>NC_092799.1:15576426-15884572 GCF_918797505.1 Bemisia tabaci | reverse complement strand
ATAAAAATCATGTACGAGGAACGAGACAAGTTGAAGGTTATCGAGGAGCGCGCTAGCAGGGCTGTAAAACCGGAGCTCATATCCTCGCCGCCGGGAAATACGAGGAAAGCGTCGCTCATGTTACGATCGCTCCCTTCCGTAGATAGCGTCCTTTAAAAATTCAGATTTCTCAGTTAAATGAACGTAGAATATTGTTGCATCATATATTGGAATAATTTCATTTGAGGCTCATTTTAAGATTGAAGAGCCCCGAAAAAATCTGCCCCTTTTTTTAGGAACCGCGAGAATCCATTGAAATGGATCGCGTTAAATAGACCGTATTTGATAACGGTTCGATGTATCGTTTGGTTCAAAACAATAGAACATAACCTCAAACCAAACTGTAAGGATTTAAGTTTGAAAAGCTGAAAATGAGAAATTTCCTGACAATTTCACTTTGCATTGGCATTTGGTACTCAAAAGAATAAAAAATCTGTTACAAAAGACCCGTTCTCTCAGATTTCTGAATTTACTTTTGAGGCTATGTTTATGTTTTGAACCAATCGATATCGATACAATCTCACCCGTTTGACGTATCGAATAGGATCTATAGAAAGGAACCAAGACATGTCAACGATTGTCAAATTTTATTGGGAAATTCATTTTATTGCATGATAACGGTTGTGCGGATTTTTGTGCAAATGTCTGTTAATATTCTGCAATACACGAAGCAAATTGCTTAAAATTGTGAAAGGAATCCGAACAAACGTTCGTTGGTAAAAAATCAAATTACCCAGTTAGTTTTGGCAATAGCTGATGTGGCTTGGTTCCTTTCTGCTAAACACGGTCCAGCAATTTACGTCACTCTGAAGTTGAAAAAGTTGCATCATGTATCTTAGTATCACAGTGCTACATTTAACGTCACAAATATTGAAGTTTGTACATTAAACTGATGGATATCAATGTGTATGCGAAATTAGGGCAATTTTTGTCAATTTGGAATAGATTTGATCACCATCATGCCGATGCAATGTTGATATTAGGACAATGAAGGGACCAACTTGACACCAGCATGTTATGATGTTGATGTAAGTGATATCTTCTGCATGCCTTCGTGGTAGCGTTTCCCTTGCAGCAAAAGGTGCTAGTTCTAATTTCGTCCAGAGGCCCGTTGGAACCTTTGCTTTTTGAATTCTTGCGTTAGAAGTCTTTTTGCATGTTTTTAGTCACCTAAAACTAGAAGGTAAGCGGGTGTTGACCCAAGTCGACCCTCGCTCAACCTTTCCGAGAAAACGGGTCCTTGCGAAGGGTTCGCTGGTTCCGATGCGGTCCGCCTTATTGTTCCGCGAGGATCGTATATTGACAGGAGTCAGGTAGTCAATAACTTCTCTCTCTCTCTTTCCAACCGAAGGAGGTAGTCACAGTAAGTGGATAAACGGTCACATCTGTA
Source organism: Bemisia tabaci (assembly GCF_918797505.1). NCBI lineage: Eukaryota > Metazoa > Arthropoda > Insecta > Hemiptera > Aleyrodidae > Bemisia > Bemisia tabaci. The sequence continues at coordinate 15,883,143 of NC_092799.1, read as the reverse complement.
TGTTCTTTTGTTTCTGCCACAGTTGAAGGCTACCCTAAAGTCCATTTTGAGGGGCCAAGGTGAGGAATGAAACATCATTTGTGGATGTTGTTCTGTATCTCCAAATATTGAAGGCAACCTTTGAGTTTTTGAGATTTTCTTTCGTAATATGTGGATCCTCTCATCACTCAAAGATGGTTATTGTACATACTGACAGGCGTGTAGTTGTTTTTTGAGCATACTATTGATTTAATCGATGATTTTCCTTCGCATAGGTATGTCACAAACAAAATATTGATTTAATTTAGAATTTTTCTTCAGTGCTCTTCCGAGTAAAATGTTGAAATCGAATTAAAATTTCCGAATGATAAATGGATCAAATCGGATATGCCACTCAAAACTCCTGAAAACCAAATTTCCTGTCATTCTAATCCTAAACACCTACTTAGATTATTTTTTTCTATCTGCAGTAGCAATTTCTTTGTACAGTGCAATCTATTCAGAACAACAAAATAATGTGCCAAAATGGCATAATAAACCAAAAAAACCTATCAAACCGGAATTTGAAGATGACACTGAAAATGAAATATGAAGATTATCGTTGAGTAATCATTAAGTCTAGATTTCGGTGGACAACTTTCCCTTGACCCAACTAGCATTTCTCAACGGAAAAATCGCTATATATTGCGATTTTATCAATCCCAGATTAATTGGACTTCATTTTGCAATTTGGAACTATAATTTCTAGTCCGGTTTAAAAACAACGTATGTGCCATTGGTTTCCTTATGCACATAAGTGTTTTTTCAAATGAGCCAGAGTTTATAGTTCCAAATTGCAAAATGCAGTCCAATTGCAGACAAGAATGAAGATGCAAGATAGAATAACTTTAATATAAACCGAGTGTTGCGGGCTCTGTGGCCGCTGAGCGGCACAACCCCCAGTAAGCGCTTCCCGCTTTCAAGCGGCACATCCTGCGTCCTGCTTCACTAAAAGTAGTCGCATGAGAGGAATGAATATGAGGAAAAAAAGTAGAAAAAACGAATTATATCAATTACGCGATGAGCACTCTCAATGGCACATGTACATGGTGTTTCGGAAAAGTATTCAACTGACCGTGTTGAATTTCGCAAATAAAACCTCACGGAAGTGACGGTTCTTCATTTTTCACTGCCACTAAAAATATTAGACAGACTTTCAGTTCCCAAAATCCTGAAGTGCTATTTGAAGAACCGAACATGAGAACAAGAATAGTTCATAATCGTATTCAAATTCCTTCAACATGTGACAACTCTGCGAAGGGCTTGTTCGAGGAGGACGATATTTTCCGGAAACAAAAAGAGTGGACCGCGTGGTCGCGCACCCCCATTCATTCCGAAGGGTTGGAGAGACGATCAGACGGCGAGACGCGAGACGGGAGGAAGGAGAAAGGCGAAAGGATGGCCGCGGTGCCCAAGGACACTTTCACGCGGAGTTTGGGAATATGCGGCCAGCCAAGGCCGGCTTCCAGTCAGCTGATAATCGAGTTGTCTTAACTCTGGGTATAAAGGGACTCTAGTTGTAACATTCACTACACCGGCTCGACTTGAACCCAAGGCCCAAGGTCAAACTCGGACTCTGTCTAAGAAGGCCGCAGCCTGTGTAGGTACCATAAACCTGTCAAAGCGGCGCAACAAGCGGATGACATGGGTTCTTCCGCCCTCTGGCCTATCAGCAACCCTCGATACCGAGATCCTGCCCTATTGTCTCTCACCTACCTAAATCTGACCCTCAGAATTTAAAGATAGCAAGAATACAATTTTTTTCATTATTCCACAAACCTTATTACAGTTTACATTTTTGGATTCACGGTGAAATTTTGAGTAAAATGGAGGTCAAACTAATGAAAATACATGATTCTACGGTACACTAGGCTCCATATCACTACTGCTGCATTTACAACTCGTTGAATGCTATTTCCGTTACATATCAACATATTACGAAGAAATTTAGTTCATTGTAATATACTTTTTTAGCAAAATGTAAATTTACTAAGAAAGTTGAAATCGAACGCGAACTGAGAAATTTCATCGAGTTTTTTTGGAGCTCCATTTGGTCGAGAAGAGAGGGAGAAAAGGGTGACTAATTGAGAATGAGATCTTTTGGGACCGCCTTTAGACTGCCAGCTGCACGGCCCATGACGGCCCACGCTTTGACAAGATTTTCTCGAGTCTCAAAACATGATTCTCCGACCAGATAGTTTAGTGGCGTCCAAACGCGTCGAGTTAACGCTCTTATTGTATCTTCATCTACTTTGCAAAAAGCCGACAAAAACCTCACTTCTGCCGCGCTAAGGAAAAATGCCGTTTGAGCCTACAGGCGTTGCCATATTTTCTTCAATAACTAAGGAATTCACTGGAAAATTCTGGATATTTTTGTTCCAATTTTTCAGACAATTTTGTTCCCAATTTAATCTTAAATATCGGAAAATTTTGAGGAAAAATACGCGTAACTTTCTTCAAAAATACATGTTTTATTTGGGGAAATTCGGCAACTTTCGAATGTTTATACGGCGTTTTTCCTTAGCACCGCGCGCAGACTTGAAGGCATAGTTTTGAAATTCACTAGGGGAGGCATCCAAGCGCCCTCATTGTTACTGCGTGGGAGTTCAGTCAAAACAGTTCGCAAAAAGCCGAAAATCGCCTCATTTTAAAGGCAGTGTTTCTTGAAAAACACGACTTACTCTTGTGAGTTGCTCATATTCGGATTCAGATTATTTTTCTGCGTTAATTGATGAATAGAAACCTTATGTTACAATTCGATCCGGGAATCCCCTCCCCTCTTTCCTTGTTCCTTTCCTGGACTATGAGGAGTCCCACCGGGACCAACGTCTGGTGCCTCCACTCCTAAAACCCCCATTTTCTCCACGCTCACTTTTCGTATTTTTACTTTTAGTCAGTATATGCTCATCGAACCTTCCAGTTGGTCATAGTTGATCTTTTCCACTCTTCATTTTAGTTTTAAACTGTTTGACCCTTCTGGTAACAAAGTGTGTCGAATAAAATCTTGACGTAACTTGCCTGCAAGTTCTGCAACCATCAAAGCAGCGACCAAACTAATTCTGATGGATTGAAATGTCGACTCGACTCCCCTGAAAAATCTGCAACCCACGGTTTTTCAACACATCTGTGGTGTCAGCGAGAGAAGGATGGAATGATACATTCTTCATTCCTCTTGAGCCCCCAGTTAATGAAGCGAGACGACCTTTTTTCGACCGCCTACTGTGATCCTTGTTTTCGAGTTCGCCTCCACTCACTCCGATTCTACCTGCCTATAAGCAGGTAGATTTTCGAAAGGCCTCCTTCCAACATTATCCTCCTAATTAGCCTTCTTTTAGCTCAGAAAGTAGCCTGCTAATAGTATTGGAACCTTCCAATGTTCACCGGCGAATAGCCTGCTATTAGGTCAGATAGTAGCACCTTTTGCTGCAAGGGTGGACACACAAAAAACACATTTTCAGCTTAGAAATTGGTAGAATTGGGCGGCACTTTACTTTTGAAGCACTATTTTCATCGGCTCTCTGGAGGAATAATGTAACTTACGGCTGTTTTGCCTGATACTCAGTAATTTTTTGTGCCCTTAAAGCTTTCTTATAAGTCTTGTTTTCATACAATCCAGATGAATTTTGCTGTTTAAGCTATTTTTGTTGTTTCATCTAAAAGAGATTAGACGAACTTTGAAGGAAACTCGCTTTAAAAAATTGGACACTTACTACTCTCCTCGCTACCACGGCAGTATGGGTCTTACAGAACAAACTAACACTCCTCCTTCTGAGCTGACTACTCTTGGGACCACTTCCGGTGCCCTGTGTCCTGAGATGTCAAAGAGAGAGAGCGAGGGAAAATCGGGTGAAAATGAATAGGTACAAGCATTCACTCTTACCGGGAGAAATTCGCAGTGGGAAAATTGATGAGGTCCGGCCTCGGTGCCGGTGAAAAATATTGGATACTAACAAGTCTATTAAAGCAAGCATGAGAGGGCACTAATTAAATGCTGCCGCCAAGCCGTGACCCGGCGCAGGATACCACCCGCATCGCAGTGGAGTCATACACCATGAACCATGAGTGAGTTGCATCGTTGCCACGCTCCACAGCAGGCAGGCCGCCTCTCCTCAGCATGTACTTATATCCAGTGGCGTGGCGCGAATTGCGATTTATCGATTGCTATGCCATTTAAACCTATGGTAAAGAATCGATTATTAAGGTGTTCGCTGCGAACACCCCGTTTATTACCGTTTATGCCGATTAAAAAACAAAATCTGGCAAATTGCTGAAAAAATTGATTTTCACTGGATTAATTTACGCATTTTTTTTACAGTGAGAGGCTTACGTAACTTTCGATATTGTCCCTCTCCCTCCCTCAGGGAACTTACTCAATATTTGGACGGCCTTTGAGGACCGGATTTCGTGTCTGGAGGCAAAAAACACCCAGAAATGATATTGGCGTGGCGTGTTTTGCGATGTATCGATTGATCTGCCATTTAAACCTATAGAAAATGATCGATAAACAGGGTGTTCACAACAAACGCCTTAAGATAATTTGTCAAGCTTAAGTAACGTGATCAAACTAGCTTGCGATTTATCGCATCGATTAGGTAAAAAATTTCGGCAGCTTTTACATTTTGAGCCAAAAAAATCGCATGCAAGTTCGACCACGTCGCTTGAACTTGATGAATTACCTTAATAATTGATTCTTTACCACAGTTTCAAATGGAGGAATATCAATAATCGGTCATTCGCGCCTAGGTGCTGAGAAATGGATCGTGTTTGATAGTGATTCGATGTATCGTTTGGTTCAAAACAATAGAACAAAACCTCAAACCAAAATTTTAATATATTTGTCAGAAAAGCTGAAAATGAGAAATTTTGTAGCAATTTCACTGCTCTCGGCCGATTAATACTCCTACGAAGCAAAAATCTATCACAAAAAAAAACCCCGTTCCGTCAGATTACTCAATTGACTTTTGAGGCCACGTTTATGTTTTGAACCAATCGATATCGACACAATCTCACCCGTTTGATGTGTCGAATACGATCTATAATTGATTGAGGCACAGTGCGGCGCGGCGCGGCAGGCGGGCGACCAGCGCCTACAAACCTAAGGGGATACCTCAAGCATTTCGCAATGCGTGAAGTATCCCTTTAGGTTTGTAGGCGCCTCAATCTCACCCGTTTGATGTATCTGTCGCAGGAAAATAGTGAAATCACGCATTTTGTCAAATGCCTAGGCCGATAGTTAAATTTTGACGGTCTATAAAATGTTGTGAATTTATGGCGAAGAGCCCACGAATTTTCAATATTTTTGAAAAAATAACTCATCAAACCTACGAACTCCTTTTGTCTGTTTCTCTTCAATTTCTTTTCATATTTATAAATGTTGAAATTCTAAACATTCTGTATTTTCTGACATGCTGAAACTTTCGAGATCAGTGTCTGTTCGGGAGCTGAAAATCGTTTAAAATACTTTTATGTGATGCAAATGTTTACTAAAATGCTTTTCTTACAAGAGCAATTAATTATTTCGTCTAAAATGAGGAAATTAATCTGAATTTCAATCTCAGTTAGAATATTTGACTATTTGCCCAGGTATATTTGGATTGCATTTTGCAAAAAGGAACCACTAGCATTGCAATGTTGCTAAGATTGTGCAACTTCTTTTGTCTTGGAGGAAAAACCCGATTACCCATTAATAGTTCCTATTTTACTCACTAAAAACTGTAAATTTAAGACAAAAATTACCATCTAAATTTCATAGTTTTTCACGATTTTCGCAATTTTATTGCAAAAGATGAAGTTGCACAATCTTAGCATCATTGCAATGCTAGTGGTTCCTTTTTGCAAAATGTAATCCATTTGACTATTAGCCTGCGACATGTTGATTACGATCCATGTTGCGATGGGGAAAAATGCGGTACGGCAACGGGGCAATGCGGCCGAGAAGAAGTCGCAGAGCTAACTGAATGAAATCACGGGGAATTAATTGCGTCATGAGAGAGGCCGATTTATAAACGGACCAACGGCCGAGCGGACCCGACTGGACGCAGGGCGCTCTGCGCTGGACCCTCCCGCTTATATTAATAGCATCGTCACCAGGTCCGGACCAATCCCCGCGCGGAGGCCGGGACCCCGTTTTATCAAACCCCGTACAAACCGCGTTGCCATGAACTCCGCCGAAAATTTACCGTAAAGGGTGTTTTAAGTCTCTAACTTCACCATGTTTAATGTACCAATTGGATTGCATTTTGCAAAAAGGAACCACTAGCATTGCAATGATGCTAAGATTGTGCAACTTCATCTTTTGCAATAAAATTGCGGAAATTGTGAAAAACTATGAAATTTAGATGGTAATTTTTGTCTTAAATTTACAGTTTTTAGCGAGTAAAATAGAGACTATTAAGGGATAATCGGGGTTTTCCTCCAAGACAAAAGAAGTTACACAATCTTAGCAACATTGCAATGCTAGTGGTTCCTTTTTGCAAAATGCAATCCAATTATTGTATTACATACAAAAAAGCACTTAAATATATTAAATCAATAGATGAAAAGAAGATAGGTACTTGAAAATCATGGAGAAGAATCAATAGAGAAGGAGAGGTAGAATAATATATGTGTTTATCATCAGGAATAGAGAAGGAGAGGTCTTTGAATTATCCTTAGTAATTTCTCTGTTGATATCTGCTTACATGACACCTATTTTGTTGTTGCTCATTTTCATTGTGTGTTATGTATAGGAATTATTTTTGCTATCAAAGGTGGGGTTATTTATTGATTTCCTCTAATTTTAGAGCTGACTTTACACAATTATAATTTGGTCTCTCAATTTTATATTATGTCAACATCCTCACGTACATTTTTCTGAAAATCTCCCGGACGTATTGTCAAATTTTTTTTTGTTTGATCCCACAGATTTTTTACTAGCTTCATACGAAAGGATTTTTAAAAAATCTGTATATTAAAATTTTTATAAATTTTTTTGAAACAAAATAAAAAAATGAAAAATTTTCCAATTTTTCTTTCGAACCCATTCGAAGATAGGTCTTACCCCGAACCCTTTTTTGGAGCTTGAGATGCTCTACGAATTTTCCATGATAGGGCGTCTCTTAGTGTCTCCCTACGCCTCACTCTATAGATAAGGTGCTCTCTTGCCCCTCTCTCGCAAAGTGTTCCTGTTTCCGTCCATGCTACCACCGAAAAAGCAACAATAAATTGGATGGCATTTTGCAAAAAGGAACTAAGAGCATTCCAATGTCGCTAAGATTGTGCAACTTTTTTTACTCTGAAAATATAAATTGATCATTCAAACAAGTTTGATCTTTAATCTCAATAAACTATAAATTCAAGATAAAAATCGCCCTGTAAATTTAATTTTTTGCACGATTCCAGTAATTTAATTGCAAAAAATTTAAGTTGCACAATCCTAGCAACATCGGAATGCTCTTAGTTCCTTTTTGCAAAATGCAATCCAAGTGTGCCTAATTTTCAAATTAAAAACCAACACACTCGCACTGTCTGACAACGCCTCTTGACAAATTGTGACAATGAGCACATTGCGCCAATCACTTCATCAATAACGGCACCAGGACCCCCCCCCCCCTCCCCACTTCTCATCCCTACACTGCCCGCGCTGTCCGGCTATCCATTATTTTGATTTTTATCCTTTTTATCAGCGCGATTGTTATTAACGTCCCACTTTATCACTCCTTCTTCCTCGCCGGTTACTCTGTCTCGCGCCTCATCTAGGTGACTACATTTTCTCTCTCAATCCTGTTCTTTCCCACCTTTCCCCGGAAGGACTTCAATTTCAGAGCTCGTTAACCCCGCACGTATTACTTTTTTATTAAAGAGGATCGAAGAAAATAAAATCCTGTAACGAAGTCAGCCTCTCAGACGAACGCTCCTCGCTGTTGCATCACATTCGAAGCATCGATGAGGATGACTCATGTCGTTGAACCTCTAACGTAAGGGTGTATCTCATGCTCCATGTGAGCCCTATTTAACATACAAATCCCTGCTTGCTAGGGCTCATGCGGAAATCGAGTTACGCCTTTACGTAGAGGAGCGACGATGTATTGGTGGCGGAGTTAAAAAAATCTCGTTCGCGGTACTGCGGAATCTCCGTTCATATTTCATTTTTCCAAGAGAAAATTCGCTATAATCTTATGGGGATTTTTACCCACCGAAATAATTGTTCATATCCACGGAAAAATCATCATATTTCTTGAGATTATTCTGACGGAATGCCCCTGTTATCTTAAGCTTAAGCGAAAAGCCATTGTCTAACCGTCATTCGTAAATGTATCACTCTTAACGAGTCATATTCACAGGGATAACGATTTTATTCCTGATTGTTACTATACGCGATTGATTATTGAATATTTCCAAACAAAAAGGAAAAAAAGAATTTTTGACAAGCTTCTTTTTATACTTAAACTATCAACGGAATTTCGTAAACAATGATGAACAACATGATTTTTTAAACGACTCATCACGATCATTCCATTCAGTGTTGTCGAGGTTTTGGAATTCTAGCGTCTAGCCGTTACGGGCGCGCTTTGCGCACATTTGATCCCTTTGGAAACTTCCATAAGAAAATTATTGTTCAGACATAGAGCCATGTGGCATGTCATGTCATCATTTGCACTTTTAAGGAATATATGGAGACGTAGCATTAACGAGGATCAATCCCTATCTTTAAAATCGCAAAATCTCGAGGGCTTGGTGCCTTACTGGTTAACGCTGTCCAATTAAGATAGAAATGACCATACTCTCCGTAAGTATTCTATTGGCGCGGCAGCATGAATGAGCGTGATTGGTCACAGTTGCGAGGCCTCCCATGAGCCTTTCACGGCACACCAAGAAAAAAAAAATTGGTCGTCATATGAGCCGAATGCACGGTGTTCAATAACGGTCTAATTCCCAACCAAGCGTTTTCTTTAGTTTTGAAAAATCAATTTGAATGCTTGGTTGCATTAACCGATGATACGGTTTCCAGAACCGAAGAAGCGGTTACATGCACCGAAAAATACGGCCGATATTCTGCCGTGCGAAGGAAAAACGCCGTATGAGCCTACAAGCGTTGCCAAATTTCCTTTGATAAAATACGAATTTACAGAGGAATTTGTGAATATTAATCCTCCGATTTTTCAGATAATTGCATTTGCAGCCAGATCTGAATCATCTGGAAATTTCAAAAGAAAATATTCATCAATATCCTCAAAAATTATCATTTTTGGGGAGGAAATTTCGCAACTCTCACATATGTTCGTACGGCGTTTTTCCTAAGCGCGGCAGTATTGAACACCGTACATTCAATTCATATGACCGAACTATTTTCCTCAGTGCATTTCCAAGAAGATCTAACGTTTCCCTTTTTTTGATCACGAGCCTAAATCCGTCACGCGAGCTTCACTCAATATTTTAATATAAAAAGGCAGTAATACACGAGCAGAGTGAGCAGAATGAAACGAATGCAGGAGCGGGGCGGGGGTGGGGTAAGCCCGGATATCGAAGATCCGGGATCAAGGACAGTTAAAGATGAACCGCAGACTGCACTCTGCATTTCATTAAAATAAATGGCGGAGGAATTAATGCAATGATTGAGCCTCTTACAAATCGAACGGGAGGAAAAGAGGCGAAATTCAATTGAAAATTGCACGTTATGAAATAATTACTTTTGCCGGGAAGCCTGGATGCGACTTGCTCACTGCTCCCAAACTCTTTCATTATTTTAATTTCCCGCGGGACTCTTTTCTTGGCCTTTCCGATCCACTTTCCTTCCTCTCTTGGTATCTCGTTTCTTTTCATAAGCACCTATTTCCGAGATTCCATGCGCGCAGTTTTCCATGTTAGGGGCCGTCGAGTATTACAAGGAGAAAAAGCTTCGTGCATGGGACCCGAAGTTGAGGTCATGTGGATCTCTGAAGTTTTCTGATCACGCATCCGAAAACTTGAGGTCGAGCTGCCGAAATTCGGGTCAGACATCGAAGCACTTTGATATGTACCGGAGTACTTCAGATGTGTGACCCGAACCCTTCGGTATGTATCGAGGTACTTCAGATGTCTGACCCGAACTTCAGCAGCTCCACCTCAAATTTTTAGACACGTAATCCGAAAACTTCAGAGATCCATATGACCTCAACTTCGGGTCCCACGCACGAAGTTTTTTTCTCCGTGTACTTAACGGGCTTAAAGGGGGGGGGGGAAATGAAAATAAGTGCAAAAAATTGCGAAATCTCTACTATCCTGTGATCGTAGGATTGCAAACTCGAGGTGTGTATCGTTGGAAAATGGTTACACCGGGGTAGGTTTCAGGTTTGACATCAAGAAAATACGACTGTTGAACTACTTGTACTGAGCGCGCACCGTGGTATACGCGCAATGCATGAAGTATCCTGCAGACTTGTGAGGCGCTATACGAGGCGTTGCGCGCACCGTGCTGCACGCGCAATGCATGAAGTCTCCTGCGGTCTTGTAAGGCGCTACTATGCGTCTTGCGCCAAGCGCGCCAGCTCCCTGCCGGTCGCACTGTGTTTGACGCGATCATTCAAACTTGCAGCGTCAGCGGTTTTCAACTTATGATCTTGAGATCTTTGTGAGGTTTGATGGAATTATTGTCATTTTAAATGATAAAACATTACACAAAACCCAACTAATTTTCTTCTCTTCATTTACATATTTTTATAAATATTTCTAAATAGAAGCATGCAATAAAAACAACTTTTACGTGTCGGCTCCCTCGTTCCTCGGCCATGTAATTCCGTGATCATTTGGACTACATTTTGCTATCCGAAACTACAATTTCTGGCTCATCTGTACAAACACTCGTGTGCGTAGGGAAATTAACGATACACACTGATATGGTCCAAAATGTCTAGTACATTTATAATGGGCCGGTCAGTGTCACGTAAGGAATTATGATTTGGGCGGCCGGTGGCCAATCCTCTTTTAATTTTCGCGACCGAAGATTGTTAACGTCTCGACTATTTGCGAAGGCCTGATCTGAATTTGAACCGCCAGCCATCGTAGAATTTGTGTTTCTCACTCATTCTGTACGGTGTCTCTTCTCAGATGAAATGTACTCAAAAGCATTTGTCAGATCCAGCAAATTGGCAACATTGTTCTTCTCCATTTAAACCTATGGAAATGTATCGATTCTTTGAGGGGCCAGGTGCTCCGGCAAGAATCAATATTTAACATAAGTTTAAATGGAGAGAATCCAGTGTTGCCAAATGGGCCTGTTGCAAACTTTTGCTAGAGCAAAAATAAGAGTTGTTTCTTATAGATAATGCCTCAAAAATCACGATGAGCGCATCGGCAAAGTCTGAAATGCACTCATAACTTTACAATCTGCGTAAGAAATTTGCGTTTTTTTAAGCTTCCCGCTTCAAAAACGATACTACGGCACAAGTGAACATTTTGTTAGAGGAGTCGCTCCATCGTCGGCGATATTCATCATGGCCGACGCTTGCGCGCAGTTCCGCGCGTAATTCGAGGAGAGTTCAATGTCAATCAATTCGGGCGTGGAAAACATGAACGTTAAAACACGCCGATTGTTATCTGGTCTAATCCAGTTCAGGTATTATCTCGTCCCATCACACGTGTTTTGGCGGATTGGCGTCGGCCATGATGAGTATTGCCGACGATGGAACGACTCCTTTTACAAAATGTTCACCTGTGCCGTAGTATCGCTTTTGAAGCGGGAAGCTCAAAAAACCGCAAATTTCTTACGCAGACTGTGAAGTTATGAGTGCATTTCAGACTTTGCCGATGCGCTCATCGTGATCTTTGAGGCATTATCTAGAAGAAACAACTCTTATTTTTGCTCTAGCAAAAGTTTGCAACAGGCCCATTGCTGGATCCTCGTGTTTCCTCTTGTTTTCTTTTGTCCTCTTCTTTTTTCCTTCTTCTATCCTCTCTTTTTTCTCTATTTCTTTCTTTTCCGCTTGACCGGCCCACTTGGAGGAACGGCCCATCGGGAGCTTCCCAATTTCCCGGTGGGCCGATCCGCATCTGGATATTTTGTGACATCTTTAAAAGAATCTGAACTTCCTTTCTTCCGTAATAAAATCCGAAATTTGGCAACGGCCGATGTGACTTGGTTCCTTAATGCTTAACGCGGTCCAATGAAAACTGGACGGGTCGCGAATAAATGAGGCTTTAAATGAAGCTGATGCTAAATTACGGAGAGAAAACTGCTTTTGTATAGAACTGTCATTCAGAATTTCTCGGTGAACAAGTAAAAAGGATGCTGAGCGGTACTCTGATTTGAAGTACTACTTTCGAATGCTCAGAGGAGATAATTAAGATCGAAAACAATGATGCAGCTTCCCGTTCCTTTGCTCGAAGCGGGCGCAGTAGCGCACAGTGGATCAAGTCGACGGGAGAGGATGGAGAAAATTTGGAAACTTTAAATGCTTATAACTCCGTTTATACAAGACTTAGAAGTTCAAAGGTGGCTCCATTGGCTTCTTTGTAGAATTTTCTCCTAGAACCGCACCTCAAAATTTAAAATGTGCCGAAATATACACTAAAATTCGCAGTTTTAGTCAAAAATTGCGTGTCCGATCTCTCTGATTGACTCGATCCACTGTGTGGCGCCTTGACGCGACGGTGTTTCGCCTTTCAAACGGCTCACAACGTCCTCATTTCACTCGAAAAATTGGTGTCAGGCCCGAATGAGACGGTTATCAAATTGTTCGCGGGTTCAGAAATTTGACAACGCTTCGTTATAACTCCGTAACAAAGGAGTGCGATTTATGAGGTGACTGCAAATTAATCATTTTGAGTAGTTAGGTGAAGCGTTTTATGAAACAATTAAGAAGGAAATGGTTTTTCACTGAAAATGGCTCACTTATTGCCCTTGTCTGACACTTTGAATGATCATTTCTCGACTTGGATTTCCGTGATGGCTCATTTATTGGTTATTTCCGTTGAAAACATAGATCAGAAAATTATCACGCTAAATTAGGACGTTCGTTTCCACATTATTGTTCCCGTTGATGTAATGTTGGAGATATTTTTACATATTATCACAATTTTCTTCAAATCAAGAATCTGATTTTGAATCTTGATTACGTTTGAAAGCCAAATTGGGCTAAGGCGATTCAGAAGTAGTGCAATTCATTAACAGAAAACACTTGTTTTTTATTTAAAAAGCTTCCATACGCCTTATTAAAAAGCGTCGTAGAATGCCAGGAAAGCAAAGAAATCCATACAGATGGATTCATAATTTTTCGATCATAGCAGTTTGGAAAGCTACATCTGATTTTTAGTCTCGTTCGATTATGTCATTTAAAACTTTCGATCAGCAACACGGAAAAAAACTAAGTTGGTTTAACATTCTGAATGTTAAAAAAGTGTACGAGAACCTATAAAATTCTGAATTATCCATTACAGCAGTTACTTTAGCAATGCCGAGATGCAAAACTAACTGATGTGGTGGGTAATTTAGCCTTTTTCCAAGTTCTCGCACACTTTTTTCACATCCAGAATGTTAAAACAACTTCACTTTTTTACTGGTGAAGAATTTTAAGTACAGGTATTTCGAAACGGCTCCAGAAAATTTCATATTTATTAAGAGTGAAATACGTGCTTTTTTCATGTTAAAGATACTTAATTTTGGCAACTTTCTCCACTCCATCGTATAAAAAAACCACACCTCCCCTCGAGGAATAACCCTCACTCGGATGTTCATCTTCGACGGGTGCCTAAAAATCCTGTAAACTCAAAAAGTTGGAAAGTGAGGTGGCAGGTGCGAGAAGAAGTCAAAGGCGCGAGGACGTAATGAATGTCGAGGACAAAGAACCTCATTTTAATCACGAAGCAGCCCTCTCCCAAATCACACGCACACAAAGTTGTCATACCTCCCATCGAACGAGTCATATCCAATAAAGAGGAACGTTATTTACTTGCACATTCAGACAACCCTGCACGCACGCTCTGTGTCGAAGCGCTGAAAAGTTGGCGTCAACAAAGGGCCTCCTTCGAAAGATAGTTCCAGTCACCGGTGGCCCTGCCGGGCCGATCAAAATTCCTTGTCATTTTGTTTATTTTGAATATCATGCGAGCGCCCTTCCTTTCGGCGGGAGATGAATAAAGATGAAGACCCCGTGTGACGGTCTAATCTAAATTAATATAAGTTTGACGCGCCGTGTCGAGCGCGTGGCGTTGGTGCCGAGCGAAGGCGCATCCTATCGCGTGGATGCAAAGGTGTAGGCGATGTGGCATCGACCCGGAATGAAGGCGCGCCGTGCATCGTGCGAGCTGCGAGGTTTCACTACTTTTAATCTTTTCATTCGTATGCAAATCTAAATTGACGCCAATGCGACGCTTCACTCAACCGCCCCCCGAGCCCCCCCGCCCCTTTACCGGGACCCCCGCTGTTCCTAGTTTCCGCTAGGCTGCCTCTCCTTTCAATTGTCTCTCACAGGCACAGGTCGCGTCCCCTTTCGGGGCGGTGGCCTCTGGCTCATAAACTTGACAGGCACAAGAGGGGATTATTACATGTCGTGGTTCTCTTTGAGGTTTCGGATGGGTACGTGAAAGGATCAATGTAAATTTTGTCGTTTCCAAAAATTATGAGAGAAGAACCACAAATATTTTTGGTGATCAGTATTTTCAAGTTTTTAAGATTAAATGGATTACATTTTGCAATAAGGAACCACTATCTCTGGCTCTCCCATAGAAAGCACTTTTCTGCATAGGGGTGGCATGTATGCTGTTTCTAAAATGAGCCAGAAACAGTGGTTCCTTATTGCAAAATGTGGTCACATCGCGCGCTAAACGTTATCATGACAGTCTATTGCGATATAAAAATCTGGCAACCTCAATCTTGAAGCTTAGGCTCAGCTATAGCAAATTGCTAATAGTTTGAACAACACATGGTGGGAAATGAACATTGCTCGATTGAGAGGCTTGCTGAAACTGTTTTAGTGCGCGATTTGACTCACGTAGAGCTTTGAGTTTCTTGTGAGCGGGCAGTTCAAAATCCGCATAACCAATGTGAAATAAGAAGGTTAAAAACCCACTTACATGTGATGAACCCAATGTTACTACCAAAATTCTGAAACTCTTCACCTCTCTTAATTTAAAAATATAAAATTTCGTATATACTTCCATCTTCAAAATTCTCTGTAAAGACGTTAATAGCCTTTGACGCTGAATGTCTTAAAATATACTAACTAACTAACTAACTAACTGTCTTTGTTGGGAGTTGGTTCCAGTAATTTTCGTTACACAAATCGTGTTCTGCATGAAATTCTGGTTAAGGAACACGTATCAGAATGCTTGAATTCATGCCTTGTCTAGTGGTCCATTACCATTAGGCGGAATGTAGCGTTGACCTCCGAATTCGACTCCCGCCCAATTTGCGTAAATTGTCAACGCGGGGTCTCTAAAAGATATTATGTATTCGGCTCCGAGAGCGTTCTCTTTCTCTCTCCAGCGGCGAGGCGAGCGAAAATAATTAGGGAACTGGCGGTGCCGCGGCTCGAAAGATTAAAGGGCCGGATAAAAGTGGCGAAAAAGAGGTGGAAATCCTGCGTTTGACGAACCCGGCTCGAGAGGCTCGTTGAAATGCATACGCCACGTATCCGTATCGCGGGCTCTCAATCTCTAATTGAACCGCGCTCCCGAAGAAAGGCCCAAGTCCCACGCAGACCCCCGAGTCACTTAGGTCTTTCATGCCGAGAGCCGTTCAATTAAAGTCTACGTATTGTTTCCGCGTTCCCGACGAGAGGCGGTGGCCACTTAACCTGATTTGGACGTATTTCTGTCAAACGGAATCATGTGCATTAAGACATGAGCCCTGAGACTCGTAAGAATATATGCATAACAGGGCTCACGTCATAATGCACATGGTTCTGTTTGACAGGAATACGTCCATTTGGCCTCGTCTGATGGCTTCGTCGTCTGTCACGGCTCCAGACGGCCGCAATCGCGACCTTGCCTTCGGCATCCGCGAAAAATAGAGAAGGAAAAAAGGGATCTTTTGTGGTTTTAATCTCTTTAAACTTGGAGAGCGACACCTTTGCCACGGCGCCGACTTTTGGAGTGCCACTAGGGGGTTTGCCCCCTGATTGCCTCGCGGTTCAACCCCTCAAAGAGCTTCGCGCCTCGGGCGTTTAGCCGTTATGCGTTATTATTGTGATTTTATATTGAAGAGTATGATATTGGTCTGTATCTAGTTTCTTTTTAATACATTTTACGGACCCCGCACTGAAAATCTTAACAATTACGTTACCTTTCGGCAAAAGTATCACAAGCGCCAGGTGGCGTTTCAAAATTTCCGCCATTTTTATTTTTTTACAGAGAAATGGTTCGATGAAACTGTCCAAAAAAGCTGTTTGTGCTGCCGATAAATTTCAGTGAAAGTTTTAAACAGATTCAACCGATAGTTTCTCTGTAAGAAAATGAAATAGCGCCAGAAATTCTTAAACGTCAAATGGCGCTTGTGGTACTTTGGCCGAAAGGTGATAATGTAATCGGGTGATGCAAAAGTTACAATTGGAGGTCAAGCCCATCTCTCGCCGAATAATGGTCGCCAAGAAAGCTAAGCCAATAATCACGTAAATTTCATATAATGATGACTGATGAAAGTCGGGGTGTAATTACTTTGCCATGCGATTTTTTCCCCAGCAAATGGACGTATTCAAATCAAAAGAAACTATCCATTCTGACATAAACCCTGATATCCATAAGAATAAATGCATGATGAAGTTTAAGTCGAAATGGATATAGTTCTTTTTGATTTAAATACGTCCAATTCATCATCGTAAATTTGAGCATGGACCTGCGAGACTATAACTTTTCCAATACGCACACGGAGAAAAAAACTTCGTGCGAGGGACCCGAAGTTGAGGTCATATGGATCTCTGAAGTTTTCGGATCACGCATCTAAAAATTTGAAGTCCAGCTGCCGAAGTTCGGGTCAGACATGTGAAGTACTTCGATATTTACCGAAGGGTGCGGGTCACACATCTACAGTACTCCGGTACATATACCGAAGTGCCTCGATGTCTGACCCGAACTTCGGCAGTTGGACCTCAAGTTTTCGGATGCGTTATCAGAAAACTTCAGAGATCCATATGACCTCAACTTCGGGTCCCATGCAAGTTTTTTTCTCCGTGTATAAAGGAGGTATCAGACGGGATGTGCAAATCGGAATCATAGGTCAAAAGTGGAAATTCGAGGAAAAATAAATGGAATTTGCAAAAACGGCAACGTGGCTCAGCGCATGATATTTCACGGCCAGGGTGACTTTCGACCGAGTTTTGTTCTTTACGTTAGCTCCCTTGATTATCAAAGCGGTGACTTGCACTATCCCGACTATTGAAACCATGTCAACACGACCAGGCAATCGAAAGGCGATACATTTCAAGGTCAAGATAGGGCTTTACTTGGTCTTATCGTATCGACATGGATTCAAAAATCGCGCCGCAGGCGAGGACTCATAGAAAGCCCTTCAAATGCACCTTTGAAACCTCTTCGTATTATGTCGCGATCGCGGTGACAAAAATGAGACAAAACACGTTTTTGGAACGTTCAAACGGAGCTTTCATAATATCAGATCAAGCGGGCAATTTGAAGAGTCGCTGTGCTCCAGCCATCGTGTAAGAAGGACGTGGACTTAAAGCACCACGTGGCGGAGTTCAAGTGAAGCGTTACTAGGCGTGATTCTTAATCAAAATTTAACGCACAACACGCTGATCATATTGAATATTTTCACAATCAGTCAGTCAATCAGAGGTATTATTGAAAGTTTAGATTCAAATTAGTCAATTCAAACTTTTCTCTTGGGGCGAGAGGGAGGATTCAATATCAATAAAATAGACCATCTAGAACAAACTTATCATTCGATAAATAGCTCAAATTGGCCTCCAAATAATTGTATTCCTCCATCTGATGAGCTAAAGAGAAGCCAATAATCGTTCACTGGAAAAAAAAGTAGCTTGGATCTAGAGTCCAGACTCTTAATAATATTGATAAGGAAAAATACTCTTGATTCAATCAGATTTTTCCTCGAATCAAAGAGCCGAGCCTCTAAATTTAGGTGGGTTTTCTTTTTGATTCAAGCAAAAGTCCGAATGAATCGAGAGTATTTTTTCCTGTCGATTTTTTTAAGAGTCTGGACTCCAGATTCAAGCGACTATCCAGTGTGATTTAATGTTCGTATTTTGCACTCGCAACTGAAATAGACCGTCCCTCAGAATGAATAAAAAGAAGAAGATCTACCAAATTAGGCACTGGAGAATCATAAATTATGTGGTTGGATAAAAATAAAAGTGTTGGGTCCATAAACTTTCCATTTGAAGATTGATGTGAAATATTCCTAAACTGGAAAAAAAACACATTGGATCTAGAGTCCAGACTCTTAAAAACATCGACAAGAAAAAATACTCTTGATTCAATCAGATTTTTCCTCGAATCAAAGAGCCGAGCCTCTTAATTTAGGTGGATTTCCTTTTGATTCAAGCAAAAATCAGATTGAATCAAGAGTATTTTTTCTTGGCAATGTTTGCAAGAGTCTGGACTCTAGATCCAATGTGTGTTTTTTTTTTTTTCAGTGTACCAACCGAATTCGATGAGAAAACGCTTTTATTGCCATGAAAAAAGCCTCCGCACTCGTTAACAATATTGTCCATTTTGACTCTTTGAAAAGTCATCTGGGTTCAATTGAGGAACATAATGATTCAACCTTTACGTGCCCGTTACTTGGGGGAGAACCGTTTTATGACCAGGGCTCACGTCAGATTACAGATGCATTTTCTCAGTAATTTTACCTACTACAATAATACTATTCTCTCGCCATAGCATCCCTTTGACTCCCAATTGATTTTCCTTGCCGATATTTTCTCGCACATCACAGTCACGCTCCGAGAGGTGCGCCTGATGATTAAAACGAATTTAAACTCGGTCCGTGGAACAAAAAAAAAAAAAAAAAAAAAAAAAAAAAAAAAAAAAAAAAAAAAAAAAAAAAAAAAAAAGAAGAGAAGGAACAGCACAACAAAGGTCTAGAGTCGAAAGTGCGGAAATACATTTTGACTCAAGGGCATCATTAGTAAGTTCGTCTGAAGTCTAGCGTTCGCTCCGCAACTTCACATCCACCGGAATCGCCGTTGTCAGACCCAGGTAAAATAACACGCGAAGTCTGCCGCGACGTGGAAAAGCGCGCTTGAAAAGTCGAAAGCTGCCAAAGTCCCCGGTGTAAAATGTTTAATTTCGAGTCGGGGTATGAATATTCTTCCTCGGAATTTTCAAGAACGTCGGATCGAATTGCGAGTGAAATTCTATGGGATATATACGATGAAAATGTTGACAAGTGTGCCAGGAAATTGTGATTTCATCGAGAGAATTTGGCAACGCTCGAATTTTCACAGGGTGTTTTTCCGTAGGGCGGTGGATGAACCGTTCTGAAGCACGGGCGATCGTTGCCGGTGTGGCATCTCATCTCGGCTGCGGCCATTATTTCCAACGGAGGAAAAAGGCGGAGCCATTCGCGGAAAAACAGTTTATCCTCGCTTTATCCTCATTTTAGGCCGGTAAATTCTGCCTCATCGCCGCCGTTATAATGAACCGAATTGCGTTTTGAAAAGGTGTGATTTTTTAAGGTGCCCTCCATTTCAAGCCTTCGGGTTCAGCCGCTATTGTACTCTCGAGCATTTTAATCTGCTTTTATTATCAATGCTAATGTCATCTGTTGCTCAAATTGAGAAATACTCGTGCAACCCCCGGCTCTCTCGCCAAATACACAATCCCGCCATAGTTGCCAGATAATGCTCGAAAATCGGTGTTATTCCTCATTTAAATCCGCGTAAATATCTATATTTTATCGAGAAATCTGGCAACCTTGAATGCCGCAGGAAACTTTTCATCTTCATCGGTGTGAACAAGGATTCTTCGTGCTTTTTCTTTTTCTTTTTTATGACCGTTAAAAATTTCAAATGAAAAATTATCGCCTGGCTTGATAAAAACTTAAATGTAGTTTGCAACTTTATAGGGATGCGATTTGGAGAGAGATGTCTCAGCTTCTCGGAGGTCGGTTTGGTTTGTCATCATCGTTACGAAAAGAAGGAGCTCCCGAATCATTTGCAGAAACTAAAACATGAAAACTAAAGACAAAGATTTTACATTTAGACTTATTTGTAGTGAAATTAACTACACGCTAGAATGATTTCAATCAAAGGAAGCCATGTGCATAGGAGATGCGTACTTCATAGTTACTTTTTATTTAATTCATTCACAAATGATTCGTTTTGGAGTAAATTCATCCATTTAAATGAGAAAATCGGTGTAATTTCGAGAATACCACTATTTGTACTCTTAGGCAACCCTTTTGCCTACTCAGCTGAATGAAGGAGAATCGATCCTTCAACGCTTTCTCAACCTCGCTGGAGACCACTTAATTTTAGAAAACTTTAAAATGCAAAGTGAATCCTTTCTTTATTTTCTTCTTTTTCTTCATACGTGTGTGAAGTCTGTAAGAACCAAAATGAAGACCCTACCGAGATTTCCTCTTACATTTTAAAATGATTACCCTCATAAGGGCCCTAGCTCAAACAATAGCTCGGCAGTGCTAAGCCTGCTAAGCTCGCGGCTCAATTTTTGTGCAATAAGTAAAAATATATTTTACGACTTTGAAAAACCATCAAAACCTCAAAAAAAAATAAGTGTGTATTGTCTTAACACAAAAAATAATCCAACTACCCGCCGTCACATATATTTGTCTACAATAATTGAGAGGCTTAGAGGACATGGCGCATAAGTGCAGTTTTTGTAAAAAAAAATCGAGCTATTAATGATTTCAAGTAAAACTGGTCTTAATGCATATTCTGTGAAAAGTTCGCCCCCAAATTCCAATTTTTAAGCATCAAAAAGTCAGTCTGAGCTTCCTTTCCTCCATGAGGATTCTTGTGACTTCAGAAGTGCAAACACGTATTTCTCGAAAAAATATTAGCAAAAACTGCAATTATGCGCCTTGTCCTCCAAGCTCCTCATTGGACATATTTATGCTAAGAGGAACTATGCTGCACCTAAACACTATGCACATAGTTCCTTTTAGCATAAATACGCCCAATTATTCCTCATCGCAACCTGTGACCCTCCCGCTCTCGTTCATCCGCACCTCATTCACTTGGAAATATGAATCGAAATGCAATTTGCTGCGGTCAGAGACGTGATGGAGCCCTCCGGTATACGCGCTGCGGTTCGTATGAATAAATAATCGGTAAGTAAATGTGCCGGAAACTTTGCTCGGTTTGAAGCGAGTGGAGGAAGAGAGAGGGCATACCGGACTATAATAGTATCCCAGCGGAGAAGTAACTGAATAAGTGAGGCTCTCATACTAATCGACAGTTATTATCGAGTTGGGGGTCTCGCATCTTACGTCGAAGGGGTCTCGGAGTCGGACTAAAAGGCCCGTTCAATGGGCAGAAGAGCCCGAGGCTTCTATGAAATTGAAATTGATCCCGTGATGAGTGCCCATGCTCGGAGGGGCGTGTTAACCCAAAGAAATTGCAAACATGAATGCTAATCCCTCGGAATGGCCGGGGTCTTTGAGTCTCGGCGCGGTGTTTTTCACTGAGTGCGGTTCCTGAAAAGGAAGAGTCCCGGAGTGATTCGAAGGTTGGAGGAGTACGTATTGCCAGACTTTCTTCAGCGTATTCGACTGCCGAATTGGACTCCACGGTTTGGATACAGGGACACTAACTTCAAAGACTGAAAATAAAATGTAGAGAGCGTCCAACGGAAAGTATATATGACATCCGAAAAGAGATGGAGAGATGCCACACTGAAAAAAAATATCGGTGTATTTACTAAGAAAAGGGTAAAATTACCTAGAATTCAGGGTTCTATTTGATCCCAGTTTTTTCTTGGTAAAATTACCATTTATGGAATTGGTAATTTTACCGAGAAATCTCGGTAGATTATTGACTTTCTCGGTAATTTCACTGGACCCGGGTAAAAACGCCATTATTTTTAACGACTGTGGTAGAATTAACGAGATGAAATGGCTAAGTTACCGGGAATTGATTACCAATAAGAGTGGTATTCTTACCTGAAAAAAACAGTAAAAATATCGGTTTTTAGGTAAGCTTACCAGTCTGTCTTGGTAAAATTACCAATAATTGGTAAAATAAAGTGAGATGGTAAAGGTACCAACGGACCTTGGTAAAAACGCCGAGAATTGTTTTTCAGTGCAGGCTCTGGTAAATCTCTACCTCGACAGATTCTGGTGGCGGTTAGATGACGCAGAGCTAAATCGTCAAAAAGATGATGAATACATACATAAATACATAAAAAGAAAGGACGGGAGCGCAGAACCCTCAGCTTTTTTGGCTAAGTTTTTTTTCGGTTTTAAATTGAGGGGCTCGGAGGACAAGGCGCATAGGTGTAGATTTTGCTATTACGAGAAATACGTGTTTGAAGTTTTGAAATTACACTGGAAAAAAACGCTTGGATCTAGAGTCAAGACTCTTGAAAACAATGACAAGAAAAAATACTTTTGATTCAATCGGATTTTTGCTTAAATCAAGAACCCAGCCTCTTAAATTTAGCGGATTTTCTTTTGATTCAAGTAAAAATCCGATTGAATCAAGAGTATTTTTTCTTGTCGTTGTTTTCAAGAGTCTGGACTCTAGATCCAAGCGGTTTTTCTTCCAGTGTACATGGATCCTTCTGGCGGAAAGACAGTTCAAACTGACTTTTTAGTGCTTAAAACGTAGAATTTGGGAGCGAATTTCTTACAGAATGTGCATTGAGACTAGTTATACTTGAAATCATTGATATCTCAATATTTTCAAAAACTGTACTTATGCGCCTTGTCTTCCAAGCCCCGCAATTATTTTCTTCAGTGTGCTGCCTTCCATGAATCCTTATCATGCACGCAGAATCCCTACTATGACGCAAATTATTGCACCTAAACGTGCGAGCTCTTTTGCCAACGCTTCCACCAAGAAAGTATCCCCAGCCAAATATCGCCCTACTCCATCTCCCGATCGATTGATTGGAGTGAAAGTAATTTCAGTGCAGCAATCGTAATAACTGATTGCGATCAATTATTCACGGGATCCGGCGACTCGTCAAGATGGAGGGTGATTTGCATTCAACTACGGGCCAATTTTCCCTGGCTCCATTATCATAATTGCATGAGCAGTTGCGAGATACCTCATAACAGGCCGCCTTATTGTACCAAAACCCACACTGAATTGGAATAGAAAAGTCTCCATGTCCACCCTTACTTGGCATCCACGATCTGCAAGGTTGCCGAATTGCATGCGATGATAAATATTAGCAACGCGGTTTTTAGAGGGATATCGAATGAGTGCAATTAGAGACAGTATCGAGGACGTAAGTCCGCAACCTCGTATCTCGTATGCGGTGTTTGAAAATCTCCGCCTCTATATTATTTTTTTAAAGGAGAACAAATCAACATCATTCCCCGAAATTTTTGAAGAATTATCTTCACACGGAGAAGAAAAAGCACAGCAGTTTTAAAGAATTGCCGTTGAATAGTTTTCCGTTTGAAAAAGAAAGTATGACAGGAAGTCTGCGACGTTGCAAACCGAGTTATGTGATTGTCGACTTACACCGTCGACATTCTCCTTTGACACATATTTTTTTCTCATCAATTCAAATAAGAATAATCTATGTGTGAATCTAGAATTATCTAGAATGTGGAAACATTAAAAAATCATGAGTTGAAAAGCACTGACTACCAGTTTAAATATTACAGCCAAACAGAGCGGAGCAGCGCGGCGCGCGGCGTGCTACCAGCGCGAGAGGCTCACTGGCGCCTACAAACCTAAGTAGATACTTCACGCATTGCGCAATGTTTGAAGTATCCACTTAGGTTTGAAGGCGCCAATGCGCGTTTTGCGATGGCCGCTGCGCCAGCTCCGCCGTGCTGACCTTTAGTAGTTTTCCGTAAATATAGTTAAATATGACGTCGCAAGCCGAAATGCGTGGTTGCAGACTTACAACGTCGATATATTTTAGAGATAGTAATCCCCCAATAACAATCTACGGACTTTAATCGGATGAAGCAAAAATCGAATTCGGAGACTATTTTTCGCGCGATCATGGTTGATGCGCAACTTGCAGAGTAAAATATTGAATGAAATTCCCCTCGTGATGACTGATGAATTTCGGGGTGAGCACTTTGCTGGGTGAATTTTGCAAATTACTAGCAAACATTAGGCGAGGCTGAGTGTTAACTTCCGAAAATAACTTCCCCCGAAGAGGGAAGAGAGCGTCGTGGTGCCTCTAAAATATGGAGTCCTCAGGTGAAATCTGGAAGCGTTGCCGTAACCTCAAATCTGGGCCTCTCGCGCTCAAATTTGTAAACGAGGCGTCAAATGAGGATCCGATTTGGGCCCAAGACTGAGAGGCAATTAGGCGGAGTCTGGCCGAAGACGATTGAACGAGGGGTGAGCTGCTCCGCTGGGCAAGAACAGCGTAACTCGAACGAATCCTTTACGCAGTTGCGGGGTTTTTTGCGCAATGCGTCGGTGCGGGTGTTGGAGCCCAGAAGGGTGCGCGGAGGGGAAATCAATTAATTTACATGTATTTATCTGTCAACGTGAAAAGGTGAAGGGTTGAGGGGCCACGTGGGAAGTGGGAGGTGGGAATTGGAGGACTTAGGGCTTACAGGTTGGCAGGATGAAAGCAGCCTCGGGAAGGTGCTCAGGTTCACAGAAGAGCTTTACTATTCAAATGCGTTTGTGAGTGAGCAAGGGCTGCGCTTTTGTTCTTATCGATATCTTTGCGACGCAACCCCCGCGCCATTGCCTAATTTACGGTTTTGCAGGGTGGTAACATGATGCTATGTCAATAACTCGGGTAGTCTGACATTTTATTAAAAATATGCTGGACTACATGCTCATACACTGAGAAAAATTGTGGTCATAATTACAAAATTAGTGTTCGAGATTAAGATTTGATCTCGAACGGTTTATTAAGAGATAAATGGTCGTCATAGCCAATAATAAATTCATGTTTACCATTGAAGGATAATGTTACCTATCCTTTGGGGAAATTATGTGACGGTCCAAGTCAAAATGGGCCTTAATCCACCGAGGCGTTATTCTTAAGCAGTGGCGCGACGTGCATGCTTTGCGAGATATCGATTGATCTGGCAGTTAAACGAAAGGAAAAGGATCGATAGACAGGGTGTTCGCAACGAACACGATAATATTCGATTCTTTACCATAGCTTCAAATGGGGATTTATCGATAATTGATCATTCACGCTCCACCACTGTTCTTGAGCATGCCAAAAGACCATGAAAAACAAATATTCTCAGTTATTAGCCCCCACCTTCACCCCTCCAATATCAATAAATGCTGTACAGTTTCATTTTAGACTTGGCACCTCATTGAAAGTGTAGTGGCTGGTTTTCGAGGCATTTTTCAGTAGCTGTTTTCCGCCTGTAACGCGGAGGTAACTGTAAAACGGTCTTTTGCTGACACATTAATTGGCTTCATTTTAGGCAAATTATGAATGCTTAAAATTTGAATCTTGCAATTTTTCAAACTATGACACGCTAATAGAGACAGGCTTTTCAGTCGTGACAAGATGCTGATTTTAAGGTTGTCTTCTGTGGCAACTATTTGTCTGCTTTTTGCTCTCCCTGATTGCACCTCGAGAATGCTTCGAAATTCTCCGGGGCGAGCCGTCAGTACATGAAAGAAGTAGACAGTGTACAAAAGAAAACATTTTTACAACATTTAATTCAGCTTCACAGATGATGAGAAGTTCCAACTGGTTTTGTGGAAACATTTAGTCTAAAACAAGTTTTGTTCAAAATCACATTTCAATTTTTACAGAAAAACTTCTTCTGTTTCATTTCTCAAAGGCTGTGATTCGAATACAAACAGTAGTTCGTGGGTGTGCACCTCAAAGATGAGCCCCAACATTTTAACACAAAGTGAGATGAAATTTGTACTTTTGTAAAAGAAAAGTCACTAATGATTCAAAACTACTGCTCAAAAATCAGTCAGCACAACTCAGTCGAGATCTAACACTGTGTTTGAATAAAATCACCACGAGGCTTTCCCTTATCTTCTTTCTCTTTCCTGTAAGAGCACCAAAAGTACTTTACAAATAATGCAATTTTGAGATGATGACTGCTTGGAATTTGCTTAAATTAGACTCATTTAAACCGTGCCTCTGTGCCGCACATGTGCAAATCTGATGCCTATTTCGAGACAGCAGGCTAGTCCGACTGGATCATTGGTTATGAAGTGAAATTTCCATAAAGTATTCGGTGTCTCGGCAGCAAACAATGGTTCCCAAACCGCAGGGTTGAATTTTGCGTCTTTGATTCGATACTGGTTCTGCAACACCAACACCGACTGCTCTTCAAGAGTCATGAATATTTTGGGAAGTTGAGACAGTACTTGCTACCCTCGAATAAATCACGCTAAATTTAATACAAAGCTCTCGACGCACTCTTATACTTTTTTTTCTTACGGGAGTGCTTTTATAGTGAGTTTACCTTTTTCTCTGGAAACTTTCTTTACCTAATCTCGAAAACTTTGAATTTGAACAATACAGAGTAGGGCAGGAACATTGCAAATTCTAGTTTGTCACGTGAAAGGGACATTCAAATTTGTCGCAACTAATGAAAAATAAAAACGTTATTATCTTATTTGGAAATAACAATTTATCGTTTATCAATAAACGATGTAAATATCGTAATCTACGTAAAATGCTAATGAGGAAACATACTCGTATACGAGTGCTCCAATTTGTACCTTGTCTAGCGGTCCATTGCCGTTGTGTAGATATTTTGCAGAATATACTTTGCGTAATTGAGGCTTAATACAAACATAGACTTGTCCGTTATCTATCAAGGCACGTTCATCTTTTGATTCAGTCTACCTCGATCAATATTCATTGGTTATGGTTACCTTCCTCAGTGGACATATGACGGGTGGCTCAACATAGTCAGCAAAATCCTTAATCATAGGCATCTTCATTATGGCGCAAAGGTCGTCCCATTTCCACGTTGAATGGTATTCACAAGTATCCGGGTTTGACTTATCCTTACATTTTTCCACCCGGAAATGAAACTAAAACAGAAATTTGCTTCGTTAGATAATGCACATTATTCAACCGAAAATAATCAAGAACACGTAAAAAATGGGTTTTCTACGCTGAAGTTCGAAGGTTTTTGGAAGCTGCGGGTTGTTCCGACATCCCAACAACCCCATTTTTAATCGAATAAAATCAAACTTAAAAATTCTAGAGGAACAAGAGCTAAAGCCCACTTGTTACAGTTTGGGATGAACGCAGTAACCTATAGGTTCAGATAAGGTTCTTTATTTACCGCCGCATGTGATATTAGATTTTATCTTTTATTCCGTTTACACCGGCTTAAAATCAAGGAAGTAAACAAAAAGAAAATTTCTGCGAAACTTTTCTCTTTTAAGTAAACAACTGTGCGATTCAATTCTTTAAAGGTTTTTATATTATTGTTATGTAAATTCTTCGAAATTTAAAAAAAATTATTATCATCGAGCAGTTTCGTGTATTAAAATTTAACTACTTAAGGTGATAATTTCCAAACGTTCGTTCCGAAGCGTTTTGCTTTTTAAGACATGTCCACATTGTTTAAATCCTATGGTGCGTTTTTAGATAAATAAAAACATGAGATGGACTGACCTTGAGCGGGCGTTGTAAATCTCTCGTGCACATCATTCCTCCCTTTAAAATAGCTGTAGATCCATTGCGGAAAACAGACATTCCAGAGAAGCTTAGAGGTGCTAAGTTTTTGCTGCAATCTTGTGTATACTCAATTCTGAGGACCTTCTGCCTCTGCAATCAAACAGTGTTTGTTTAATGTTCCAAGGGGGGCAAAAGAAAAAAAAGAAAAAATGCTCCTATGTCCACCATTGCCTCGCGATAGCAATAGATGTCATGGAAACCATGTACATTTTCGAGTTTATTCTCTAGACTTACTCTCTGTTCCGCCTTTTTTAATTTCGCCGTCATTTTTCACTATAGCCAAATGTTCTACCTTAGAGTACGATTTTTCGGACAGATTTTTTGTTTAAATATGGTCATGTAGAGATGTTTCGTATCCGAAATCAGTCCAAAACAAATTAAACTTCAATGTACCACATAGGTTATAGTGAAAAATGAAGGCGGAATTCAAAAATAGAGAGTTCAGAGAAGGAACTTGAAAGTGTACAAAGTCTGTTCAATTAGAAAGCGGATGTTCGTGAAAGGTAGCCCACCGTACGTCCGAATCGGGCTTTTTTGGACTATCCTAAATGCTGATATCATTCGGAAGAACGCTACATTCACAAATGTGAAAAATTCGAACTAGCCTTGTTGGCACACAGTTCAGAGTAAGGCGACCTCACCAGTGGTCTGCAATTTTTTAACAATTCCTGCCAAAAAGTAATCACTTGCTCACAGTCATTGTTTTTAAGCAGTTAATTGGTCTAACAGCTTACTCAGGTACCAAAAATTCGCAAGACCCTACCTGCACCAAAATGGGATTAGCAAAATCAGCATCTGGCAGAAACACTAACACTAACACAAGAATAACGTATTTCAGCAATCTTACATGCATAGTTGCTGTGGAAAAACTAGTCCTCCGCTGCACCTGCGTGGCAAATTGAGCTTTCGCATGTCTCTCAGTTATCCGAATGTCTAAGAGCTTGTCAGATTTTGCTACTAAAACATAAATAGTTTAGAGGCATGCATCTAGTGAGCACCAGGTCAGTCAGGTGATGCATCGAGGTATGGAAACTTACCTCGGCTGCGTTTCCTCTCCGGATCATCAGTAGTTAATAGCCGCTATGACACGCTATAATGTGAGCTAGCATTTAATTAGTGGGGCTGATTGGTGTTCAACCACATTCGAAACGTTATCAACAAGAATCACTCGATTTGTCACGGAAGAGCACAACATGATATTTCAGTTGCACTTGACCAGCTGATCGAATCTAGACCGTGTCAAATGATCAGTTGGATGTATTTCTATAAAACGGAATTAAGCGCCATTGGGAGAGTAAAGTTCGACCGAATAGTTGTGTATACACCTTTTATAATATCCAAAAGCACATAACCGCACAACTTTCGCGGTTCGTGAGTTTTTAACTCAAAAGTGAATGATCTCTAATCGCATAATGCGTTTGACCGATTAGCCGATAATGCAGCCTTAAGAATCTCCAAACGCACGTAATCGCACATCTTCCACGCTTTGTGAATTTAAACTCACAAGTGAAAGACCCCGTCTCTCATGATGTATTCGACCGATACGCCATAAATGCATCCCTAAGAATCTTCAAAAGCACGTAACTGCACAACTTCCGCGCTTTGTGAGTTTTAAACTCACATGTGAAAGATCTCGTCTCATATGATGCGAAAAAAAAACAAGTAAAAAATTGAGTGTTAATGTTTTGGCCTGGTGTACCCGTGTTTTAGTTCTCTCCTTCTTAAACTGTGCCTCTAGCGGGCAGCAAACCCATTAGTTTTATCATGTATTGGGCAGGTACAATTTAAAACTTGAGTACTTGTGACATTCATTGACTCGACGAGGAGATAAGACACCTGTAGCGCACTACTCAATTCTCGGTTCTTGTGCCGGGTTCCTGAGGTGGTAACTTGTCAGGAAGTTCAAGAATTCGACTCCGACGACGGAGGAAAATGCAGGCTCGAGAGTAGCGGAAAAGATTCAGCGTCACTTTTTCACATATCGGTATGTTTGCACCATGCACGCATGCAATCTTGCCACGATTGGAAACGCGGAATGCCTGCAGATGGCATTCATGTTTTTGTCAATCTTTCCCCTCTGAAACCACAGGAAATTACATTTCAAAAACACCGTTTGAAAAAAGGAGGGAAAAATGAACGAACCAAATTCCCGCGCAATCTCTCGCAGGTCATGGCTCCGCGTCTTCTATTCCTTGGCAGCAATCTTCCGCTCGCATATCGCTGACTGTGTTTATAAATAAGAGAAAACATTCAGAAACAAAAAGTGCATGCAAAAACATCTTGTAATGGATAAAATTTAGTAACAGCTGGACGCTGAGCCGATGAAGTAATTGGACATCATTTTGAAATCAGGAGCTACAATTTCTTGCTCAGTATAGAAACTACGTCTGTACCATTAGTTTCCCGATGCCTTTAGGTGTTTTATAGATGAGCCAGAAATTTTAGTTCCAAATTGCAAAATGCAGTCCAATTCCTGCTAAACAAGACCATGTCGGTGAGTTAAACATGGCACCATGTTGACGCCAACACGGTACCATCATAGAACAATGTTTACCCTCTATGGCATGAATTTCCAATCATCGATTTTAATGAGACAGGTCATAATGTAGACTATAAAAAAATAGAATCCAAATTATTTTTCAAACTTTTGACTTTTTCAAAAAAATTTCAAAAAAGGAATACTGGTTACAAATTTGTAACATCATACCATAGAGGAACATGCAGCTCTATCGCTTACTATGAATTCGTAACATCATGTCATGGAGGAATGTTGCTGCTTTGACCAGAGATGCTCAATGAAACTACACAGCTGGACTGAAATGCATGCTCCATGAAATTTTAAAGATGTTTCAGGGGTTGCGAATGTATCCTGTAGCAATTATGCGAGAATTTCACAAGTAACTTGACATTTGATCCGCCATTTTTCGCCCCCCCCCCAAAAAAAAAAAAACTGTTTTTATGATATTTATGGCACACCAAGACCATGTAAGAAGTTTTAAGCAATTTCATGAAATTTCAGGAAACATTGGGAGATTACATTTTATAAGGAGTCACGAAACTATGCATGTCATGCGTGTCTCCTCATGTTTTATTATTAATGAATTTCTTTCAAAAGCTACATACAGTTTTTTTTTTGTGAAGAGTTTCCAAGAAATTTCTGGAGGGATTTAAAATAAAATCACAACAAATTTCGACGCGATATTTTCGTTCGTTCTGTTTTATTTTTATTAAACCAAATTAATGTCACGCGAATCAGGTTACAGAATCGCTGCATCGTTTAAACATCGGTTAAACATCGTCCGAGTTTCTGCATGGTTGCATTTAAGATACATGTGTATTTATCCTTTAATTGTAATAAAAACCGTGCAGATATCGTCAAATAAAGGGCAACTGGCCGACTGCACTGCGTTTCGTGCAACGCGAGAAGTATCCATGCAGACTTGAAGGCGCTGATATGCGTGTCACGCCGACCGCACTGTTTGGCTTAATGCGTGAAGTATTCCTACAGTCTTGTAGGCGCTGATAGCCGCACTGTGCTTGGAACGATCATTTGAACCGCGTTAGAATAATCGAGGCATCGAATAATAGGACTTAAAAGACCGATGATGTGATTCCACGCCGTATGAGTGTGGTATTTAGAAAATCCCTTATCTTGATTATTGGATGTCATGGTTTTATCCCATTCTAATTCAGTGAAGTACAGCCTGCCTTTATCTTTATTTCACGAAATTCTTCACGATCATTTTTGACATATCACGCACAAATAATACCTCTAAAAATTCATCAAGACATGAAAATTGAGTATATGTTCATTTTAGTTTAGGCACGCTACTGCACCCACCACTAATTTTTCTCCCTTCGTAAACGTCATATATTTTTAAATGGAGAGTGGCATTGCGGCTCATTCGCAAGATAAATGTCTTATTTTCACATCTAGATCTTTAAATAAGCAGGGAAATTCGCATTCAAGAAGCCCGAAACGATGGGTGAACCGAAGCCCAAGTTTGACTCGAGTGCCGTGCCGTGCAGCTCAGACTCGAGCACAAAACTTTTTATCGCTATTTGATACGATGGAATCGCGACAGTATTTATTTAAAATAACTCATTTTTATGGGCCCGCACGGCCGGAGGGTCCGCGTTGCCCCTCTGAGGCGATTGTTTGTTTCTCCAGTTTTAAAGACTTTTATGAGAGAAAAACGAGCAAGTCGTGCACTGTTCCCCACTGTTCCTGCGATCTCAAAAGTTCAGCCCCTCTTTCCTTTATACTCACGCACGTGAATAGATTGAGGATATGGGAACTCCATATAGCTGCTGTGGCAGAGAGCGGCTTCGGGGATGGTTCCTAAGCATACATTATAGGGAGGTACATTATAGGAGATAGTTAGTTAGTTCGTTGGTCATTGCTTATGGACATTTAGCTAAAGAGCGTAATGTCTTTACATAATTTCTGATAAGTAAGTTAAATTCAGTATACATTCTTATCACACATTACTTTGAGGATGGTGTGATCGCATGAATATTTAAAATTCCAAAGGTAGGAAGTAAAGTCCCCAACTTAACTTAAACTCAATATTTAACATGAAATCTTCAATTGAATCAGATCTCATCTGTTTAACCGCCACAATTTTTTTCAAGAGGAAACTATAGTTAAACAAGCAGTGACCTTCAACACAATGTGTTGATGTCCTCTTGACTATCTTGTCGCGGGGGCATACCATTTTTTTGGGATATTCAACGCGTCGCTAGAGATCACAGCAAGAACAAAATTCCTTCATTTCTGTAGGTATGCAATCTGATCTCCGGGGTGTTAAAATAGTTGCTCGAGGTCAAAGCCAACTTTCATCCACTTATCCCAAACAAATTTTCCGGAAAAGAGGGCACTCATGCGTTTGAGATAAATGTATATCTCTTTGGTTCGTGTGTCGCGATCGAATTTCGAAACGGGAATCACGTCACTTTCTCCCTTTTGGTCAATATCTTGAGGGCCGTTTTATATTGATGGACTATTCGTTACGTCCTTCTCGGTTCGCATTGACTGTGTGACGTCGAAATATCGACGAATGTTTTCATAGTGTGACCAGGCCTCTTTAGGAGCTTTGGAGTAATAATTAAACCCGGCAATATAGTGAATGGGCCTGTTGCATGCAAGAGATACAGCCGCGCGAATAGGCTTTCTAGAGGTTAAATGACACGAAAATTACGATGGTCACATTAAAAAAGTCTGAAATACACTCCTTACTGCGCAATTTGCGTTGTTAGGAACGCGCTTTTTCAAATTTCCCGCGTCTGGGGGCAGTTTTCTAATCACCGAAAACGAGCAAACGGCGGGCTTTGTGATTTCCGGAAGATGCCGAGTCGTTATTGTTGTTGTTATTTTTTCCTTCAGTTTGTTTACAAACCCAACGTGATCTCCTATAGTGGTCCATATACGCTTTATGCGGTAACCAAATCGATCACCTTTTAAATATCCAACGCAATCCTTCTTCATTTCACGATGTCACGAGCTCCGATTTTTAGGTTATGTTGTCAGTTTTAGTTGACCGGAAATAGCGGCGAGTTGCCGTTAATTTTTTTCGTTAGAAAACTGCCCCCAGACGCGGGAAATTTGAAAAAGCGCGTTCCTAACAACGCAAATTGCGCAGTAAGGAGTGTATTTCAGACTTTTTTAATGTGACCATCATAATTTTCGTGTCATTTAACCTCTAAAAAGTCTATTCGCACGGCTGTATCTCTTGCATGCAACAGGCCCATTAGGTATCGGCAAATTTCGAATCTTCCGCAAATATGACGTCAAAAACGTATATCAGCATGCCTGACCAGTGAATGGTCGATGCCGATGGCAATCGTTTGATTGGTCAATTCAGATGGGGATGTGCGATTATGATAGATTTACAAAGCAACTCAAAAGTTGCTAATTTTATTATTGGCCGATCCCGATAGCGCGGTTTTAGCCGCGCAACTTTCGGTAAAAATAAACTTTTTATCGAAGGAAATTTGGCAACTCTCAAATGTTCATACGGCGTTCTTTCTTAGCACGGCAGCGCTGTGCGCGACCACCGTTGCGGCCTCGAAAATTTCAAGAAAAATGCCTCCGCTCATAAATTACGTTGTTTTGGCGGCAGGCGTCGGCCATTTATAGCTCTTGTCCGTAAGTGTTAATAGATATCGTGACACGGAAAAATTGTCGCCGGATATTTATTGCCGATCGAGTCTGCCCTGCCGCCGCGGGTGTGTTGATTTACGGCTCGGCAAGGTTGAGAAGGTATATATTGAAATTTAGATATTTTACAAGGGTTTATATAAAGAAAATTGATGATTTGTCATCACTACATGACAACAATGTAGCTCGGCTTACGTACCCTCCTTTGGCTGGTTTCATCGTTTCTGCAAATGCTCAGTAAATTCATGACTTTGTCGTTTGGAAATTCGATCATTTCTCAGCTCACATCCAAGGCTGCAGTATCTCTCAGACAAAGCGCCTAAAAATCCTATTTAACAAAAAATAAAAAATAATAAAAAAATTGATTATTTTTCAGATTAAACGGCATAAATAAGTAAGGAGTTGTTAAGGTATTACCATAAAAAATGTTCCTTCGACCAGTGGATAGGCAGCATACGCAACACCGTAATAACAACAATTTTACCATGTTATTACAATGTATTGCAATCTGTGCTACTTGGGTGGAGGAGCCTAGTTTCTACTTGCGCATGTGCCCACACCCGACAGGGAATGCTAAATTATTGCCCATAGGTCTTACTCCAAAACTTTCAATTTACATACGACCCGTTTACTAAATAAACTACATTTTGCAATCAGGAACTACAATTTTTGGCTCATCTTACAAACAACGTATGTACCATTGGTTTTCCTATGCACATAAGTGTTTTTACAGATGAGGCAGAAATTATAGTTCCGTATTGCGAAATGTTGTCCAAACTATATCCATGCTATTCCAGGACTTGGAGGACTTGGCAATACTCACGCCGCACCTCCGCGAAACCAATTTACAGATCTTACGAGGTGCATTTATCGCGACTGCAGCGAGATAAAAGTAAACTTAGTCTCGTCGAGACAGTATTAGGGAAACAAAAATGAAATTAGGATATCTGATTTCCCCGGAGAAAAATGTCTCATTTCGATTCCACCCACCGCTCTCCCCAACAAGCCCGTCGGGGCTCTTTGCCTCGTCCTCTTTTTACCTACATTTAGTGCCTAACGCTCCTCCTATGAAATTAATTCCGGGGGCAAAATATTCTGAACGGGTGGAATTGGATATTCGTTCATTCTCACCTCACTGTTTTGTGTTGTGTTTACGTTACTACAGTGGCTACGTCTTCGCAATGCATTTGCGTGATATTCAGGCTTTGATCTAGCTTTTTCACCAACTGATCTTAGGCCTTGTCTCCATGGGGCGTTTCATGGGATTTGTCCCAGAGAAAAATCTCGCAAGTCGGGAAATATATTCAGTCAATACTAATCACATTGCCAAGTAAGAGTCATTGTGGAGTCCCAGGAACGACTTAAAGGGAAAAAGAGGAAATTTTGTTGTGTTGTTTAACGGGGAAAAAGCCTAGCGATTCCATTCCTGCGATTCGAACTTGGAAAAAATCCCGTAAAACGTCCCATGAAGACAAAGCCTTATGTGGGGTCTACTTTTTTTTTTTTTTTTTTTTTTTTTTTTTTTTTTTTTTTTTGACTATTACCATTTCTATAAGATAATGTTTGATTGTAACCCGATGACAATTAAGTTACCCGATCAAATTTAGCTTTAGCTGATGTGTCTTGGTTCCTTTCTGCTTAACTCGGTCCAGTCATTGGTAAAAAAAACCTCTTGGACCAATGCCGCATTGCATCGACTTAAGAGTGCAGTTTCTCGTCGCCGGATTTAGGAGTCTTGAACTCTTGTTTCATGCGGATTTTGCATTGAAACAAAAGTCCAGACTCTTAAATCCGGCGACGAGAAACTGCACTCTTGAACCAAGAGGTTTTTTTTACCAGTGGTTTCCCTATGCACATTAGTGTTTTTAAGGAAATAGTCCAGTTATAGTGATTCAGATTCTGTCAGATCTCTCTCGCCGAAAATTGTCCAATTTGAAATGGTGAGTGTTTCCCTTTGCACTCAGCGATAGAGCATCCATCGGAGGCAGTCAGAACGGAGAGCTGTCGAATCCAATCGGCGGGATTTATGCGGGATGGATATTAAAAGGAAACCGAGTGATTAATAAGGCGCGCAATGTGCATTTGCATATAATTGTAGCCGACGAAACTGTGCTACCGAAAACGGGAATTGCGGGACGGGGCCGGAGCCAGAGCCCGGGGGGGGGGATGTTGGGCGGGGAGGGCGGGGGGGTCGCGGAGGACGTTAAACATGTTTAACATGCAAAACTGATAGAATCACCTATAGACGTGCGGGGCGGGCGATCGGGGAATCAAATCACGTAGCCTCCCCTATTTAAACTGCCATGAAATTAAACACTTTTACACTCATGATACTTGGCTCCCGGCCCGATTCATTCCCATCACGTACCTGTCCAAGCTTTGACTTGTCTGAATCGAACATCCAGTGAATCCTGGTTGTCCATGCCCCGAAGATCTCGCTCGGGAACATCCAAGTTCTCGTTGGAGTCGAATCATTCTATTTGTCATTTAATTGTGATTTTCTACGCACACTCAAAGGAAACATTACTTTCCCCAAAAATGGGCGGTCAAACAAGGTATGGATCAAAGCTTACCTAACGTAACACGTTTTCTATCCAAAATACAACGATTAATGCAACACACAACGGGAGGTCTAAAAAGCACGTTCTGAACAAGATGTAAGTGTTCGCAATGGGCTACTAGATAAGGTACGAATTTCAGTATTCTGATACATGTTTCTTAACCAAAATTTCACGTAAAACACGATGCACACAGCGTACCGCGGCGCTTGAAGCAACTGTTTCACACGGGAGGTATTGCACAGTATCATACGAAATTGAAGGCGCTCCAACATATTAGAAATGGCAGGCATCCTTCAAAAGTACGGAGCTTTCCTCGCAAAATAAATCAAGATACTGCGGCCCCAAAAGAGATTGGTAGTCCAAAAACTCACTAAGTCCTAGCATTCGTAATTAGTAACGTTTAGCACACACTTTATCGCCAGGCTGATGCTTAATCGCCATCGGCTGTAAAAGGCTATAAGAAATTGTGTTGCCGGCTATAGAAGCTATTGGAAATCTTACAGCCGGCTGTAGGTCTATGGTATTTTGAAACACAGATTCTACTGCCAATTT
The DNA here is from genome assembly GCF_918797505.1 of Bemisia tabaci. Lineage (NCBI taxonomy): Eukaryota > Metazoa > Arthropoda > Insecta > Hemiptera > Aleyrodidae > Bemisia > Bemisia tabaci. The sequence continues at coordinate 15,846,129 of NC_092799.1, read as the reverse complement.
TTACCAGGGTGGCGGCGTTTCAAGATCTTATCTCCTATGTTAATATTTTGGGAGAAAATATAGCCAATATCCTCACTCAAAAATTGTTGCGGTTACTTTTCTTCTCCAACAGGAACACGTCACGTTATCAATAACCACGGTACATAATGTCATTTATGTTGATTTCCAGGAAGAACCAAGTTTGTACATGCAATTTTTGGCGTATTTGCACGAACCTTACTTTTTTATTCAACTCCGCAAGTCTTATTGCTCCTAATCCAGTTTTCATTTCACTAATGCAACACGCCAATTCGTGCTAAACAGTGAATACGAGGGTCATCCAAAAAGTAAGTTCACCCCTTTCATATCTCCGAAACTAAAAGGGATAAATCAAATCGGTAAAAAATGACTTCTTACTTATATCCTCAGCTCTCCATAGGTACCAAGATTTTTAAATTTGGACCACTCGTTGCCGAGATATTCGATTTTTACGTGAACAACTCCCGGCCAGTTCCGTCCACTAAACGACGCGCTGATATGAGATGCACCGCGCGCTGTCGCGTCGCTTTTGTCTTCTGGAACTCTCAAGGAGTACTTCTCGTCCATTATTTGGAGAAAGGGTGTACAATCAATGCACCACGGTATTGTGGAATATTGAATTCGTTGCGATTGGCAATAAGAAACAAGCGACCGGGTCTCTTGTCTCGTGGTCCCCTATTCCTTCACGATAATGCCAGACCTCACACGGCGAAAGAGACCCAAAATTTGTTGGACAAATTTGCGTGGGAGGTGTCACCTCATCCTCCATACTCTCCAGCCTTTGCCCCGAGTGACTATCATATTTTTCCGCAACTCAAGAAGCACCTAGGTGGCCAGCGCTTCGAGAACGATCAGTGATGGAAGCAGTCAATGGCTGGTTCAAGAGTCAACCAAAAGTGTTCTTTGAGAACGGCATTAAGAAGCTTCAGAAACGCTATGAAAAATGCATCTATAGGAACGGAAATTACGTCGAAAAATAAGGTAAGATTGTTTTAAAGCCAATCTTAGAATATTTGAGTTGGTTATTCCTACGTAGATGTGTGGGGAACACAGTCAATTCAGGTAGCGTGATGGGAATCGCAGCGCATCGTTTGGTGGACGGAACTGGCCGGGAGTTGTTCACGTAAAAATCGAATATCTCGGCAACCAGTGGTCCAAATTTAAAAATCTTGGTACCTATGGAGAGCTGAAGATATAAGTAAGAAGTCCTTTTTTACCGATTTGATTTATCCCTTTTAGTTTCGGAGATATGAAAGGGGTGAACTTACTTTTTGGATGACCCTCGTATCATCTGCTTTCGTGTATCGATTAACTCTAATTAAACTATTTTCTATTTTTTAAAGATTACATCCCTCTCGCGGTGGATTTGATACTTTATCACTGCCAACGAGTGACCGAGATTGTCGGGGCCATACCATACCTAGCAATGTTTACTCATCGATCACAGTAATTGGACGAGTGATTAACAAAGTTTTAATGATTGACTCGATTGTCTGGTTACATGCATATAAATAAACACTCGTTTTTAAAAACAAACTTCCAGTCTCAGACAGAGGGCTGAAATTGATAGTCAAAGGAGGCGTAGGAAGTATGGAGCGATCCTATTGGTTAAAATGGTTGGTTTCTTTGAATTAAGGGAGAAAATGACGGACTAACTATTGGGTCTCTCGTGGGCTGCCGTTGTTTAGTCTTTTATCTACCTTCTTCGTCCATTGCCACCACCCGCTTCCACCGATAGGATCCCTTCATATCCCTTTTGTCTTCTTTGTCTATAGCTTTGTCTATCAATTTCAACAATCCGCCCGCTGTTCGTCAAACGTTGATGCGGACTGTTACAGGAGGATCTTGAAATTTTCTCGCGCCTTTGAACGAGGCACAGCCTCTCCTCTCCCGTCGCTATGATAAAAAAAAGTAGAGGTGATAAAAAATGAATGAGACGGTAAGGAAATGAATGAGCGAGCAGAGCTGTGAAAGAACAAGGGGAACGGGAAGAGGTGCGTGGCGGGAAATTGGAATTGAAAATTTTGAAAGCGCACGAAAGAAGGTTGTAAGAGACGTAAGCCCCGATTAATTATTTCGAGTGAGGCTCGGCGGGTTGCCTACCCGGCCGGACGCAGGAGGCAACAGTCAACAAACGGTGCATTACTCCTCTCAAAAACGCGCCAGCTACTCAGACACGGGTCAAGATCCTTTGATCCGCGCTGCAAATTTCGCTCCCCTCCCCCTCTCTGTTTTTCTTTTTTTTTTTTGAAAAAAAGAAACCCTCTCTCCACTTTTTTCACTCTTCTGCCTCGAGGGCTCCTTTAATTTTTGTGACCCCGCTTCGCAATATTTTCGCTGGGAACTGTGAAAGGCTCGTCTTGGCAGACAAGTTCTTGGTTTCAGTGACTGCTTTCAAAGTGGGTTAGCCTCATGCAACTTTTCCACGGAAATTCCCGCAGTTAATCTCGGCCTCAATTGGACCATATTTTGCAAAAAGGAACCACTATTTCTGACTTATTTTAGGAAGAACATATGCGCTATTGGCTTCTATATGCAGGAAGGTGCTTTTATGGAAGTGGCAGAGATGGTGGTTTCTTATTGCAAAATGTAATCCAATTGGCCTACATAGAATCTTGTAGGACGCTCATCTTTGGGAGAAAATGCGGAATCAGGTGGACATTGACAAGAAAAAATACTCTTGATCCAACCGGATTTTTCTTGAATCAAAACGAAATCCGCTTAAATTAAGAGGCTGGGTTCTTGATTCAAGCTAGATTCTGATTGAATCAAGAATACTTTTTCTTGTCGATGTTTTTAAGAGTCTGGACTCTAGATCCAATGTGTTTTTTTTTTTTTGTTTTTTTCCAGTGTAGCTAATGTAAAAGGGTCAGTTGCGGTAGTCACAGAATCGTGTTTTGATGCTTGATTCTTGAAGATTAGTAGCAGCTTTTTGCGTTCAATATTAGCCGAGATATCGCCTTTTGAAAAGTCGGGTTTTTGACGTCATCCACCGCAGTAATGACACCCTTGGTTTCTTCCACCTTGCTTTCATAGTCAGTGATGCACTGGTTACTCAACGTGAAACTTGCATAATGGATTGATGGAAAAAACGAAGGGTGTCACTACCGCGGTGGATGACGTCAAAAACTCGACTTTTCAAGGAGCGATATCACGAATAATATTGAACGTGGAAAGTTGCTGTTTGGACAGATCTTAATATTTTTAGCTGTTTCTGTTCAGAGTCTGCTTCTGAAGATCCATTCATCCGTTTTTCGAAAAATTGGTGCCACCACCGGGAATCGAACCTGGGACCTATTGATTGAGTGTTGGTCTGGGGTTAGGCGCGGTGACCACCAGTCCAACCAGCGGGCTGATTATTGAAATTGATAGACAAAGCAATAGACAAAGAGGACAAAAAGGATTTGGAAGGATCCTATCGGTAGAGGCGGGTGGTTGCAATGGACAAAGGAGGTAGGTAACAGACTAACTAACGGCGACCGATGAGAGACCCGACAGTTAGTCTATCATTTTCCCCCTTAGTCTATGAGAACCAACTATGTCAACCAATAGGATCGCTCCATATTCCCTATGTCATCTTTGTCTATCGCTTTGTCTATCAGTTTCAATAATCGCCCCGCTGGGCTACCAACCGAGGGAGTAAGATATCTAAAGAGGACAGAATCAGCTACAGTATCTCGACATCATCACTCGGAGGATATTTTACGTCCGACGAAACCTCGCCAGAGACAAATGATTTTATGTAATGCAACGCATCGTTTGACCGCAGCTCAAAATTTCCCTGAATAAATTTAGACGGAGGTAATTTATTGTTAGACTCGGAGGAGAGTATTTGTTCTGCTCTCGAGCTGAGGGATTGAAGCAACCTGGGGCACGGCTACTGACGGAGAGAATGATACAATTACCCTCTTCACGATCATAATTATTGGTACAGCCACTCATTATGCCATTAGTGGTATTCTTACTTGGCATTGCATTTTGTTATTTGCTTGGACGTCATTTGGACTTTTAAATCTTCTCCATTTCTTCATGTTTTCTATTGTTCGCCTGCCGGAGTCTGGAAATGTTTTGACTTAACGGACGGTTTGAGGGAATGGTTTGTTTTCCATTCGTTCTAAGACGTCATTAGGATGAAAAAAAATCTTTTGCGATTCAAGCAAACAGAAAAAAGAACGTAATTTAACCCAATCTGTATGTTTCATGAGACAAAAATTAATGCAAGAGAACCCTGAATCATAGGCTTTGCGATACTTCAAACTTTTATTACCTTAGTTTTCCGTAGAGCTTTTTGTGATGTCTTTACATTGAGATTTTTCATTTTTTTTTTTTGTGGAAATGTTAACTTTAAAGGTCACCTATTGAAAATGCCAGTGAAAGGGTGGCGACAGGGGGTTTTAAATGAAATGAGGAAGAGCCAAATTCTTGAAGGGCTGTGGGAGGCCCGAGCACTGTGGCGGTTAGGCGTCGCAGTGCGCCAGAGAGCGCTGTGAAAACGACTCTTTTGTGTGTATTTGTATATTTTGTAGGCTTGGCTGCAACTGGCTAAATTAAAAAAAAATCATTCACCTTTTTATAGCAAGCTTAGATTGCATTTTTCATTAGCCCAGGAGAAATTAAGTGCCAATTTAGAGCTATCTATTAAATCATCGAACTGGCTTACTGTTGCTCCGCAACCATTAATGAGGGATTGAATCGCTTGAATTAGTCGGGTATTTACTACCATTTTGTGATATATTGGCGACCCAGTGCGTTTTTTCAACGATCGATGGAAATTCGCCGAGATTTGATCCATCTAACCACTTACATCCGAGGTTTAGCTTCCTTCATTTACTCACAAAAGAAGCTGTTTTCTCGGTCAGGTGTGTTGTCGAGAGTGATTGAAAAGTTGAATTTAAGTTGTGCGAAAACGATGTTCAAACCAGAGACGAAAGTTCCCCTTGAACAGTGGACTTAGCGTAACGTTGAACGGGTTATTCAGGGCTTTCAGAAAAATTTCATGGCTCAATCAACTTGAATGAAGTCTGGATCGAGACTCCAGCCGAGGAATAACAATTATTCAGAACAAAGCACAACGCAAATTTAATTAAAACTAAAAGTAAATCTCAAAAATACCTGCCTTTAAACTTTCCAACCTCCTTGAATTTATTCCGATCCAAAAGTCGGGGGCTTATGTCATCGCGATGCAGTTCTGTAGCAAGTTTCGAGAGGTTTGCTTTAATTGTGCACTAAAAAAAAGATCCCTCCCTTTTTTGGAGGACTAATGAAAGAAAATGCCAGGGAAAGTTTACCCGTCCCGCCTCTCAGCTTTTGCCTTTCTCCCTTCCCCCATGTACTCCTTAAGTGATTTTCTCTCTCTATCTCTCTCCCTCCCTATCCCCTTCCGATTTACGTTGAGATGCGCCTTCTCCGCGGAACTATTCTCTTGCACGCGCCAATGGCTGTGACTACAATATAGCTACCATTACTACCATTGCAATACAATGTGGCCACCAATACAATACAATATGGCTACCAATATCACGGAGAAAAAAACTTCGTGCGTGGGACCCGAAGTTTAGGTCATATGGATCTCTGAAGTTTTCGGATTGAGCATCTGAACACTTTAGGTCCAGCTGCTGAGGTTTGGATCACACATCTGAAACTTCAGTTTTTACATCTGAAGTACTTCAGTTCTTACATCTGGAGTACTTCGGTTCTCACATCCGAAAAACTTCGGTTCTCACATCTGAAGTACTTCAGATGTAAGAACTGAAGTTTCAGATGTGTGATCCGAACCTCGACAGCTAGACCTGAAGTGTTCAGATGCTCAATCCGAAAATTTCAGAGATCCATATGACCTAAACTTCGGGTCCGACGCACGAGGTTTTTTTCTCCGTGACAATACGATGTGACAACCAATACAATACAATGTGGCTACCAATACAATACAATGTGGCTACCAATACAACACAATGTGGCTACCAGTACAAGCACTCTCGAGCGTATTAAAATTCTATGAGTAGTCTAGACTCATTTCAGAACCCAACCTTTGTGCTTTCTTGCATTTTAAAAATGCTGGAATGCGACAGCTCCTATTAAAGGTGGTCGTTATAAAATAGAATACTTATGCCAAGCCCAGTACAGTGAAAATAATTCTGCCGGGTCTTTGAAAAAAATATAATTCATTTGATTTATTCCTGAACTGCTTCTTTTGTTTAGAGTAACAGCTTTGTTCCTAATCGAATGATATTTGAGGTGACCGAAGAAAATCTGTCTCAAAGCAGCACTTCCTTTTTAGTGAACCAAATTCCTTCAATCCTAGCGTTCAAGTTGCTTCAAGTCAAAGAGTGTCAGAAAAATGATCATCCATAAATTATACTTCATACTTTTCTGTTCAATAATCGATTCCTAACCTCAGCTTCAAATGGGGAAATATCGATAATCCATCAATCTAGCTTTGCCACTGAGAGGTTGTATGGGTCTTTTGGATCACACTGAATTTTTATTGGTTTTCCTATTGTTCTCTCTCACCAATGGTTGCATACTCAATATTTCGCAGGAGAGCTTTGGTTGAAAGTGTACTTCTGTGTTGGAGAACCACAAAAAAAAAAAAAAAAAAAAAAAAAAAAAAAAAAAAAAATCTAGTGAAGCCCTTATACTAAATACACTTTATTTTATTTCTAAATTAAACGTACATATGTATACAAATCGCTCATCCACCACGAACCACCGAAAAAAGTCAGTCATTTGAATATACATGTAAAATGTGACCGTCAAATCTCTCGTCAACTTTTAGGTGCATGTACGCACTAACTGCAAACGAAAGGATGGTAATATGAACGTAAGTTCAAATGTGACTCTCCCAATTCTTGCTTGATTTATATTTGCTTGATCACTGATCACAACTAAATGTTCGATTATTTGAATGAATGCACAGGATGTGCATATGCAACGAACCTTCAAATATAAATTCCTTCGAACACCAACCAAACAGAAATAAACTATTAATTAGCTAAGTGTGCGCGCAAATTATGGCAGTAAGTTGGAAATGTAGCCATCGTTACATTTCAGAAAACTGAAAGTCTCGGTACGGGTATGAAAAGCTCTGTCAAGCATAATTGGACGTATTTCTATCAAACGGACCTAAGCGCCATAGGGTGAGGAAGGTAGAGGGGGGCTTGGATTGGCGGCGAAATCGGGCGTCCGGATTATTCCGTCCTATACTCGCAATGCTTTTCCATGGCGCTTAGGTCCGTTTGACAGAACGCGCTATCCGGCATTCTAAATTCCTCAAAAGGAACTCAAATTGACGCTTAGTTCCGTTTGATAGAAATACGTCCAATTTTCCCTCAAGGAGATGCGCTTACGGTGCAACACTATAGTTACGACCATTCAAGACGGCCAGTGTTGCACCAAACAGAGTATCTCCTTGAGGGAAAATTGTGCTAGGATGATACTTTTCACTCTGTATTGAGATTTTCAGTTTTCAAAAATGTAACGCACATTGGCTACATTTCCAACTTACTGTCTATACGACTCGTGCGTCCACCGCAATCAGTTTGTTGTTCTTGATGTCATCCACCTTTGCTGCCCGAACATCAATCGTAAGTAAACGGTTGATAACCTGAGTGAATGCGCATGACATGCCTCTCTAAAATACAGTTTAAATAAAATTTCTTTGAACATTGACTGCAAGCAAAAGTTCGTTCATTTGTGTGATTCCTCAGCATGTGTATCCGTAAATCCTCATTTGATTGAAACATCCCAGAGCACTGACCGCACGCCAGCAATAGATCATTATGTGCATACTTGATGTGTCGCTTTAACTCATAATTTGATTTAAATTTACTCGAACACCGATCGCAAGTGAAAGGACGAACGTCTGAATGAATACGAAGAAAATGACTTTTTAAAGCGCATCGTGATTTGAATTTGCTAGAACACTGATCGCAAGCGACAGGGCGCTCTGGAACTTTGGCGCCAGGGTGGATACGCTCAACATGCTTCCTCAAATTCGTTTTAGATATGAATTTCACCGCGCACTCATCACAAGAAAAAGGCCGATCTTTCCTATGCGAAATGTGGCGCTTTGACTTCTTCTGTGATTGAAATTTTCTTGAGCTGAGGGCGCAAACACACTGCGAATTTCTTATTCGTTCGGCAACTTTGCTGCTGCATTCGATTTTTTCCTGGGAATGTGTCATCATCGAATTCTTATTTAAGTTAGTTTTATCCGAGGGAGATAGACAGTTGACCAATATTGGATTCATTTCCTCAGAAATTGTTGCCGTATTTTTTCCTGGACGTGACTCGGTGTGAGTTCTGCATTCCAATTATTGCATATGAACCTAAAATAAAAACAAATAAAATGATGCGAAAATTGATAGGAAGTGGATTTTATCTGGGTATGTAATTTAAAAAAACCATTCGAATCGGTACTTTTTATTCCGATTGTGATTTCAACAATCACATTCAATGTTGCCTAATCAACCAAATGAGATCGAAGGCAGTCCTCGTCCATGAGTTTTATTTGATGCTTTCTGTCACGCTTATCTCAATAAATGCATGAGAAGAATGATGTGTTCTATCTTGGCGTCGATAAGCTTGTTTTGGCCTCTTTTCCAGAGGAACTTTCAGGCCTTTGTGACGAAAATTAAAAAAACAATTACTATAAAGACTCGTTTACACTAGGGAAATCTACCAAGAAAATAAAATCCACGTAGTACCTATACTTCTTACAAGAAAATACGTTAAGTTCTAGTTCATGCTCACACCCCCATTTTTTTAACCTCGTTTTTCAATACTTTTTTTGGGTGTAGTGCTTAAAATTGGATCATCGAAGTCTTTTCCACCAGACTTTTTATGTACATGTTACGAATTTTTAAAAATCGCCAGTATTAAATTATTTCCACAAATTTTTTACAAGATGTACTAATTTAGAGGAGCTGAAAGTTTCAATTGCAACTCAATTATTTTTAGAAAATGAATTTTTTAATAATATGCATGCAAGTAAGTACCTGCGGATTCCAAAGCAAGCAAGCGGCGGAACTGAAATATTTCCTGGGAAAATTAACTGCGTTGCCATGAAAAGGCACCGAACTGATACATGTTATTCTTTTGCGGAGAGCTTTAAAAAAAAATTATGCACAGCAACATTTAGGTGGGGCGTAACATATAAAAAACGAATCTGAGCTTCAGAAGACCTAGCCGGGACCCACTTCTGTTAAGAGCGCCATTTATGGATGACATAACATAACGCATCACCTAAATGCGTGCACGTTGCCATCGGATCAAATGAATTTTGATAGTGTGACAAAGTATAAGAAACAGGAAATCGACAATCATCACCATTATGATCACTTTGCTGATGAAGTGCTTTTAATTAGATGCGATGCAAGGAAACCTAAAATGAACTAATTTAATTGCCTAGTGTCACTACAGAAGGCGAATTTTTTCAAAAATTAGTTGTGAGTCATTTCATGATCGGACCCTCATTGAGCCCAAAAAACTCCCGATCGAGATCCGGTAAGGTTTTAGCTACCAACAGGTTACGTGTATTTTCCCGAAGAATAGGTCAGTTGCGCTTGTCATAGACTCGGGTTTTGCGATGCTGAGTTCTGCAATGTATATGTTGCAGGCAATGGAAATGTTGCATGTGTGAGGGATTTGCGATTTGACAATTGACTCTTATGTAAAAGTTCGCGAGAAACACGATGGTGCCACTGGTTTTATCTGAAATCATCTCCCAAGCTCAAAAAAAGCTCTCAAAGTGAGGCCAAAATGGAGGGGATATCCCACCCTACCCCGAGAGTCCACCTCTACATCAAAACAAACTCTTCATGCAAAGATAGGGAGCAAATACATTAGCAGGTTGCCGTGTTTTCAGTTTTCGAGTCCCCAAATAAAGTGTCAACCCTGCTAATGTATTTGCTCCCTATCTTTGCATGGAGAGTTTATTTTGACGTAGAGGTGGACTGTCAGGGTAGGGCAGGATATCCCCTCCATTTTGGCCTCACTTTGAGAGCTTTTTTGAGCTTGGGAGATGATTTCAGATAAAACCAGTGGCACCATCGTGTTTCTCGCAAACTTTTACATAAGAATTAATGGTCAAATCGCAAATCCCTCACACATGCAACATCTCCATTAGCAATCGCTGGCAATTTGAAAGCGGTTCACACGTTGTTTCAATATATCGCAATAATGCGCATCGGCATAATGCAATTTTTGAGGGTTATGGTCTTCGAAAATGTGAGCTCGGCTTGAAGCGCCTTCGTTTTTCGTGATACTCTACGCCTCGTCACGATGTTAGTTTCGTTGCCTGTCCAATCTCAACCCAACTAATGTCACGGATATCACTGCACGCTCTCCTGAGTGTGCATATTTCTGCCATGTTTTCAAGGATGCAAAGGAGCTATTCACATCATAGGCAACATAATCAGCACTCTAATCTTGTTCTTTTATTTTTGAATTATGTGATTTTCTATATTTATTCACCACTGGCTTGCAAATTGCCGGCGATTGCTAATTGCCTGCGTTATTATATACCGTCCACGGTACTTGTGGATGAAGTTCGGCTCTGGTTTTTTGCAATTTGCAAATCGAAATTTATCTCCGTCATTAATATACACTTCGTCAAACTCCTAACACGAGGACATAACTACACTTCACCATACTGCCGTGCTAAGGAAGAACGCCGCACGAACATTCGAGAGTTGCCAAATTTCCTTCGATAAAATGATAAATTTTCAGGATATTTATAAAGATTTTCTCATGAAATTTGCAGATGATTTAAATCTGGTTGCGAATGAAATTATCTGAGAAATTGGAGGAAAAATATTCACAAATTTCTCTGAAAATTCGTCTTTGATTGAAGGAAACATGGCAACGTCTGAGGGCTCATACGGCGTTTTCCCTTAGCACGGCGGCATAAACCTTATCGTCCGCATAACTTTGTGCCTTCTTTTGCTCATCAATAATATTTCGTAGCTGAGAGACGATTTTTTATTCTTTTTGAAAGAGGCGCGTTTTACGATTGTGGTGGAGGATTCAGAGCCGAGGCACAGGCACCGATCTTACTTTGAGGAAATCTACGGGCGCGCTTTCGAAATAATTGACGATTAATCAAATAAACGCAAATCCATCTCCGGGCCGCTTTGATGTCCGGAAAAAAGCACACTGCGGCTGAAACAATAAAAAAATTCCGCTGCGGTAATTTGATTTGCGGTTATCGGCGATATTTTCAAAGTTCTACTCGCTTTAACGATTCCCCGGGTTCCTGCTCGATGATTTTAATGATTTTCAATTTTGCGTCATGGAGAAATACAGACAAGGACTTCCTTTGACGGGATTGCGAGGGTTCTCTTTCGGATGGTGCTGTGATTAAATAAGAAATTAAAGTTAAAAACGTCGGCGAGTGCACAGTTATGCACGGAAAAAAATTAAATGCTGATTTAGCATTTAAATTGTTAAAAAAAAGCCCGTCAAATTTCAAATGCTGATTTTACAATACAAGAATGCTAACACAACATTTGAATTTGTTCGTTTTACAGTGAGCGTGGTTAAGTTAGCATCTCTCCAAATGTAAAATCAGCATTTGAAATTTGTCGGACATGTTTTTAACAATATAAATGCCAAATCAACATTTAATTTTTTTCCGTGTAGTGATACTAATCTCAGATATCAACTCTGCAGGAAGAGACAGAATATTTGGACTTCATTTTGTAATTCAGAACTACAAAATCTGGTTCATTTTTGAAAGCACTTATCTGCTTCTGCATACGGGCACCAATGGCACATAGGCACATACCTTGTTCCTAAAATGAAATTGTAGTCCCTCGCTGTAAAATGCTGAGCAATGGACAACCACACAAGTTCAGGGTTTAACGATTTCAGTGACAGCTCGCTAAGTCGAATTGTGTAGAGACCGAAAAAACTATTCGACTTAAGCGGCAATTCGTCTTAACCGATTTTCGAAGTTAATCATTTACCATCATTCAACGAAAATGTACCTAGGAATCCAACTTTTGATTCACCCGCTTAAATTGCTCGATCTGTTAGCGGAGGGTCTCTAAAATATATTGCCTTTGGATCATCGCTTCATGTGTAAAATTATCTTGTCCACTAATCATGCGACTCTTCCGAGTCCCAAGTCGCAAGAGAACCAGAGAACCAGAAGACAAATAAAAAGCGTCGCGCCAGACGCGCTGCGAGGAAGACGCGAAAATAATATTAATTCGCCGGCTGGAGATTGAGATACGCAGGCAGAGCATGACAAACATATTGTCCCGGCCCGGCTCGTAGGGAGCAACAGATGGAGTAAGCAGGATTTTTAATATTAAATTTGCACTATGAGCCCATGCAGGATATTTATGACTTCTCGACGCGGCGTTTCCTCCCCGAATCCCCAAAATCGAAAATACGTTCCGAATAAGTGCTTCACTATCCCGTTCGCCCGAATCTGGCCAACTTTCGCCACTTCCGACGAATTATGCGCTTGCGTGCAGTGGAAGCACATTATTTTACCATCAAATAATTACATTGACACTGCAATAAGCCATAGGAAAAGGTTAGAATTCGGGGACTAAACAACTATTTTCTCTTCAAAATATAATTAAAAAATCGCATTAAAGAAAGTCTGGAAGATACCTCTGAAACAGAAACAGACTTATTTGCAATTAACATTGGTAAACAGGTCAAAATCCAGATGACGCCATTTCTTTTATCGAGCAGTCACTTTATCCTATTAAAAATACTTTTGAACATTCCCAGGTAGTTAGCCTCCGGCTTTGGCTCCTAAGTTGCCAGGTGGGCGACCCCGGCTTTGGCTCCTTAGGGGCCAGGGGGGCGGCCCCCGGCTTTAACTACTTAGTGGCCAGGTGGGCGGCCGGCGGCCCCCAGCATTGGCTTCTTAGTGGCCAGGTGGGTGAACCCCGCCTCTGAGAGGGTCAGAGAAGCCAATACGGGGGCCGCGCCCCTGCCCACTATGAAGCCAAAGCCGGGGGTCGCCCACCTGGCTACTAAGAAGCCAAAGGCGGGGGCCGCCCACCTGGCCACTATGAAGCCAAAGGCGGGGGCCGTTCACCTGGTCACTAAGAAGCCAAAGCTTGGGGCTTCCCACCTTGCATTGATTTTGCTCAAAAATTCACATCTCACCGTATCCCACCGACTGAAGTGCGAAACCACGTATCACCATTGCGGTGTTTCAAAATGTCCGTTCTTATTTCATGAGAAGCAATCCAAATTTTCGAGTTTAGATTTTGAACCAAATCTTCTGCTATCGAATACGAAAAATCATGGAAAATTTAAGTTTTATGTTGACCAGCTTCTCAAAAAAAAATAATATTTCTAAGGAAGTCTCCAACGTCGCAAATGGAGAAACGTCGTCTCTCATTTTACCCAAAAATATGTATGTATAAAATTGAAGGCATTATGACTTTCCTCTTTCAACTTATATTCGTCTGTAACGATAAACAATGGGACGCGTTTGCTACGGCACCTTGATACAACCATACAACCTCGACGGATGTCCATATTGCGTTCAAAAAATTGAAGGCGTTTTGAATTTCAGCGCACTGACTCCAGCGCTTGATTAACGGACGCGTCGGTGACAAGATATCGCCTTGATGCCTATTCAAGCTTTACGGATGTTCGTATCACATCTCGATAGTCAGAGCACAGTATCACGTATCTACATTGCGGTGTTTCAAAATATCCGCTCCTATCTTATTGTGTCGATGGGAAGCAGTCGAACGTTACAACTTAATTTGTATGCCAGATACTCTGCTAATAGATGTGAAAAATCACGGAGAAACATTTTACGTTGACTAGTTATCCGAAGAAAAACTATATTATGACAAGTAATCTGCAACGTCGCAAATGGAAAAACTTGTCTCTCATTTTGCCCAAAAATATGTATGTATAAAATTGAAGGCATTATGACTGGCCTCTCTCAACTTATATTCGTCTGTAACGATAAACAATGGGACGCGTATGCTACGGCGCCTTGAAACAACTATACAACCTCGACGGATGTCCGTATTGCGTTCAAAAAATTGAAGGCGTTTTGACTGCCTGCTCATATTACCAGTAGTTGATTTGATCGACAGACGCGTTGGTCGGTGGTGACGGGGACTTGATGCAACCATTTGAACTTGATGGATGTCCGTAGCGCACCAACTGAAGGGCGAGCCACGTATCTCCATTGCGGTGTTTCAAAATTACCGTTCTTATTTCAAGAGAAACAATCCAAATTTACGAGTTCAGATTCTGAACGAAATCTTCTGCTATCGAAAACGAAAAATCATGGAGAATTTAAGTTTTATGTTGACCAGCTTCTCGTAAGAAAAATAAAATTTCTAAGGAAGTCTGCATCGTCGCAAATGGAAATACGGCTACTCTCATTTTGCCACTCTCTTACTCTCATTATGTATAAAATTGAAGGCATTATGACTTTCCTCTCTTTACTTATATTCGTCTATAACGATAAACAATGGGACGCGTTTGCTTCGGCGTCTTGATACAACCATACAACCTCGACGGATGTCCGTATTATAAATAATTATTATTATTCATATTGAAGGTAAAGAGTTGCTACTTGGACACGTCCCATGAGGGAATAATTTGAATATTTATCGAGATGACTTTTTTAAAAATCCATCCATTCATTTTGCTTAAAAGTTCACATCACAAAAACGCTTTTAGTAGCAATAAAATTTCATAGCTTGATGATAGCTCAAAGTATCCCGAATGTGATATTAAAATGAGGATGAAAACTATCACAGAGGATTAAATGGACGTCATTTTTGCGAAAGGAAACACTTTATCTCCATCATTGTAAATGAATCGTGCGATTAGAAGGATTTTAAGTTTGGGAACCGTCTCTATTAGAATTTTCTCTTGTCAAATGAAGAAGACAAACGACGTCACACCTTTTAAGGTACTTTAATCTCTAGTCGAGTATTCCGTACCTGACGCTCTGTTCATGACAACCCCTTCTGAACCTTGCTCATTTATCATATCTTCCCGATATTTTATCTCGAACATTTGTATTTGAATCATCGTCTTAGGGATCAGGCAGTATTTATGATCATTTAAACTTAAATAATTGTGTATCCTTTAAGGGATGAATGAATATTCCAAGGATGCCCGTGCGAGAAACAATTTTCAAAATTTGCCGGATTGTACAATATATAGCAGATCAAAATATACCCACGTTTCTGAGAGAGAAAGCAGAAATTTAGAGAACTCCTTAAGATGAGACTGTCCTCATAAGCGTCACATCTGTGCGAGCCTGGCTTGGGATTTGTGCTGGTAGGGTAGTGCAAAACATTTTTCAGCGCAGGATAATTGAAAATGAACAAAATAAGCTTTTCCGCAAGACTTTCTCAATCTATTCAAAAATCAACTTTAATCGATCGATTCCAATATCTTTATAGTTTAAGCATCATCACAACATATAGTTCCGTACGCAACGAGGATTTCTAACCCTTGATTAACTCCTAACCGTTGGAATAACCTTTTTTTATGAATAAATTACACTTTCCGCTCATGAAAGAAAGAAAAATTCACTTGAGTTAAATTACACGCTAAACGTATTAATGATATTTTAGGCAATGTGAAAGTACACGGAAAAAAAAGATTTACTGAATTTAAGTAAACGCGTCTACTTGGATTTTTTACTTATTTCAAAACGGGTTTGACTTGGAAGAAACCAACGGTTTTCTTCATGTAAGACAACATGATTCGCTTGAGACAAGCGAATCGTGTTTTCTTAAATAAAGTAAACGTTGTTTTAAAATAAGCCAACTTTTGCTTGAATGAAGAAACCAGTTTCTTTAAAATTAGTAAACGGGGTGAACGCCTTCTGAGTCCGGCCGTTGCCTCTTTTTAAGTCAACAGCATGCTTGGTAGAAGAAAATACGTTGTGTCGAAAGAAGAAACCGGTTTCCTCAAAATTAGTAAACGGGGCTAACTCCTTTCGAGGCGACCGGATGCAATTAGCAATACGCCCGTTGATTTTTTACAATTCAACAGTTTGCTTGGTACAGTAAAACACGTTGCGTTTAAAGAAGAAACCGGTTTCCTCAAAATTAGTAAACGGGGCGAACGCCCTCAGCGGGGGAGGATGCAATAAGCCAGACGCTGTTGCCTTCTTTTAACCCAACAGCTTGCTTGGTAGAAGAAAACACGTTGTGTCGAAAGAAGAAAACGGTTTCCTCAGAATTAGTAAACGGGGCGAACGCCCTCAGCGGGGGAGGATGCAATAAGCCAGACGCTGTTGCCTTCTTTTAACCCAACAGCTTGCTTGGTAGAAGAAAACGGTTTCCTTAGAATTAGTAAACGGGGCGAACGCCCTCAGCGGGGGAGGATGCAATAAGCCGGACGCTGTTGCCTTTTAATAACCCAACAGCTTGTTTGATGAAAGAAAACACGGTACGTCAGAAGAAGAAACCAGTTACCTTAAAAGTAGTAAACGGAGTGAGTCCCTTCCGCGGGGAACGGATGCGGCATGGGACATGTGCGGTTGCCTACTTTCAATAGAACATTTTGCTTCGAAGAAGAAACCAGTTTCCTTAAAATTAGTAAACCGGATGGTGACGCCTCCTATGAGAATGATACATGCAATTGCTGCCAGATGCCGTTAGCATCTGCTTAAACCAACACCATTTTTGACGGAATAAAAGGAGACGGAAGTTAAAAAATCAAGATGCCCATTATATTTGTCTACAAAATTAGACTTTGTCCGGAGGTGGCTACCGCCACCCATGATAATTGTTCTTTAGGGAGAAATTAATTTAATGTGTCCTTTGAGAAATCACTCATATGCTCGGCGTCGACAAAAAATTAAATAAATAAAGAAGTAAAGAAGGAGAGGAAGAGGAAATATTTGCGTTGTTTTAAATAGATCGGCACTGTGCATTTGAAGTTTTAATTTTTATTTTTAAATGAAGGGGGCCTCATAAAGAGGACTTAAATACTTAAGTAGGTTGAAGCCGGGAGTTTTTTGCATTGCCTCAGTTCAGTTTCATCGGACAATGTATTTCCTCACACTAAAAAATCGCAATTTTTTTCACTTATTTTCTTCTTTACTTTTCCTGTCCTGATGAATGAAAGATCCCTCGCAGATAGAATTAAAAAGGGTCAAATAAAATGCATGCTTATGCTGAGGGCCGAGGAAGAAATTAAGAAAATGTGGAGAGAATCATACTTTTCAGCATGTCACCCACCAAGTTGACAGATGAAGATAATCGAATAACTCTGCTGCTACGTAGTGTTTACACTGTTCAATATCGATTTTCCGGGTCCCTTTGATTTATAAACGCAACGATGGAGTGGATCGAAAACAAAATACAGTTTTTTCTGTATTTTCGAAAGGAATTTGCGAGTGCAAAATTGTTGATATTTAAAACTTTGATTCATTTGTGTCCGGGGAAATTTTGGGTCGAAGGGCCTGTCGGGACCGATCTTTCCGCCCCCCCTCCCTCCACAGTCTTGTACGGATACTCATAAGAGCTCAAGATTTTTTACCGTAATTGAAGCATTTGACCCTTTTTACCTTGTTTCCCTGCAAAATAGGGTGGATCCAGCACTTCTTTACCACCTTCCTATCAACTTTAGAGAGTGTAACAAAAATGAAGTGCAGCTATACAATAAAATATTAGAACGT
Source organism: Bemisia tabaci (assembly GCF_918797505.1). Classification (NCBI taxonomy): domain Eukaryota; kingdom Metazoa; phylum Arthropoda; class Insecta; order Hemiptera; family Aleyrodidae; genus Bemisia; species Bemisia tabaci. Next base: position 15,828,467 of record NC_092799.1, on the reverse strand, counting down.
CACGCGTGTGATTATGTAAACTGCGTAAAATATAAGAGTAATTGAAGATTGAACTTTTTTTATGAATAAATTGTGACTGTCCACGGAAAAAGATGCCTTAATCCAGAAAATCTCAAAGCTTATTTTTCAAATCTTATTTTTTAAAGTAAGGAATTAGAACTATTAATGTTTCTCTTATAGTGCTCACATTCTTCCTTTTCCGCCCGATGTGAATTAATTAGAACTATTGAATAGAACTTAGTTCTAGTTCTATTCAATAGTTCTAATTAATTCACATCGGGCGGAAAAGGAAGAATGTGAGCACTATAAGAGAAACATTAATAGTTCTAATTCCTTACTTTAAAAAATAAGATTTGAAAAAATTAATATTCTAATTGAAATAGAAAAGTCTAATAAATGGTCCAGAATAGTCTTGAATATTATCATCGAATCGAATAGAACTAGTAATATTTAAAAAATGTAACAATCTCAGTCATCAAAAATAAAGTTATTTTGTTACAAACATTTTCGAAGAGTTTCATTCTTTATTCTTATTTTTTTAAAGTCAGCGATTCTTCAAGAAAAAATGAAGAGAGAAAATTTTAAAAAAGGCGCATTGCTTTAAATTCTTTTTAAAGAGATTAAAAATTAATATAAGATGGGAAAGAAACAAAAATAAACGTAAAAAAGTGACAACAGTAACACGCGTATTTCTTTTTTGCTCCAAATTCATCTTTTCGGGTTCAAAAAATCTTAACCCATCAGGTCTCGCGCATATTCACTATCACAATAATGGTGAGAGCCTAAGTCAATGACTTATATAGTGTAAATTCGGCCGACGAAGACATAAGCCCCGATGGCTAAGTAGGTAGGGTGTTAGGTTCGTAAACTGTAGGTCCCAGGTTCAAATCCCGATAGGTAGGCCAAAATTTGCAAGTCGGTACCTGCCATGTCGAGTCTTCGATACTTGCAGATATACAACTGAAAATTTTTTTCATCAAAAATTCGATAAATTAAACCATTTTTTGCTATTATTGATCAATAATAATACATATGATATGGGTGCAGTGTGCATACCTGCAGTGACTATTTACTAAATTTAAAACAACAATTGGCTAGAAATAAGTAAACACGCCTGGGAGTTAGGCAACATCCATTCATGCCGGGCGTCCCCGTTTACTAATTCTAAGACAACAGTTGGTTTCAATACAATAAACGCGCATTCCCGTCCAACACGCCGTTTACTAATTTTAAACAAACCATTAACTTGAAGCCAGTAAATGCTTGTGGGAGTTACGCAACTGTTTCCTATTTCTAAGTAAACAGTTTACCTAGATCAATACGACGGATACTCACTTCAAACCAACGATAATTTCTTAAATTTAGGAAATATTTTCACGGCATGGAATGTTTCCTTTTTTTAAGTAAACGCTTTTTTCTTTTAAGGGGACGTGGAGCGTTGGATTGAGAAAACGCTATTTCTTGATCCAAGGTAACTCCGTTGTCTTAGTTCAAACCTCCGTTTCTTGTCGATACTTTTTAAGTATCCAGTTTACTTGGTCTGAGACGGCTCCGCCTTGTATTTAGGAAACATTTTTTTCAGTGTATGGTAACCTCAATCTTGACGCTTCGGCTCAGCTATAGTAAGCTGTACACACCTTGAAGAACACAGGGTGGAAAAGAAACAATGCTCGATTGCTAAAGCCGTTGTAGTGCGCGATTTAAGTCACGCAGGGTATTTTTTTCTTGTGACCGAGTGATTTAAATTTCCCGTGATCAGTGTACAATAAAAACGTAAATATCTTCGCTGGCAGTTAATATCAGTGGTTTTTGTTGCGCGAATCGTATTTAACGTGAAATCCTGGTGAATAATCATGTATCAGAGTGCTTAAATTTGAACCTTGTTCAATGGTCCATTCAATCTAAATCAGCAAACATAGAGAACTTTCCTAACTTTTCCCGGAAAAAATAAAAATGGGGAGAAACGAGGTAACGTTGGAACACAACATGGACCTTTTAAGCCTCATTATTTGACTCCACGATTATTCTAACGCGAGTTCGAATAGCACGGCAAACACAGTGCGGCCGGCAATAATCGCACGTCAGCGCCTGCAAGACTGTAAGAATACTTCACGCATTGCGTTAAACAGTGCGGTCGGCGTGTCACGCATGTTAGCGCCTACGAGACTGCATGAATACTTCTCGCATTGCACCAAACGCAGTGCAGTCGGTCAGCTGGCATGGACTGCTTATTAGCGCGTATACGGCTGTATGAGTACTTCACGCATTGCGCGCTTTAATCGTTCTAATTTCTCGGTGTCAAACACGCCACCCGCGGTGCGATGGACAAAATATTCAACCAGTGTACAACGCGAGCCTGCAATCCTCAAAGGATCGGGGAGTTTTCCTCATTTCTGTTAACTTTTCCATCATTCAATATCCCTCATCGCACCTCATCTACCGGTCCCTCAGACGAATCAAACATCAAAATTTGCCAGTTTTAGTTGCAAATTTCTTGTCCTACTTCGCCCATTAGCTCGTTCCACTGGGCGTCGTTTCCTCGAAATTTTGATTTTTTTTTCACTCGTGGAGAATTCGTGTGTAAAGCGTGGGCGTGCGGCAAAGCGTGAACCTGGACATGTTTCTCGCTATCCCTCCGCGCGGCGCACAGTGGATCGAGTCAGTGGGAGAGGTCGGACAAACTTTGGTAACTTTAAACGCTTATAACTCAGTTTATATAAGACCTAGAGGTTCTAAAACGGTACATCCAGACCGGTACATACATACAGACGGTCCATTTTCTCACTTTTAAATCTATTTTTATACTATTTCCTATATCAGAAAAAAATTATAAAAATACTCACCAGTCTTTAAGTTCTTTCAGATGAAGCAATAAAAAATGTGCACGCAACTTCTCCATTCAGAAACTCGGATGATTTCTATTATTATTATTTATATAAGTACTTTTCTCACAAAAATACGTTTGTGGAAAGAAACTCATCGAAAGACGGCGACCGCAGTCAAGTCTTTCAAAGCTAGAGTCTTTTAAAATTGCTAAAATTCGATTTAAAATCGCTAAAATCTGATTTAAAATTGCTAAAATTTGATTTAAAATTGTTAAAATTTGATTTAAAATTGTTAAAATTTGATTTAAAATTGCTAAAATTTGATTTAAAATAGCTCGAATTTGATTTAAAATTACTCAAATTTGAATGTTAAAATCGTAAAAAGATGTTAAAATCGTAAAAAGGTGTTAAAATCGAAAAAAATTGTTAAAATCGTAAAAAATTGTTAAAAAATTTAAAAAGATTATTAGATTTATTATTATTATTATAATTTTTTTTTTTTTTTTTTTATGTTGCTAAACCTAACTCAAAGTACGTAATTTTCGACGAGTCAAAAATTCCTAGGTCATCATTAAGCCACGGTGAGAGTTACCGTCCGTAAGAAAATATAAAAGCCGTAAGAGTAAGTTCCGCCCGACTCGTTTTCCGTTGCTTCGGTAGCCAGAGAAGTATCTCTAAAATATTCCGTCTCCGGGCGCAACGGAGCGGAGCATGCGGCGTCAAAGCCTCAGCATCTTCACGTAATGAAGCTCTAAAAACTAACGCCGGTTCGTAAACCCGGATTTCAAAAGCGGCCGCGACCGGCCCGTTAAGTTTCAACCGGGATGAGGACAAGCGACTCAAGCTCCCACACTTACAGCGGGTGTTGAGTCATTCTCGCCGGGCGAGTCGGAGGAAGCCCGACGCTCGCACTTCTATCTAAAGGAGCTCCCGCAGTTGAATAAAGCGAAATATGTCAGACACCTGAACATGGCGTGAAGTTAGGCAGTTCGTTAAAAGAAAGTTTGGGCGTATCTTGAGACAAGGAACTTTAATTTGAGCACGTAAGCAGGTCACGTGCCAAATCCGTCGCGAAAATCCCCCGTTTCACGCTGGGGTCCCACTCGGACCCGCAACCGGGAATCGCGCTTTGGCTTCAAGGGAGGTGAGTGCGCTTCTAGTAAATTGTTTTCCTAGCCGGGCGCGCCTATTCGAGGAGATGTCTAATGATCTTTCGCCACGACCCGACCGCTTTGTATGCATGTTTTTCTCTAATTCTCCGGCCGAATTATTTTTTCCCAAGTTCTTCCGTCCCGCCGGATGGGATGCTCGGATCCTTTCTCGCTCTGAGATCAAAGCACTTGAGAGGAGTACGCAGCGATTACCGAGTTTAGTCTGTATATGTGAGTTTCGCCCATTAAAATGTGCATGCTTCTTTTATCTCGCCATCGTGTGTTTCACCCTCACAATCGGGTTGCCTGACTGCTGGGAGAAAGTCGCCGCTTTAGATCGCGGACAAAATCTTATAGACTGGCTTTCAATTTTTTGTTTATGCCTACAAAAAATCCGCTTTCATAGCGCTCTTTGGCGCTCTGCGACACCCAGCCGCAAGGTTTCCTATCCTCCCATAGCCCTTCAGAGAGTATAGGTTAAAATTTCTAAAACAGCAGCCCGTGATAATGATGATATCAAAAACATAGGAGAAAAAACGGGAAACAAAGCTAAAAATTACACATAAAAATCTGAGACGTTTCGGCCCAAAACTGAGCTATTTTCATTTGGAAGAATAAAAATAAAAGTTAAAAATTCCAAATAGAAACCTACAGACTACACGATGGCCGAGAAAATCCTTTCAGAGTGTTGACACTCTCCCATTTCTTCTGAAGCCCCCTGTCGCCACCCTTTCACTTTCAAATTTTTTGTTCATTCTTTATGAAAATCTTAAAACTTTTGTACATCTAGACAAGTCACTTGTTATACCATCACTTCTGTTTGCTTCGATTATTATTAGACCATTCTATAAAGTGGATGTAGATGAAGTCGCGAGGGCACAGCATTTGTTCCTTAGGAACTAAGTAAGGAGAGTTTTCCGTGCATTGTGATAAAATAATGGATAAATGAAAACACAACTGACTGCTGATGACTGCTTTTATTTCCAGAATTTCTTCCTCGCGAAAAAATAGCACGTTCCTAGCAGCATTTCAATACATTCGGATTATTTTTGCTGTATTCGGCCCACTTAGAATTAGTTTAGCGATCTGACATATTTACCTGCTGTAAAAAAGGATTTGAGGAAATTTACCTACAATAACATCTGGAACGAGGCCTGCTTGACCAAGCTTTTCATTAATTCCTTTTAATTTTCCGTATGATTTTATTTTGCTTTAACAAGAAATAATTATATTAAAGTACCAAAAATTCTGCTCAACTTATGTAAGAAATAAAACTTACGATTACAAACTGGATAAATTTATCAGCAAGTTTTAGTATCCTCTATCACTAAATTTTCAAAAAGAATCCAGATGAATGCATTTACCGAACATTTAACTCTTCATGCTTTTTTTTGAAGAGAGAAAAATTGGAGGCGTACGCAAGTGAATGTCTGCCAGATTTCATGCTTAATCGTAAGTTATGCAGAAGGCATGACATGAAATTCTGAAAAGCTACTGTAAATTTTGACACTTCACTTACTTTTCGGAGGTCCCAACTAAAATTAAAATATTTTAGAAAAAAGAGGAGATGTTGTGTATAAATTATAATCTTAGACTAAATTATCAACCGTTCAGATAAAATTACAAAGTCTTTGAGGGGATAAATGATGTTTTTTTTTTCATTCTACCATCTCTGCCTTGATAGCGGAGAGAGCAGTAAGTGCAAAAGTGAAGTTTTAAGAAATCGAGCTCAGAAGCATCTGACCAGAAATTTGTTTTTTTTGTTTTTTTTTTTTTTTCTTCTTGAAAAAGCCTCCGTTCTTTGTCCAATTGCTATAAATCATCATCCGAAAGAGTCTTAGAAATCGTTTGGATGATAGAAAATCGACCAATTTTATTTCAATGACATAAAAAGGGTATTATTCATTTTCATGTTAGGTTAGTGCTATAGGCAAGACAGCCCTAAGTGCTATATTCTGCATGCTTTCGTGGTTGCGTCTTGGACAACAACAAACGTATATTTTCAGGCTAGAAATGGGCAGAAGAGGAAGGTACTTTATTTGAAAGCACTGTTTCCATTGGCTCTCTGGAGGAATAACGTCACTTACGGCTGTTTTGCCTGAAACTACGTCATCTTTTGCGCATTTACGGCTTTTTTATATGTCTCGTTTGCGTACACTTAAGATGCATTTCGCTGTTTTAGATAGTTCAGTGATTTCATCTAAAAGAACTTGGATGAATTTTGAAGGAAACTCGATTTCGAAAATTTGACACTTACTCCTCTCCTCGCTATCATGGCAGAACTGGCAACAATGAAACTCAATTATCCCTCAATTTAGCGGTTATGCCAACTTGACACCAGCATGTTATAATGTCGATGTAAGTGATATCTTCTTCATGCTTCCGACGTTGCGTTTTGGACACACAAAAAACACATTTTCAGGTTAGAAATTAGCAGAGGAGGGTGGCACTTTACTTGAAAGCACTGTTCTCATTGATTCTCTGGAGGAATAATGTAACTTACGGCCGTTTTGCCTCATACTGCGTAGTTTTTAGTGTCCTTACAGTTTTCTCATAACTTGTTTTCATACATTCCATCATTGAAAAAAGAAAGATTAGTAGAATTTACCATATTCCTTCACGCTGTATTTCACACAGCGCCAATTCAGAGTCAATTCTACCAGAAGAAAGGTAGACGTTACTATATACTGGTACAGGTAACCATTCCTCTGGCAGAATCGACTTTGAATTCACGCTGTGTGAAATACAACGTGAGGGAATGGTAAATTTTACCAATATTTTTTTTTGAGATAGATGAATTTTTCTGTTTAAGCTATTTCAGCGATTTCATCTGGAAGAGATTAGACGAACTTTGAAGGAAACTCGATTTCGAAAATCGGACACTAACTGCTCTCCTCGCTATCATGCACTGGAAAAAACACATTGGATCTAGAGTCCAGACTCTTGAAAACATTGACAAGAAAAAATACTCTTGATTTAGTCGGATTTTTGCTTGAATCAAAATGAAATCTGCTGAAATTAAGAGGCTTGGTTCTTGATTTAAGCTAGAATCTGATTGAATTAATAGTACTTTTTCTTGTCGATGTTTTTAAGAGTCTGGACCAGGGCTGGGAACCCGGTGGGTTTTCTGAACCGGTTCCGGTTCTGGTTCCGTTGGTCCAGAAGCTCGGGTTCCGGTTCCGGTTCTGGTTCCGGTGGTCTAGGAATTCAGGTTTCGGTTCCGGAACCGGTTCTAGAGTCCAGACTCTGGACTCTAGAATCTAGAAAAAAAAACACATTGGATCTAGAGTCTCGATCCAATGTGTTTTTTTTCCAGTGTGGTAGACCTGGCAACAATGCTCCGGTAGACTCGCGTTATCTCACGTCATTATTATACAAATATTTTAATGTGAGTATAAGAAAGAGACAATTTTCCCGTTGGAAGACCGCGCTTTTCGGATTGCTTTTGAAGGCGCGCGAAAGCAGGTTTGAAGTCTTTACGAATGCTCTCCTCCTCTTCCCGCGCGTCTTTGCGTCTCCAGTTTTAAAGAGGACTCTCCTCGCTTTAAACGTAAGCTCTCCGCAGTTTGGTCACAGAAGTTTATTTTTTATCGAAGCGTTGATTTTAAAACCTCTCAGTTTACCGACGCCAAAAAATACGATTTTATCATTAAGCGTTACACCTTTTGATCTTTTGAAACCAGATCTCGCTTTATCAGATTCTTTTTTCCATTTTTGACGTAACGATGGGGAAAGGAATGTGTGGCCTTATCTAGTAAAATGATAGTGTCTCCATCTGTGTACCTCAACCTAATTCAGCTTTATCTGCAGCTCCGAGAGGTAAGAAACTTCGCGCAGGGGGCGCCACCGCTGTGTTTTGTTTCGAGAGTTACCTACGCATTAGAGTTCGTACAGCTTGACGTGAGTCCTTGAGCTTATGTGAAGACTAAAGTAATGTCTGTTAAAATCGAAGAATCATAAGTTCTAGCCACGACATCCTTCTTCCTTTCTTACTCATGGTGAGCTGGATATGAAACAATGTAAAGGTGCGCTTGATTACTTTTGAAGAATTGGAAAATTGAGATTTTATTTTCAGCAAACGGAACTTTGTGCCAACTGTGTGCGGGACTCATGAGCCGTGGGCATGGCATAAGAGCATTGTGGACAGGGCTCATGAGTATAAGACTGGGGTGAATCGGATCTTCGTCTACGTCGTCGCCGCTGACGTCACTGGCGCTTTATAATTCTCATTCACTCTTACGGCCCTCGACTAACGAGCACACCCCATTTTTTCCATTCGTACATAATTCTGTCTGATGGAAATACGCCCAAATACGTAACGCTACGTGGGAATAACATTCATTAAGACTTGGTCTACTGGAGCCTCATCGGAGAGTAGGTGCAATGCTAATCCGTGCCAAACGTAGAAGTTCCGAACGAAAATAATGTAAGCAGCAGACAGGCACTCTGAATCCCTCTAGAGCGATGAAAATAAAAAGTTGTAGAGGAGCGCGGAGAAAAGGAAAAGATTGCTTTTATTTTTTGCGATATTTGCCGGAGAGCTTAACAATTCAGTCGAACATTATTCCTTTTCATCGTAAAGTTTCTCTCCTGGCAAACTTTCTCCTTTCTCGTTCTTCCGTCCAATTACCCGACGGAGCACTCCTGAGCACTCAACATTTCATTTAGGCAAATTTTAAGCCCTCAGGTTTTCGTAGCCTTCATATGCATTTCGTAAAATTTATAACGTAAGGTCTCCATTCTCTCGACGGAAGCTCGAAAAACCAACTTTTCACTGTGTCTTCCTGCGGACCGTATATTGAGACGCAATTCGACATTGAAACTTCTAAACCACGTATCTCGTTGCCGCCCCTATATTTTATTTTTTGCAGGAAGAACAAATGGACATCATTCCTTGAAGTTTTCCCAAAATTTGCCGCACGCCAAGAGGATAAATCTAGAAAATTTTGAGAAATTGACGTTGAGCGGTTCTCCATTAAAAAATTAAGTATGACAGAGAGTCTGCAACGTCGCAAACCTAGATACGTGGTTTGTGAGTTTCATTGTCCCCATTCGAATAATTGTACTGTAATGAAACATTTTAGTTAATTTATTTATCTTTACTTTCAAATAAATAAAATCGATTGATGGTATCAAAAAATATATTAGGTATGAATATAGGTGAAATTAAAAGATCAATACAATGAAGCTTTGTGAGAGTTAGTGGAAAAATAGATTCTGAGTCCTGAGTGTGGCTCGACATCTGATTGACTAGGAGGATTGCGTCGCTGGAGGAATAACGGACGCTGAAGTGTGACTACTCGTAATTTTCAGAAAATCTGTGAAGTCTTTTTTCCTAATACCGCATTTTCCTTAAATAATTTAAACTTCAACTGGTGGAGCAATCCTCTCCCCTCAAACAGAAAATTTTGTGAGAGTTTCTCGTGAGTCCTTTGTTGCTCATTTCAGGAGAACTAGTTTACTGAGTATTATGATGACTTCGTTGAATTAATGATTGTATTTTTACTGCTAAAGAGGTTTTGCATTCCTTTGAATTTTTTGTCCAAGAAATCCAATTGAGGTTCCAGCTGAATTATCACCGTGACGTACGTCGCAATGGCGGATAATATCTGAAAAATACCCGCTGTATTAGATTGTAACAGAAACCTTCAAGAGAGGAGTTTTTGGAGGGAATGAACGTTAAGTTTTAAAAGAGAAATTAGGTAGGAAAAAGAAACTCTCCAGAAAAATATTTGACCTAAAGATGGTCGATGAAAAAGAAGAGAGCGTACAAACGCGAGCTTTCCAGATATCGCTAATTGCATGTAATCTTCAGGAATACACACATATTCACATATCTTGCGAAAAATAAATCAAAAGTCTAAAATCGTTCTGTAATTTTTGTTCGTTGCACTATTGGAACAGGTTAACAAACGGCAGCATGTTCCAGGATAAAGTGTGAATTAGGAAGAAGATAAGAATTAAGTATAACGTACACTACAATAATGTCTGTTGGGATATCATCAAGGATATGATTAATTGAAAATACTTACGACCGTAATAAGATGACGATTCACTTTAAATAAATCGGAAATGGAAATTTGTATAGGGACTGCCGTCATTTGAATCATCCAGATTCGGAACTAAAAAAACAATAATAGAGATGAATCAATAAATGTGTAGAAGTAGCAAAATATAATATTATAGAAAAAAATCAATAGATTGACTTTATTCGAAGACTAAAATAAAAACATCGAAACCATAAAAAATATTGATTCTCTATGTAATTACTTTGCCCAGTCGCAAATTTTAACAAAAATTTCGAAGTACCGTTTCAAAGAGGAGCAGATAAACCATAACGACGACCCTTGTCGAAGGCTAAGGTATAAAAAGTTATCCGCGTTAAGCAGAAAGAAACCAAGTTACATTAACTTTTGCCAAATTTTAACGGGCAATTTAATGTTTTACACAATAACAGTTGTTTGGGCAAATTTCAGTGAACTTTCTGTATTGCACGAAGCAAATTCCTTAAAATTTTCAAAGAAATTCACACAAAGGTTCGCTTGTAAAAAATTAAATCGCCCGGTCAAAATTGGCAATATCAAATGCGGCTTTGTTCCTTTCTGTTAAACGCGGTCCAACGTAGGTAGTTGACTACCTCAGAAATGATGAACGCTTGCCAGCCTCCAAAACATCCGCCTCTCGTTAAAGTAAGGACCTAAACGCGTGATACAACTAATTTGACTTCTATGTAGCTGAAATTGCATAACCACTTGACTGAAGGAGCGCTAGCTTTCCTGCTCTAATTCTCACTCATATTATTCCGTGATTTTCTGTTCTGTTTTTTTGTTTCCTTTTCAGAGGGGGATTCAAGCCTCTGTTTTGTCATTGTTCATGGTGCCCAGATGCGATGAGACGCACCAATCTATAAAAAGATAAATTCAGTTTCAAAAGTAGGGAGGCGTGAACAATCGATTATCGATATTACCCCATTTATAGCTATGATAAAGAATCGATGATTAAGGTTTTCGTTGCGAACACCGTGTTTATTGGTCCTTTTCCATATGTTTAAATGACAGATCAATCTATTCATAGCAAAGCATGCCACGCCACTAATTTCAAAATTGATTCGACGAAAAACGAGTTAAAAATTATTAATATTGTAATTAAATCCTTAATTTTTTTCCGATGTAAAACAAATAACCAATTCCAAAATAAATTCCATCAATTACCCGTTAGTTTTACCGTCCAAAATTCTATATTTGAACTATATCTGATGTATTTTACTCGCAGTTTGGTGTCAAAACCTGATAAGTGATTTTTGACGACTGAAGAGATGACCTCGGCTATGAAAGAGCTAAGCACAAAAGCGAAATATGTGCCATGTGTACCTGTTTTTGATTTCTCAGTGAGAGAGACGTTAAAGGAATCCTTCGCATTGAGCCTAGTACTGCTTTACTCTAGAAAAAGAAAATATTTATTTATTTTAAAAAAAGTTGCGTATTTAAAGTAATAGAACCTTAAACAAAGAAGTATTGGCTAAAAATTTAATTACGAATTTCAATTGAGAACCAAAATACTTAATCTCATCTTCAATATTTCAAATAAATTTGATACGTTTCACAATTCAACACAAAATTATTTATTATAATTTAGAACATGTGTGATGCGACGGGAAATCGCGGGATAAAAAGAAATTCCAAAAAGCTCAGAACTTTAATATTAAACCCTTCCTCGAACACTGACCAAACCCTAAATATTTTTGCCATAAATTCATTCTTCACCAAAAAAGGACATTTTCAGACCCTCAATAAACCACTCCAATTTCTACAATGCCATTTTTAATGAGACAATTCGGGAGAGGTCGCAAAGAAAATAAAAACTGGAAAAATTTTATTGTCAAAAAATGTCTCCCCCAAAAAGGGCTCCATTGTTTTTATCGTAAAATTTCCTTCAAAAGGCGCTTCCTACAATTGAAAAGTACACAAAAAAATAAAGGAGAGGATATGAAAGGCGTTTAGAGGAGGACTAAAAGTTGGACCTCATTTTGCAATTAGGAACTACACTTTCTGACCCATTTTAAAAACGTTTATCTACGTCGGAAAACGAATGAGAATTACGTGATTTCTAAAGTGAGGAGGATACTGCACACTAAGAGGAATTTCAACACTAAAGTTTGATTAATACGGGAAGTAAAACACAAAATTATACCCTAGCCCTAGGTTGACAATTTCAAGAGAAAATGCCAAGTAGATTTCTTGAAGAAATTTAAAAAAAAACGAGAGGTGAATGTCAACATCGCAATCGGAGGAATACATTTTCCCAGTCTCTTCATTGTTTTCTGCGCCAAATTCACCTTAAGCTGTACCAAAATCAACACAAAATTAGTGTTGGTTTGTGTTTCACTTCCTATATTAACCAAAAGTAACACAAGAATCACTCACCATCCATTCACTCAGCAAGATGCTAAAAAATCTATGTGCGAACTTAGCAACAACTTGTGGGAACAAGAATGGAGCACAACTGAACAGAATCGTCTCCGTAGAGCACCCATGCCACATCCAAGAACATCTAACCACAAAACAAGATCATGTGAAGTTCAAATTGCGCGTCTCAGGATAGGTCACACTTTTTTCAGTCACAATCATATCATCTCCAAAGAAAATAAACCCATCTGTAACTTCTGTAGTGTATCAACTTTAACTGTCAAACACGTAATTATGGACTGCTCTGCCCTCAGACATCTCCAATCACAGATCTACTCCCTTACAATCAACAGAAATACAAATCCACTTACATGCGATGAACCTGATGTTACTACCAAAATTCTGAAACTCTTCACCTCTCTTAATTTAAAAATCTAAATTTTCGTATATACTCCCATTTTCAAAATTCTCTGTAAAGACGTTAATAGCCTATGACGCTGAATGTCTTAAAATATATTAACGAACTAAATATTTTTAGCAGTGTAGTTCCTAATTGGAAAATGGGGTCGGATTGGGGCCTCACACTGGCAAGGAGGAGCTCGCTGCTGGAGGAGATGGCGTAGATGAGGCCGATGCAGGCGAGGGTGTTGGGGAGGTCGCCGGTGAGGCTGAAGCGGCCGAAGACGACGGTGCAGCGGTAGGAGATGAGGATCGTCTCGAGGGTGAGGAAGCCGAGGCAGATGAGGATCCGGAGGCTGCACCAGTCCAGAAGCAGATCCGCGCAGACGCAGAGCTCCCCGTAGAGCAGGCGCAGCACCTCGATGTCCGATTCCCGGATCGGCTCGTTGGACTCCAGCGAACGCGCCAGCTCCGAGTCCACGGCCAGGAACCGGAGCTTCAGGATGTGCAACGTCACGATGAAGAGCAACGGCGAGAGTAACCTACCGATTAAACCCGAGGGTGAACATATTTCAACACTGAAAAAAAACTCCGGTCGTGAAAGCCGTACTAACGGGTGTTATAGACATACCGTCCGCGTTCCGGAAAACTTTTAGGATCGCATTATATTTCCTCTGCCCCTTGTGTCTATTGCTTTGTCTATCACTGTCAATAATCAGCCGCTTGAGGCTCCCGCCCTGCCCCTGGCAGGTCGTCAACCTGGCCTAAAGAGGCCGAAAGTTCCGGGTGTGGCACCCGGAGCAGTTGAAGCTACGGCTCCATGCAGCACCCGATACTTTCGGCCTCTGAGCCCGCAACGGAGGGGATGTCTACATAGTCTACATAGTCTACACAGGGTCTCTCGTGGGTTACTGTTGGTTAGTCGATTATCTATCTCCATTGTCCATTGCAACCACCCGCTTCCACCAATAGGATCCCTCCATATCCTTTTTTTCTTCTTTGTCTATATCGCTTTGTCTACCCATTTCAATAATCAGCCCACTGGTTGATGAACTGCCAGGGGCGGGGAGAGAGCCTCCAGCGGCTGATTATTGACAGTGACAGACAAAGCAATAAACATAAGGGGCAGAGGGAATATGGTGCAATCCTAAAAGTTTTTCGGGGATGGAAAGACCATACAAAATCACCTCTCTATTGGTAACAATATAAATCAACGAACTAAAATGCTTTCCAACGTGTATTATACGGTTATTTTAAGTTCGCCTTCAGCTGCGTCCGAAGCAAATGTTGTTGTGAATATGTTGTGCGTGCTGATCTCAGCTCATTACATACTTGACTCTCTGAAGGCGCTGTATGTGTGAAAGTGGGGCACCCTGTTGGAGAACAACAGAAGTGAGATTGAATGAATCGCTCAATCCCTATTTCGTTTGTTCTCCAACAGAGTGCGCTACTTGCGCACATAAAACGCCTTCAGAGAGTCGAGTATGTAATGGGCTAAAATCAGCACTCACAACATATTTATAACAACAATTGCTGCAAACGAAGCATAAGGCGATTTGTTCAGGTAAAAAAAAAGTATGATAGGAAGTTTGCATACAGTGAAAGGATGTGTATTCGATTGACATGAATCGAACAAAACAATAAAAAAACGAATCGATCAACACCAATTCAATGAACAAATAACTAAAAAACCGGATCAAGATTGGTGGAAAACTTGCACTTATTAGGATTATTTCAAATTCCGATTTTTTGTAAATAGGATCAGCCAAGATTTTGATTTTTCGCAATTTTATGTCTACATGTAGCACAGATTTATCCCCTGCAAACCGTTTTTGGGTATATTTTTGTCGCATTTTTTTTTTGCTTCACGACCACTGGTCTCAGAAAGACAGTTGCATACTGTGTATTCTAATGACATACGGTATAATGCGACTTAACACCTTCAAACTTCCTGTAAAAGTTCTCTCGATTATGAAGAAATTACTCACAAAATGTTAAGTTTCAATTACTCAGTTTTCTGCATGTTTGAGAGGTAAAACTTGGAAAAAAATTGGGAACGTTTAATAATGTAGTTAGACTGTTTCCAGTTAAAGCCGTCCAACTTTTACGCTAAAAATTGAATTTTTGGAAATTTCACTCACCTTGGCATCGTATATATGACGGAAACTGAGACAAGTAAGGCATAGTTCATTGAAAATCTCTTGGAAAAAGCAAAGATGGACATTGCTTGGGTGGCAATGTTGAAAGCGTAACAGGCCGCCAAACAGGCGTAGTAAGAGTACTCGTACTTCCGCTTGTCGAAATCAAACCGAATTTTCCGGTACTTCCAGAACTTGTATTCAACTTGCTCCGATTTTCGAATGAATTCGATGAAGAACCGGTTGCAAACTTGTGAGCTTATGAAGTAGATCCACGTGCGAACGAGATATATGACGCCCATGTAAATGAACTAAAATGAGACAAGTATGAGAAAATCACGCAAGAGACTACTAAAATGCGATGCCTCTACTACTATGGACTAATGACGATAAATTCGATCAAAGTATAATCGATATTGCAGTATAATATAGTAAGTATATAAGTATAATAGTAGAAATAATACGTAAATAAGTATAAATAATTGAGCATAAAGATTAAATTATGGCGAGATTTGTAATTAAATTTAATGTTGAGTAATCACCCGCGAGCGGGTGCGCTCATTGCGGCGTTGCTGCCCCCCCCCTCCCTCTGTACAATGTACCTTGTAATCTAATTTTTACATTTATAATCAATTCAACTTGTTTCATTTCGGACAGTGTAAGAGCTATAATGACCCGCACTGGGGAAAAAAACACATTGGATCTGAGTCCAGACTCTTAAAAACATCGACAAGAAAAAATACCTACTCTTGATTCAATCGGAGTTTTCACTGAAAAAACATATTGCTGAAATTGCCGTACACGCGGGTATTTCATGGCATGGTGTAGCTAAAAAACGAACGTGCAAAATCTCTGCACAAATTTCAGCTAACTTACACACACGCGTGTAGGTGATTTTGCTCTCTGAAAAGCTACGTCTGTTACCTTTTTAGTTATTCTTCCGTAAAATTCGCTTTTTTTCCGTAAATTCCGCTATTTCAGCCTAACTATTGAGCTATTTTTACTGTTCGCAAAGTACCAATACCAAAAAATGCTGTTACACTTCCAAGCCACTCGATGCAAGATTAACTGCATGAAGGCGCGCAGATGTAGCAAATCGGTGTAGCAATTCGTGCTAGTCGTTCACTTGATTCAACACCGTGCACGGATAAGAAAGCTTTACGAAATGAAGAAAATTTTGCTCCACCCTAAATCGGTGAATTAGCAATCATTTTTTTTCAGTGTCGCTGAAATCAAGAACCAAGCCTCTTAATTTGAGCGGATTTCCTTTTGATTTAAGCAAAAATCTGATTGAATCATGAGTATTTTTTCTTTTCAATGTTTTCAAGAGTCTGGACTCTAGATCCAATGTGTTTTTTTTTTTTTTTCCAGTGCGAGCAAACCTAAAACGGAATAGTTATCTACGATGCTCTCTCGATCAAACACAAGTTTTGGATAGTTTCATGGTGCCATTCGATCAGTTTCATCAATTTTGAAAGCCAAATGTAAGACACTATTTACCGTCTTCGGTCTGAAGTCGGTTAGGAAACTCACCTGCGGTCTGGCGGAGATACAATACATAGATATGACAGAGGCAACCGTGTAGAGTACATAGCCCCATGCGAAGTGGAGACTCAAGTACGCGAACCGAATATCCTCGCCTCGATGAGAAAATACGTTTTTGAAAGGGAAAGTCCCGTGCACGAAGCAGATGATCGCTGGAATGCGGATGAATCGATAGAAAGAGCCATTATAACCCGAGATATCGCCTTTGCGCTTCATTTTTCTGAATTCCTTGGATGGGCTGTAAAACACCGTGTTAGACTCTCGAGTAGCTCCGTTGCTGCTCTTCATGATTTAATTGGCACGCTCTGGAAAAAAAAAAAAACACACACACATTGGATCTAGAGTCCAGACTCTTGAAAACATTGACAAGAAAAAATACTCTTGATTCAATCGGATTTTTGCTTGAATCAAAACGAAATCCGCTTAAATTGAGAGGCTTGGTTCTTGATTTAAGCTACATTCTGATTGAATCAAAAGTAAATTTTCTTGTCGATGTTTTTAAGAGTCTGGATTCTATATCCAATGTGATTTTTTTCTCAGTGCGATGGACCCGAATTATTAAGGTGTTCGTTTCGAACGTCCTGTTTATCGATCCTTTTCCGTAGGTTTAAATAGCGGATCAATCAAATATTAGCAAAATGAGTTTCTCCGTAAATATTTAGTTAGGTAGCAGCCACCCGTCGTCATCAACTTTTTTTTTTTTTGGTCGTCAACTTTTTCGGGGGAGTTTTTTAGGATTGAGCCGGGGTGGCTTGGCTACCGCCACCTAGAACACGCCACACCACTGATTGAGAGATAATTTCGGAGTCGCACACTAAGAAAAACTTTCCGGTCATAATGAACAGTTTGTATACCCTCGCCGTTGGCGTACTTCACGTTCAAGCAAACTATCTCCTTCTACGGTTATAGGACATTTCGTCAACGATTTTTTGTCAGCGCACCTGTTTTTTTCAGTAATTTACGTCCACGCGTTTTTTCGGCATGGCAGCTTTAGTCCACGTGCCAGTTGAGACCCAAAGTTAATTGGTCCACATTTAAATACAAAAGACAACTGCTCACGACGTTTTTGGATGAAAATGTTAAATGCCTTGGAAGAATGAGGGTTTGGTTGTTTTTTTGTTTTGTCTGTTCGGTCCAACGGAGAATAATATGTAGTTGAGAGTTTTGGTAAAAATGGGGGGGGGGGGGCGTCAATTCCATGGGACAAAATTCACTAAAACTCTTTACACCTCTTTGGTGTAACAGGACTTAATTATCTTTGAAGAAATTTTCACCTTATTAGACCTGAACCGGATAAACCTCTATATTTGCCTCAGCTGAAGGCTCTTAGATTTTTCCTGTGAACGATAAGTATCTTGATTTATTTTGCGAGGAAAGATTTGTACTTATAAAGGATGCCTGTCATTCTTAATACGTTCAATTTCGTATAATACTGTGCAACACCTCTGTTGTCAAATAGTTGCTTCAGGCGCCGCCGCACAGCGCGGGCGGGCAGCCAGCGCGAGAGGCTCACTGGCGCGGCGCCTACAAACCTAAGTGGATACCTCCAGCACTGTGCAATGCGTGAAGTATCCACTTAGGTTTGTAGGCGCCAGTGAGCCTCTCGCGCTGGCAGCACGCCGCTCCGCTCTGTTAGGCTATAATATTTAATACTCGCATAGTCAGCGTTTTGTAACTCATGATTTTGAAATGTTAGCACACTCTGCATTGATTATTCTCAGTTAAATTGGTGAAAAAAAAATAAGTATCAATTTATCAAAGGAGAATAAAATTATAATGTGTGATTTTTAAATATTGGTGGTTCCTTGTCAAATTTAATGATTTCCAAGCACTTTAATTTTTTCTCTAACATTTTGTGCTTTTATTGTGCCGCAGCGAGGTGTACGCGCAACGAAACGCTCAAAATTTGACGTATTTGACTCTAAAAGATCGATGTACAAATGGGTTAAAACTAAAGATTGCGTGCCTCTTGGTTCTGTCGGCACAACTGCGGCTCATTGAGATTAATGTTGCTTGGAAAAGGTTTTACAAATATTTGTCACGTTTTAAAAGTATACATTTTTTCACAATGAAGTAATAATTCCGTAAAGAAAAAATAAAAATAAAAAATAAAAAAAGTACGTATACATATATAAGGTGTATTGTGCATTCAATATTTTAAGGATGGAAATAAAACCAAATATTCACCAATGGCAATTTAAAAAGATGATTCAAACGGAGAAAGTAATAACATTTCATTTAGAAAATGAGCAACCATAACAATACCTCCTTCTCTCTCAATTTCTCATTTCCATATTGTCAATATAATTTTACATACCGACTAAAATATAACTCTTGGACCAAGTCACTGTTGCTTATTTTACGTGTGGGCGTAAGGCGTAAACTACTGGACAAAAAAGGTGCGCGTACAAAAAATTGTTGACAAAATGTCCTAAAACCCCTTTCTACAGCTCGGTTATAATAACTGAAATTCATTTTCATACAAATACGATTGTGCGACAGGAAAAAAAACACAAATTTAAGTATGATATACCACTAGAGGTTTCCAAAAGCTCAAATTGAGAGGCAAGTGTGATTTTTGTTCGTGGATGTTCCTGATTGGAGGTAGATAATGCAAAGGCTTATTTGCTCTCCTGTAAGGGAAGCGCCGTTGGAAATTTCATGAAGAAAAATGCTCGAATTTTCCATGACTTTATACAGCTGCGCTTGCCTCCATTAGATTTCGCGTCTGTCAAAATGAACTCTAGTCTAGCCGAGGACGGAATCGAATTCACAAGCACGTAAACGAAGAATGGGGGAAAATTGTCACAATCATGGCAAACGCTTTTTTCCATCAGAAATACAGACCGTTTGCAAGAGACTAGATTGTCCCCAGCCTAACGATTACGTTTGTTCGGCTGGTTTCAGTATTCTACCGCTGAGAGCGCTGTAATCGGCTCAAATCAAATCTCCCTATTTCGTTCGCGAGAATAACTCCATGTCCGATGAATCGAGCAGCGATATATATCGCGATGTGTATACATTGCGCAAGTCCCTTTTGAATACGCGGAAAGGTACTCCATGAATCCCTATTTGATTTGAGATAAACGTGTGTTGATGGTCAAGGAAGATACGACTCGGGGCACCGCTTTGTGAGGAGATCAACTTCAGGATGTAGGTCAGGAATGGGCACGCCGACCGTCATGTTTCAAACGCTTCCTTTCATTTCTATCTCGCCATCTTTCGTTTATTTTGCGCCTTTGGTTTCTGACAGGCCTTGTTGCTGCAAAAGCCTCTGCAAAGCGGGGTAGCCTCAACACATCGCCATTACCGCTGGGCCGTTTTCGCAAATTGAAATGCGTGCTTACATATGCACGTTGTGTTTCTTTTTCAGGGCACAAAGGGATTGCGAGGGGCATCCGTGACCCAGGAAGCGAATTCTGTTGAAGATGTGCGATATGAAGTGGGTTGACACTGTGACCGTATTTTTCACTCGAGCGGGTTGCCATAGATCCTCATCTCCTCATTTCATTGAGGTCCAGTTACACGATCAAATTGAGCCATCAAACTGGAGCTCTGATTGGTGGAAAAAGACCTGAGGTGAGGATGCAACCAATGAGAGGCCCAATTTGATCGTGTAACTGGACCTTTGCGTTCGAGATGAAATAGGGTTACTTGCCTCATTGCAACCACCTTTTTTGATTGGTCTTGCATGGTGATTTCATCGATCGTTTCAACAATTTTTGGACTTCATTTAAAAATAGAGTGAAGCGAGTTGAAATATGACTCAATACACGGGGAAAAAATTCGTATCCAGATTAGACTCGGCCTTAATCCCTGAAAATTTAAAAGCCTGGAATATGGATGTGCACTAACCCTAACCCGATACTCATCCAAGATAGCAGAATCCTCAAATGGATTAAAGACCTCAAAAACCTTTTAAAAAAAAAACACACAATCCCAACTAGACTCCTAGCTGGTTTGGCGCCAAAATTAGAGTAGTTGCACAAGCCAGAGGTATGAATAAGAGTGGTTTGATCAACCATACTTCTGGCTGATGCCCTCATAGTCAACATAAGTGTGGTTCAATTATGTACCGCTGCTCAATGTACCGCTGGCTGGTGCCTTTACATTTCTAACTAGTGCAATCACTCTCATGGCTGGCGCCAAAATCAGCTACAGGTATCCTTAAGATTGTGATATTTTTTTTGGTGTATAATTTGGAGTGCATTTTGCAATTTTGAAATTCACTCTAATCCCCTAGCCAGGGACCTCACCATAGACGACCCGGTAAGGAGGCTAAAGAGGATCAAGCCTCGCGACTTGGCCTTTGGCGTCTAACTTAAAAAAAAAAAAAAAAAAAAAAAAAAAAAAAAAAAAAAAAAAAAAAAAAATAACCATTTCTCATGTAATTACAACAAAGTAGATCTCTCATAATCTAGTTATTAGAGCTGCAACTGCCGACATGGAAAACGCATGAAAGCAATTGTAACTCACTGTTTACTTAATTAAGGTTCTTTATCATGCTTATTTATTTTTATTATTTTGATTTCTTTATTTTCTTTTAATCTATGTAACAGTTAAGAAGTATGAGTGTAGTCTGGATTTCATGCGAGTATGGGTTATGGAAGTTAAAGCTAAAAACAAAAATTAGACGTAGTCAATTTTTAAGTTACCTTATTTGTAAAAAAAAGTTAATTTACACCTAGTAGGTGGTTGTAACATGTACTTGAAGAATAAAAAAAAAAAAAAAAAAAAATTTTGCAATTTGGACCTATAAATTCTGGCTCATCTGAAAAAAAACACCTAAGTGCATAGGGAAACTAATGGCACATACGTTGTTTTTAAACCGGGCCGGAATTAATAGGTCCAAATTGCAAAATGCAGTCCATTTTTGCTGTGACTATTCACATGGAGACAAATCAAAAAATTCTACGATGACTCGATTGACTTTTATCTCTGTGCTGCAGCAAGATCTGGATTGCATTTTGCAAAAAGGAACCAAGAGCATTCCAATGTCGCTGAGGTTGTGCAAATTTTTTTACCTTGCAAGTATCAGCTAGTCATCTAAAGAAGTTTCACCTTTACTCAGGGCCCGATGAAGGGGGTGAATGAATGGTGAAGGGGGCCCGATGAATGGCCACATGGGCCGCGGCCCATGGCGGCAAATTTAGGGGGCGACTTTTGCAATTTTTTTAAATGTGGGTATAAAAAAAAATCGGATTCAGAAAAAAAATTATCAATGAGAGAAGGGGACAAAATCTCTCTTTCCTGAGAGTATAGTAATTTCTAATTGTGTCGTTTTTCGGTGATACAAGAGACAGCATCTTTAATTAGTCGAGTTGAGAGAGGAACTAAGCACGCAATTCGGCCTGGAGCTCAGCGTAGAGAGGAATGATGACGAGGACTTGAGATGAAAAGGACATGCCCTCGGCGGCGGTCGACATGTAACACATATTAGCGCCTACAAGACTCCATGAATACTTTACGCATTGCGCCAAACACAGTGCGATCAGCCCGGCGCGGCGGCGGAAGTTAAAATTATTAAACCACATTCATGTTTGTTCTTTCATAATATTTTGGTTCATTATTCTTATAAATAGAGGACCTTGTCCACACAGAGGTATGTTTACGGAACTTAACTTTTGGGCAAAGTTCCGTGAAATTTTGCTAGTAGTGTTGATAGGGCTTTCGCAAAAAATGTATCAAATACGAGTAGGTAAACGCGTCTTATGCATCCCTCCCCCTCCGGCAAGTTCACTTGATGGTTTTTATTGATGTTTCAAAACGAATGAGAAGGGGGCGGCAAAATACAGGCGGCCCATGGGCGGCAAGTAGGGAAATCTGGCCCTGCCTTCACTTCCAATAATCCACAAATTCAAGACAAAATTTACCATTGTGAATTCAATTTTTTGCATGATTTCAGAAATTTTATTTCAAAGAATGTAGGCTGCACAATCTTAGCTACATCGAAATGCTCTTGGTTCCTTTTTGCAAAATGCAATCCATCTGTGTTTCTCAACTCGAGTCCTTGGTTTTCTGTGCGGCTCGGTTTCCGTAAAATCTGAACGATCTGGTGGAAGCAGCGCTGCCGTCGGGCGTCGGGTTGTTTTCGAGGAGGTCGGTCCGGATGCAGTCGGTCATTTTCATTCCGCGTCGAAACTCCCGAAACCTGAACGAGCCGGGGCCGAAGAAACTTTTCCCGGGAACTTGTTCGAGGGTATAATTTCTGACGGTCGAATTCCCTGGAAAATGGAATATCCGCTCGGCTGCGTTAACGAGACAATCAGAGACTTTTGTGACGGGATAAAACTCGACTCGGCTCGAGTCAAACGATACAAATTCGCTCCGAAAATCAACAAAATTGCCAAACTTCACAAAAATTGCAGTCGGATATGTTCTCTGCTAAACGATTGACCCATCTGGAGGCTACGCCATTCGATATATCGGTTCTTACAGTCAGAAAATGAGTTAACCTAATTGCAAAATTGTAAATCCATGCCCATCTGTATCTTTTTAAAAGCAAATCAACTTAAATTTTTTTCTTGAAATTTTCTTATTTCATTCAAAAGTATGAAAATAATATTGTTGTGTCAGTAGTGCTACTCGATTGTGATTGCTTGACGACTCGTAATCTATGAGCGAAGCTAGTCGAAATAGGTAGTTATGCTTAATAATAATGGCTTTGTTAGGATGAAAATTTAAAAAAGCAACGCCCATAGTAATGGCTACATAACTCTAATGTGTAAACGGCTCCAACTAGACTGTAAGCAACCAAGCTTCATGTTGCTTGATTCCCTCTCCCTATTTATGAAGAAAAAGAAAATGAAAACAAAACTAAGGGCTCAACTTAAAACTTTCTGTAAATCTCTCTGAGATTCTGAGATCATGAAAAATATACTTACATCAAAGCAGAATAGTTTAAAATTTTCTTAGAGGAAAAAAACAAGTCATGGAATTAAAAAACGTGTATTGGGGTTAGACCAATTGAGGGGCTTGGATGACAAGGCGCATAAGTGTAATTTTTACTATGCGAGAAATACGTGTTTAAAGTTTTGAAATGACATGGATCTTTATGGCGGAAAGAAAGTTCAAACTGACTTATTGATGCTTAAAAATTTTAATTTGGAAGCGAATTTTTTACAGAATATGCACTCAGACTCAGGCATATGTGGCGTTTGGGTGTCGTAGAACGCCAGAGTGCGTTATAAAGCGACTTTATATATATGCACTCAGACTAGTTTTACCTGAAATCATTATTTATAGCTCAATTTCTTCAAAAACTGCACTCAAGGGCCTTGTCTTTCAAGGCCCTCAATTCTTGTCAACGCTGCTCATGCGTATAGACAGATAGGCAGCAGCCACCCGTCTTTTCTTTTTCTTGGTCGTCAACTTTTAGGGGGAGTTTTTTAGGATTGGGCCGGGGTGGCTACCGCCACCTAGAATAGTGCCGATTCTAGTGTGTGTAAAAAATAAATTTAAAAAAAGCGCTAAAAAATTAGACAACTCCGCGAAACCCTGGTGAAAAGTCACAAATCCGTAATCTGTCGAACGTATAACGAGGAGGACAATGATGGTACTTGGAACCGGGGGGAGGGAGCGGGAGGTAGTCGCGGAAGACAATAACGGCGTAATGGAACGGGAAGCATAAAACACGGACCAAAAAGTTGTCAATTCGAGTTATTAGCATAAAATTAGGCACGATAATGCGCGTCGGGGGAAACTTCTCGCCGGGAACTAGAGCTTACCCAGACGAAAATGATTTCGAGACCACCGCGTCACGCCGGCTGGAACGAAAGGGGAAGGGTATACTGGTGCATCAAAAACTTTCCATGCTCCGGTGAACGCTGAACGCTCTACGGAAGCCTAACGAGTCGTAAGCTCTGCCTTGTCGAGTCAGAACCGCGTCACTTAAATATAAACCTTAGGTGAATGTGAACGCGCGCGCGGTTTATCCGAATACCACGCGACATTTCAGAACTCCTTCAAAAAGCCGAGTATGCAATTCGCGACAATGGTGCAGTAATAGTTGCCTACTCTGCCCCTGGAAGAAAAAACCGCACTACTTCGATGATAACCCGACGTCGATCCGCTGCGCCGTTTTTACCTTGCATGCAGATTTGCAAATTGGAATTTATTTTCCTATGCGTTTCATCGATTTTTTAAGGGTGCGTATGTAACGCAACCCCCAACAAATACTCGAGAATTCGATGAGAGACCTGAAAATTCAATCTTGATAATTTCTCCAAAATTTCAAAATTAAGCTGTTACTATTCCTGTGCGTTTCATGGTATACTGAGTCTTTTGCAGAAATATTAAACAATTTTATAAAGTTTCATCTTAATTTTTTTTTTAAGTTTCATGAAATTTTGCATATCTGTGAGCATGGCAATATAGTTAAAATGAGGATGGTTTTTTTAGTTCTTTTCACCTCGGTTTTTTATTTTCCTCCTTTCATCATTTTCATCATTAGCCATAGCCACTTCAAAGGGAAATTGACACAGTTTTAACTTCTTCCCCATACGGCAAGTGTCTCCTTCAATTTATTGGCCACTAACTTTGCCTTAAATAATTATCAAACTACGTTAAATATTTCTTTGGGAAGGAGGAAAGTTGAATCTGACTGACAGGCAAATCCAAAAGCGTTGATGAGCCCTTACTCGTTGGCTATATTCGTAAGTAGAGCATTGCACCAAAATCCGTCGAAGCTCTTAAGGCCACAAATCTTAAGAATATTAAGTACATGCTTATTTTTCAGCAGCCATCAAAGAGAACCCTCTGAATTTTCTTCTTCGTCATAAAATTTCTGCTAGTTTACGACTCATTCAGCTAATCATCTAATTAAAGACTTCTTCACTGTATTTGGCTCTATATGTTCCCCTCTGCCCTCAATCTCACCACACCCACCGCGACGCAAGAAGGACAAATAAAAGAGGCAGAGGCAGAAAGAGGGTCTTCACTGTCTGCTAAATCATTAGCAATGGCTCATAATTACTGTCAAGTAGGGTTGAAGCCACGTGTAACTCTCATTATCCAATGTTAACCACTTGTCCGTAATTCATTTCCATGAAAAAAGAAATAAAAATAAACTTAATATTCATTATCACCCATGCTTACATAAACACACTCTAAAAATGGCGTGCGGGGTGAGAGGAGCAGTAAAATACATTGATAATGGCAGGGATCTGTTCTTAAAAGAATAAACTTTTCTCTCAGTTTCGCGGTCCAAGTTATTTACGCATTAAACAATTTCTTCGGTATCTGGTTTTGTTTTTACTTTTTATCTTTCTCTCTCTCCGCTCTAGCACGGAGCAAACTTTTTTTTACACGAGCGGGTCCATTATACTGTAATTAGATTCTCGTTTTGCTTGATTTACTCCAAGGATATTGCACTCAGTGCAGATAATTCCTCCTTAATTCATGATGACTCGCCAAAGAGGGTTTTCAGTCTATCCCTGTGGCTACCCTTTTTATCGTGTTTGTTCTTATAGTTCTGATCTGTTCTTGTATAAAATGCACTTTACTCAACATTGAATACCTTACGGCACCTTAGCTACCAGTTTTTAATTTGCCTTTCCTACGAAAACGCAGAAGAGATTCTTGCTGAAGAATATTGACGGCAAAAATGTGTTTCTTCATTACCTACCTATTTTGATATACTTATTGCGATGAAACAGAACAATTTCTGGGGAAATTGTAGCCTATGCTGCTGTGCTAGGAAGAACGCCGTGTGAGCCTTTAGCCATTGCCATATTTTCGTCAATAAAAACCTGATTCACTGAAAAATTGTTGAATATTTTTTCAAATTTTTCAAACAACACTGTACGTAATTTAATCTAAAATTTCTAATAATTTCAAGGGAAAATATGCGCAATTGTCTTCAAAACTAAATGTATAATCCGGAGAAATGTGGCAACTCTCGAATGCTCATGCGGCATTCTTCCTTAGCACGGCAGTATGTAGCAAGCACTTTGTTTACAAAAATGTTTGATCATATACCTAGTCATTGCGCAAAATTCGGTGAGATTTTTCTTTGCTTTTCAAGTATAATATTCAATGAAATATCTGAATAAAAATGTCTTGTAGTGCTCTCTTCTCTAATTAAAATTAAATTAAAATTAAGTTATTGAGATTTTGTAAACATTATACGTATTATCGAAACTACATAGTCAATGTTACCTCTAAAAAATGGATGACTACACTTCAGGCTACTTTCGTTCTGCCTCACAATAGTCACACGTTGCGTAGAACATACTCGTAGAATCGGCGACACAACCATTTCAACTCTCAGGTAGCTCAAATTGCATAGCCTATAGATTGTAGGAAAACTCGATTCTCGCTCGAAATTCAAACGATTTGTAGCAGGAAAAGTCGCTTTGTAATACCTAAGATATCAAGGTTCTCTTTTGCGACATTTCAGTCGCTAGTTCTGCATTCTAAACTGAGATTTGACCTCTGCATTGATACCCTTAAGAGAAATAAATAAGGACAATTAACATAACCATTTACCTTCGTATTGAACTAAATAATTTGCCTCTTGCCTAAAGATAAAGCTCCCAGACGTCAAAGCTGTCTTGCTTCAAAATGCAAAAATCTGACTTTGATTGAAGAATGGAGCAATTTATTTAATTCAAAACGATGTCGATGCATTGTCATCCAGGGAGAGCGAAGTCAATAGCAAGAGAGAAAGTAAGAAAAAAATATATTTAAAGCAAGGGGATCAAGCACGATTTACACAAAATTGGCCTTCCCTCCCATGGCGGCTCGGCTAGGATTCATTAATTATTCACACCCAGATTTTTTGCATGGCATTAAAGCGCAGTTAGGTCGCAGCGTGAAATTGCCGCAAGAAGCGACGGGGCAAAAATTGCGTGGCAACCGGAATAAAATTTATGAAAGAATGTAAAATTAAATTCGATCCTGGATGAGAACCCGTTGGCGTGTGAAGAAGATGCGGAATAAAAGGAGGAAAGGAGCCAGGAAGATGCTAATAAGATTTAAATTAGGGTAGGTGAATATTTTGTGAGCTGACGGGGCTGCAAGGCGTTGGGGAAGGGGGAGGGGGTGGGGGCGGGTCTGTGAGATAGAAGTTAAATTAAAAGCCGTATTGAAGTGTTGAGAAAACAACGGGACGCTAGGCTGGCTTTTCAGGTTTTCATTAAATATCGCCCGCCGCCCAAACTATGCAGAGGGAAGGCTAATCAAAGAGAGTCGCAGTCGGGCAATAAAAATACCGGCCGGATATACTTAAAACAGCGTATGCTCATTGGGTTCCCTCTTGACTTGCGCGGTTCTGCTTTGAAAAGTGGGATGCTGGCCAAATATACTTAAAACAGCGTATGCTCATTGGGTTCCCTCTTAAGTTAGGCGGTTCTGCTTCGAAAAGTGGGATGCTGGCCAAATATACTTAAAACAGCGTATGCTCATTGGGTTCCCTCTTGAGTTACGCGGTTCTGCTTTGAAAAAGGGGAATGCTGGCCGGATATGCAACGTCCACCGGCTCTCGAGGCCTACCTTCCCCTCCTACGGCCGCCCAAATGACTTCACCGTTCTCAAGCCTTTCACACCCCTCTAGTTTACTTTTCCTTTTTTTTCCTCGTGGAGGAGGCCATTGTTTGCCAATGCGCTGATATACTGGGATTGGCGGTTGGAAGCATAGAGTACAATAGAGTCGCAAAGTACTGGATCGCCGATGAAGTCACTTTTCGAGGCTGTTTTGTCCAGTTCTCCGGAGACTAGTGTGCGGCGACTAGCGATGACGCATACGCAGAGACTCGCGCTCAGCGCTCCCCACTCCCGACAGTCCCGACTCGGCTCCGTTCGTCGGCTAGACACACACTGAACCAGCTAAAATAAGTAGGCCGGTAATAAGTCTGAAATTGAGTCCATTTATGAATATTATCTCGGAGTAACATACATTAATGGATTCATTATGGCTTTGAATATCTATTTCAAGCAAAATTTGCACAAATTAATACCGATGGAATTAAAAAAAGTCGAAAAAACACAAGCAGTTGTTGATTTCTCCATAAGCCACCGTGTAAAAAAATGCCGGTTGGTTCACACTTGGTATAAGTCGGAAATTAAATTCCTATATGAATTTTATCCAGGAGTAATATACATCAATGGATTCATTATGACTTTGACTATCTAATTATAGCAAAATTTGCACAAATTAATATCGATGGAATTAAAAAATGTCGAAAAAACACGGGCAGTCGTTGCTTTTCCCGTAAGCCGCCGTGATAAGAAATGCCGGTTGGTTCACACTTGGTATATGTCAGAAATTAAATCCCAATATGAATATTATCCAGGAGTAATATACATCAATGGATTCATTATGGCTTTGACTACCTTTAAATAGCGAAATTTGCAAAAATTAATGCTGATTGAATTATAAAATACCTAAAAAACACAAGCAGTTCTTGATTTCTCCATAAGCCGCCGTGTTACAAAATGCCGTTGGGTTCGCAAATGGTTCACTATTTTCGGAGCACACGCGGCTCGGAAACGCCTGTTCATGGATTGGCTTCATCGCCGCTCCAGTACTTTGCGACTCTATTGTACTCTATGGTTGGAAGAGACACCCAAAAGCACGGCTACCTACTCTTCGAAAAACACTCCTCTGTATGTTAGGTGTTAAGGACCAAGAGGTCTCCAAAGATAACGAAAGAGGGATAAACAAAGCTACTGTCAAGAGTGCACTGTGGATAAGTACTGTATGTGATTTGTTACCATTGTGAAATTTTGGAGAGTTATTATTTTTTTTTTTTTTTTTTTTTTTTTTTTTTTTTTTTTTTTAGTTTTTCTTCTGCGTTGTCCTTTACTTCAAACCTTGTCCAGTGGTCCAGTGACCGTTCACATGGTATACCCTAGTTGCTAATTTTTTCAAAGCTTTTATAGGGCCGGAGAACCTTAAAAACAGAAGAATCAGGGGGAAATTTGAGGTTTTATATGATAATGCCATACATTGCCATAAACTGTTGCAAATGCCGTTGTAATTGAATTCCCGTGGGTAGAGACGGACTGGCTCTTCGCAGTGGCCCGGGAAATCGCCAACAGACTGGCCCATCGCGGTGCCGCGGTGCGGACCCCACCCCATAAACTTTCGATATTAGCCATAGTCATACCTATGTCATTTTTCAAAAATTGCCGAAGTTAGGTTAGATTACCAGAGTTCATTTTTTTCTGAATGTGATACCGAGAATATAACTCCCTGAAAATTTTGTCATGATTGTGATAAAAAAATAAAATGTCTACTTGCTCTTCTTGGAAGTTAGCTAGGTTCTACGTTCTCCGGTCGATAGAACGTAACATCATTCCGACGTGAAAAATTTCCCATCGTAAATTATACTTTCACCGGAAAACATACCGGATTGCAAAATCTCTACAATACCGTGATCTTAGGATTGCAAGCTCGCGGTGTGCACTGTCCGGAAATGGTGTACTCAAATACGTCTTTTCAACGACTTGAGCGCGCACCGCACCGTGATCTACGCGCAGTGCATGAAGTATCTTGCGGTCTTGTAAGGCGCTACTATGCTTCCGCGCCGTGCGTGCGCGCCAGCCTCGCACCGACCGCTCTATGTTTGACGCAATTATTCAGACTCAGCTGTTTTCAACCTATGATTTTGAAGTTTTTGTACAGTTTGTTGGAATTATTATCATTTCAAATGATAAAACATTACCTAAAATCCAACCAATTTTCTTCTCTTCACGTATTTTTAAAAATAATTCTAAATAGAAGCATGCAAGTGAATAGAGAGTAATGAAAAATTGAATTACATACATGCAGATAAGCTTCCTTAGGAAGGTTACCGTGATATTCTGGTGATCTTCTCAATCTTAGTTGATTTTCGGCCCTGAATTCTATAAACACGTTGAAGACTTGCCGAGTTAAGTAAAGTATTTTGAAGTATTACCAATAATTCCTCCAAATCATTAGAAATCCACGTCATTTTTTTCTCTAATGATTTTCAAAAAATTTGCTAAACGTTATTAAATACGGATGCTACGACTTGGTGAGTTTTTGGACTACCGCTCTCTTTCTGTGCCATAGTATACTGTTTTATTTTGCGAGGAAAGCTTCGTATTATTAGAGAATGCCAGTCATTCTTAATATGCTGGAGCGCCTCCAATTTCGTATGATAACTGTGCAAAACCCCCTGTTGCGAAATAGTTGCTTGAGGCGCCGCGCCGCGCCGTGGCACTGTGCGGCGCGGCAGGCGGGCGACCAGCGCCTACAAACCTAAGGGGATACGACTCGCATTGCGCAATGCTTGAAGTATCCCCTTAGGTTTGTAGGCGCCTGTGCACGTTCCGCACAGGCGGCACGCCGCGCCGCGGGTCACTCACTCTGTGTTAGGCTCTATTATTTAAACTCGCGTATTCAGCGATTTTGAACTCATGCTTTTGAAATGTTTGAACACTCTGTATAGATTATTCTCATTTAAATTGATGAAAAAAAATATGTATTAAAGAAAAATATAATGTCTGTTTTGTATATTTTAAGGTTGTTCCATGTTAATTTTAATAATTTCTAAAGCTTTTGAATTTTTTCTTTTATATTGTGTGCTTTAACTGTGCTGTAGTATTTTGTACGTGGAACCAAAATCTCAAAATTGGACATAGGTATTTGACTCTAAAAAATCGATGTACAAATGGATTAAAACCGAAGATAGCGTGCTTTACGGTTTTTCTCCTCTTTTATTCATTATTGTATAGTTTCTTTGAACTACGGATCCTTGAGATTAATATCGATACCATAGCTTGAAAAGGGTTTTACATATATTTTCCACGTTTTAAAAATGTAAACCTTTTTAAAAATTCAGGAATAGTTTCATGAAAAAAGGGTATGTGTATATGAGGTATATTTTATAGCGGAAAGTTTAAGGATAGAAATAAAACAAAATATTCACCAATGACAATATGAAAAGACAAAGCAAGAGAGGAAAGAAACATTTCATTTAAAAAATGAGTCACCATACCAACACCCCTTTCTCTCTCAATCCCCTCATTTCGATATTGCCATTATAATTTTACGCGCGGACTAAAATATAACCCTTGGGCTTGGACCAAGTCACTGTCGCTTATTTTACGCATGGACGTAAACTATTGGACATTTGACATTGGAATGTCCTTAAACCGCCAAGACCTAAATTTCATAAACACATTTAAGACTTGCAGAAGCTAGTAAAACACTACCAATAATTCCTCTGAATCATGAGAAATCCATGTCATTTTAAGACATGTAGAGGAAAGTTTCGAATTCATAGATGGAAATGACGTGTTGAGATATCGGTCGGAGCAAAGTTGTGGAAGTCTTCAACGTAAATTTTTAAGCACTGGGAACGCTACACGTACCATAGGGGTAAATTTTTATATTATTCCCTATTGCTTCTGTTGGCACTTCTCCAGTCTTGGCGAAAAGTTTAGGCCAAACGTCCCGCCAATAATGAAACTTTGTAGCGCGGTATATCTTATTTTGAGCATTTAAACTTATAGTCAAACAAAATCGCGATATATGGCGATTAAATCGCAACCAATCGCAATTTTTGGTTCGATAAAATCGTGATCAATTTTTGTCGATAAAATCTAGATTAAATCGCGCAATTTATCGCGATAAATTGTCGGGCGATGAAATTGCGATTTTACCGCGATTAGATCGAGGATAACCGCTCAAATTTTGATGATTCTGGCGACTTTATCGCCGATAAAATCGCAATATACAGCGATTTTTTCCGTTGAGAAATGCAACTTGAGTAAATTGAGCTATAGTGCCTACGTTATTTTATCTAGCACTGAGTGGGACGTATGAGCCAGAAATAGTAGTGAGAGGAACTCGCGGATTTTTAACGATGCATTTTCCGAAGTTGTAAGTTTGCGTTGAATTTCATTTAACTGATAAGCTCTTGCGAAGGGCCCACGGCCACGGCTCTTCATTTTCTGATCAAACAAACGCTGCGCTGACCTCGGAAGCTCCGCTATCCTGAACCGGCGATCTGGAGCTTATTTTTTTCTTTTTAATTACAAAACGTTACAAACGAATGTAGAGATGAAGGAAGCCCGCGCACGAGGATAAGGAACTCTGCAGTGAGAAAAGACGATAGTGGGAGTGGAACGCTCGCAGTTTAAAAACGGGGTCACGTAGGACTCGGTGCGATGCGATGCAGGTATTTCGGATGAAAGGGTGACCGGGGAGCGGGGGGTTGGGGTGGGCTCGGGCCACGGGTCTATCTTTCAATCTGGACTTTACTAGGCACGTATCTGCGCAATAAGCGTCATCTCGACTACGTTAGAGGCAACGTTAACGTTTTAATATTCTCTATTGTGCAATCTGTGTCGCGCAATTGCCGTTTGTTCAGTCCGTCTTTGTGTTTGCGATGGCAGAAAGGGAGGGGGCTGCCTTGTCGATGTGTGAAAAATTTACGGCTTTATTCAGCGTGTCCACTGTCCGGTTATAATCACGACGATGAGGTGGGAGCTGAAACCCAGCTGGTCCTCCTGAAAATGATCCGGTGAGTAGGCACTAACATGCTTTCCGCGCTGATCAGCGACCGTACTGCGTTTGGCGCAATGCGTGAAGTATTCCTGCACTCTCGTAGGCGCTAACATGCTTTCCGCGCTGTTTCCGGTCCGAAAAGCTCCACGAGTCCGCTGAGGCGAACGATCGCCGAAAACGCGCGTTGGATGAACTCTCACCAAACCGATAAAAACACTCGTTTTCTAGCGTTCCTCGGCTCGGAGAGCTTCGTCGAGCCTCGGGACCGTGCGTAATCGATTCTACGCCTCAAACTCCCCAGGATTCGACACTAATCTCGGAAATTATTTGCCGGGCCAAAATCGAGGAACATTGACAGGAGCGAAAAAAGGCCGCGCAACGTGAGAAAGCTGAGGGAGAGCAAAAAGCAAGCCACGAATAAAAGCTGAAAATAATGAGTGTGATCTCATTTCATTGCCGATCGATTCCCATGGGTGTCTTAAGGTTCAGCTTCTCTACATGACTACATAATCGATGACCTTCAAATTCTCAGGCCTTGTCCACACGAGCGCGATTCGCGGAACTTAGTTCGAGGAACAAGTTTTAGCTGAGCTAGAAACTTATTCCTCCAAAACCCGGAACTTCCCCCGTACTCCGAGCCTCTACGTATGTTTCTTTTGATGTGAATGTGTTTGTTTTTGTTTTTTTACGTCCTTTACATGTCTTGACATTTATTTTTGTTACTTTGACGGCCGTAATAATCAACTGTTTTAAAATATTTGTATAGTTTTATTGAAGTTCCGGTTCAAGTTCGGGCGAACTCGTGTGGACAGCATGCCTCGTTTTAAGGAACAAGTTCCGGGAACTGTGCAGTTCGTCGAATAAGTTCCTCGAACCGCGCTCGTGTGGACAAGGCCCAAAAGTTCGAAACAAATCTTCCGTTGCCGCATGTGTTGATGCAGAAATCAGTGATGATTGTAGAGTTTGTTTGATTCGTCATTTTCAATCGATTAATCGTCTTCCGATTCGATCAACTACTCGATCGTCAAAATTTCGATCCACTTTTTCATCTATGATAGGTATGCTGTCGGTATTAGCCGAGGTTAGAAAATTGAAATTTCTGAAATGAAGCTAGTCCCCTGTGGAATGACCCGCTGGGTCCACTTTTATGGTCTAAAGTGCTTATCGCGTCGACTGGTCCTCGTAATCAGCATGATAGCGGTGAATTCACTGAGCTGGAAGCAATCAAGAACACTGATTCCTTTGCTGAGGAGTCAATCCTTGCAGATCCTCGGGGTCATCTGCAACAGACTGGCCGCTCCTTCTTACGAGGGGTTTGTCGGTTATCTTGAAATGCTTTTTTTTCTTCCTAGAGGTGTGAGGGAGGCTTCGTCGGAAAAAACATTTAAATTTCAACCCAACTGAACCCAAGTAAGGGCAATTTGTGGCGTTTTTAGACACACGTTGTGATTGGAAAGGAGGCAAAAGGGCTTACTTTTCACTAATGAATTTTCTCTGAAGAACAATCGAAAATACCACTTTCAAACGCACTTACAAAAGTATACATGTAAGGGAGGGGAAATAACTTTGTGGTGCGGACTCCCTTCCTTTCTTGTGTTACACTTTCATTCGTCATGGACCACCTCGAAACAGTTGTTGTTTCAATGGCTATTTCGCTTTTCATTGAATTGCCCGTATGCGCTTCACGCTGGCCAGCCATCGCACTGTGTTTGGCGCAATGCGTGAAGTATTCCTGCACTCTCGTAGGCGCTAACATGCTTTCCGCGCTGACCAGCGACCGCCCTGTGTTCGGCGCAATGCGTGAAGTATTCCTCCACTTTTGTAGGCGCTAATATGCGTCTCGCACCGACCGCGAAGGCCGCACTATGTTTGGCGAAATTGGAAACGATGATACAGCATTAGATTTGAAAGAAACTGTAGAAATAGAGGAACTTTTGATACATTATTCTGTTGGCTGAATACAACATGTTTCCGCAAAGAAACCTTCCATACATTGGTTTTCCCAGATTGCCATTTTTTGAGCTAATTCGACTGGACTAAAAGGTGAAATTTGTTTAAAATGGATGCAGAAACGGAAAATGACATGGTTTGATTAGTCAAAGGTATTATGCTCAATCCAGTCTGACTCGAAGTGATCACAATTTAAAAAGAGCATGATTAATGGTTAATTTTAAACAAGAGCATGAGTGAAAAGTAATAACAATGGCGAATGGTAGAAAATGGTACTTTAATTTTAATAATATAGAAGATTTACAATTGTTCCTTGACACAGAGTTAAAAGCTAAGGAATATCTAGCTTAACACAAGTAAATGCAGTGAAATAGCTTAAGAAAATATACAAAGTGAGAGTAATAATCATTTTGTAGAGATGATCAGGAACTCACTATTTTTAGGGCTATAGTTTTCTTAGTGAGAAGAATCACATTTTCATTGTTTTGGACACTTGAGAAAAAAATAGAGGTTTCCACTAAACGATGGTTTATACATTGTTTCAGAAGCTATTTCAATTAAATCCACTAAAGACAAGAAAACTACATTTTCAAAAAATGAGAAAGAGGACTTACTTCATCCTTGATGGAGGTATACACTTTTGTGGAAGAAAATTTAAGATCAAATTTAGATGGAGTAAAAAAAATAAATAACATGTGCAAATTGCATTTTAGTGACATCACAAAATTCAATTACTCTTGTATGGATGCCACAAAACAACAGAGAAGTGTGGGGAAAATTACCAAATACATGCTAGAGGTATTTACAGGTTCCCAATTACAAGTTTGCAATGAACACTTAAATACTTAAAGATAAATAAAATATAAAAGCAGAGATACATCTAAAAATTGAACAAATTTTGATTTGATTAAAACACCTAATTCATTAAAGTCCTTTAATCCTTCAGTCACAGAACTTGAAAGGTTAACAGGTTTCTGAGTTACAGGCTTCACCAGCAGAAAGAGAATTTTGAGCAGCTGGTGGTGAGCAATGAATTACCTGAGAGGAATTCACAGGAAGGTGGGAAAATTACAAATTTTTAGACTTACAATGATATTTAAAAATATGAGGTAGGTGATGGGGTAAAAATACTTTTTACAGAAACATTGGGTAAGTCTCTGGTGGTTACTTTATTTTTTTATTTTTTTTTTTTTTTTGCATGATCAACAAAAAAAATCTTAATCTTCAGTTGATAAGGTATCCTATTTATTTTTTTATGAAAGTTCAGTTTAAAATTTTACATTTCTTTGAAGGAAAAAGTATTGTCATGACGGTCCTCCTCCGCGGTGTTCTGCTAGTTTTCAGCCTTTTATAGAGACTGTAGAGAATCTCTCAAGCAATCCTACTAGGAAATATTTGGCAAGTTGGGTTGATACCGCAAAGTTTGAGAAAGAAATAAATCGTTTTAACCAATAACAATTAATTTCACTGAAATATTTTTCTCTTAAAACTTATAAAATATTTTGCAGCCATTAATGTATCATTCTTGGTTTGAAAAACATTCTCATTACCATCTTCGATATGTTCATTAGTCCCTTGGAAGTAAAGTGGCACAATATATCAATGTCGGTAACTGGTAATTCAAACTTCAGAGGATAAACATGGCAACTCTTCTTCCATGAATAGAAAAATATGTGTCAAAATTGGTTTAAAAAATAAGCACTGAATTTCAGTTTTGTCGAGAAAAAGATAAATTTTGAAACAGTTGATTAATACATTTTTTTGGAACTATCTAATTTTAATTCGATTATTTTAATTATTATTTAATGAACTACCATTGAACTTTGTGTAATTCGTAACCTTCAAATTACATGAATCAAGATAGGTGCTTACTGAGCATTTAAAACAGTAAAAATATGCTGTGTTCTTTCAATATATGTGCTGCCAAAATTGGAAAGTTATTTGCCAATCATTTTAGTTAAATGAACTATTACAAGCGGTTACAATGAGCTATTTAAGGAAAAGTCATGCATGCAATCAAACACTTTAAAAGAAATGTTGGTCACAGACATAGATACTGGGGAAGATAGATTGTGAAAATTGATGACTTTCTCAAGCATTTTCGTCCTGTAATTAATAATTTCGGTAACTTAACTTGGCTGCTGTTTAATTAGTCTCATTTTAGTAGCAAAAAAATAAAATCAATCACTACAACCAAAACATAACAATGCCGGCGTTTACAGACATCATGCAAAAGAAGCCCTGACTTGGTCAGATTTTCATTGATGAAAATTTTAAAATTCCCAAAGACATAATTAACACATACAACCCACCAGTATGCAATAAACAATGCAACGGTGAAACAATTGGATCTTTTTCATCATTGCTTTTTTAAAATCTTTTCTCCGACACTACCACACTAAGAAAGAGCACCGTATGTGCCTTCAGACGTTACCATATTTCCTTTAAAAAAGACAAATTTTCTGGTAAAATTTTGAATATTATACTTCAAATTTTTGAGACTATTTTTTTTGCAATTAAACCTGAAAAATCAAAGAATTTCAAGGAAAAATACAGATATCAGTCCTCAGAAATACATTTTTTACTAGGAAAATTTGGTAACTGTCAAGCGGTTGTACGTCGTTCCTCCTTATCACGGTAGAACAGTCATTAGAACTTTTCAGGTAGGGAAAAATTGAGATCAAGCATTTTTTGGCACTTCTGTTGCAGTTGTGAAAGTGCTATTTCAGAGCAAAATTGGAGAAGTTTTTTCTTCTTGCCTTCGCATTCTGTTTTAAAGCCATGTATCCACCTTGAACAATTCTACTTCAGCATTATATAAAATCATATTATTGTAAAAAGTACAAAAGATAAAGCTTTTCAACCTATTCCGTTAAAGCGTCTTTCATGGATTACAAGACCTCTTAGAAACTTTTTTTTTCCACCGGCAAAATGTACAGCTTGTATTATAGGTCCGTCTATTATTTGAATCAAGGAGCATGGTAAAAAGAGATATATACATAGTGAGAGTCCCTCTAAATCGAATCAATTTACAGCCTGTGGTTTGTAGGTT
Organism: Bemisia tabaci; assembly: GCF_918797505.1. Lineage (NCBI taxonomy): Eukaryota > Metazoa > Arthropoda > Insecta > Hemiptera > Aleyrodidae > Bemisia > Bemisia tabaci. The sequence goes on along the minus strand of NC_092799.1, from coordinate 15,790,522 downwards.
ACTTGGAGTGGAATTCTTTCAGACATAATCGACAGCTCCAGGATCCTTCCGGCGGAGATGATAAAGGTGGAGAGAGACAATACATGTGGTAGCCACGATCGCAGTCATCACAAAATAGTAACTGATCCTGAAAAAACCAGGGAAAAAAGATACATAAAAATAAGAGGTGAATTTCTTTCTACTATTGATAAAACCAATATTACAAAAGGCCCTGATGTGCGCAAGAGGGGCAGATAACACCCATCACCTGGTTTTTATAGGTGAATATCTTGGTTAAAGTTAAATGTAAGATCTTGTTTGTTAGAAAGATTTTATTTTTTATTAGAAATACTTCCGTTTTTAGTGCGCCACGCCAACTTTGAACGATCATAACTTTTGAACCATTTGTTTCCCCAAGTTGAACTATAGCTCGTTTCAAGGGCTTTCATTTAAATTGGTTTTTGTAACGATTCCTGCCTTCCCTACCATAGAAAACCTAAAAAAACTGAAATTTTTGGGCTTGAAAAATCAAACAATGATTTTTGTCACATTGAAAAATTACCTAAAACAGACTTTAATATATGTCAAATGAAAGGTCTCGTTGAGAGCTTTCATTTGAGCCCAAGATCAAGTTGATCCGTTGTTTCGTTCAAAAGTTATGACGGTCTGTGCGTTTGACCTTTGACCCCCTCCCCCTTAGAGGGCTAGACGGGAAAGGTCACCGGATTTAGGCCTCTCCGATGATCCGTTATGATTCCTGAAAGTAGGGATGTAAAATCTCTTGCGGCTATTTCCTATGGAAAATGGGACAGCCTCTTTAGTCCAGTTAGATAAAGATAAAGAATTTTAGTATAAAGCAAGAGCACAACTTGTCTGTAAACATGAATTTTCACTATGACAATAATTTTACAATCAGCAAGAGAGGATTAGAACTTACATCATTGTCTGAAGTCCCACAAATGGAGCAGCATTTACACTCAATGCACTGCCACCTGTACTTGCGAACAGACACTATCATATTGTTCGTGAATTGCAAACAAGTTGGATGTCCTGGAAAAGAAAAATATCGCCAAATAACTCAAAAGATATTAAAAGAGGCAGGAAATTTTCAATTTTCTGATTGATTTTTGAGGCATTGTACTAATATTTTTATAAGTCAAATATGCCAATTGAGAATGGGCTTGAAAGTGTTTCTAAACAGGAAACCAATGTTGGATTCCTGTTCCTATCAGAATAGAATATGCTCCTATACAGAACAAGCCACCTAACTGGAAAAAAACATTCTGATTTTGAAAATAAGGTTTTTATTGAGGATTTTTCAACTACGTACATCACTGGTTATGTCTCACGATCAGAAGAACTTTTTCAAAACGTGACACGAAGGATCATACTTAGAGAAAATGACTGAGGAATAAAAGAAAAGTGAATTTTGTGAACACTCAAAGATAAACCGAGAGTAGAATACATACCCGATCTGCCGCAGTCAGAGCAAGACACCAGTTCCTCCGGCTGGCCAGATTTTTTATTGGCCACAGCATCGCCGAGACAAAAATCACAGTATGGAGACGGGGCAGCCTTTTCTCTACCATCCATCTTCAATACAGGTAAAGCATCCTGAAATGAAAAAATAATATTTGAGAATTGTGCTGGCTAAACAACATATGTCCACATAGAGTGACACTACAGAGACTATGTAGCACCAATAACTATAACGTAATGCCAATATCTTCATTTCAAATTTTTGCTTCTGCACTATGGTTAAGTTGCACAAGTTAGATAATAAAATTTTGAGGACATCAAATTTGGACTTACGGATTGGCATAAAATATCATAAGATCTGTTGATGCACCCAGTTTCTTAGCCCATTTTTAAGAAGGAACGTTTTTTGCGTTTCAAAAGGAACTAAACTCAATTCATTTTGGTGTACTTACAAATCATTTTATTTTTACTGAAAGCAAGAACATTCAATTGGTTAAAAAGTGTTCCAATATCACAGGACCAACTAACCCATTGGATGTTTTTATCCCATTTATGTACTTCTCCCATTCAAAAATTAAACATCTTTGTAGAGGGTTGCCGCAGAATTTAGAAAATGAATTTCCCTGACACATTTTGGTTAAATCTCTGACAATATTGAAGATACGCCAAATGCGTAAAAAGACATAATTAGAAATAGTTTTCAAGCATTTGTTTTTGTTTCGTTTTTAAGAAATTTGTTGTTCAAAACGTCAAACTCATTCCAGAAAGCTAGTAAAGGTTTTAGCACAATTTTTCCCTGACACTTTTGACGCTTTCCCTTGCATTTCCAAATTTTCCCTGGCTTTTTAAAATTCCCTGACATTTCCCGGTTTTCCCTGACTGTGGCAACCCTGTTTGTATGAATTTATCTTATATTAATTCAGGTGCATGCTTTTCTTCCATCACTTTGATTTGTGGTGTGCTGAAAAAAGTAGAAGTAAATACTGCAATTGAATGGATCTAAGTGAGAAGAGAAAAAATAAGAGGATTTTACCGGGTCTTTTGCGGAGTTGGTTTTACCATCAGTCTCTTCTTCCGGAAACCCTTTTTGGCTGCTGTCGTCAACTCCTCCGGAGGAAGGAGATGGGGTGGAGGAGGGATGTCTTTTTTTCGCCGAACTCCCCGACGGCGAGGCTGCCGGCGTGCCTAGAATTCAACAACGTTCGATTGAAAGCAAATGAATGCTTTACACAATATTCTACTCCACATAAACAATTTTCTCAAGTTTTAATCCAAAATATTTGAGAGTAAAACTTGTTTTAGGAACAAAACATGATAAGGGGCTTACTTATTTGTCGCTACAATGATAAATGAAGTCCCTGGGATTGAATGCTTTACTTGTGCTTTTAATAATTGAGTGCCTTCTACTGATGTAAATTTTTTAAAAGAAAAACCAAGAGACAAATAACTTGAAATTTTTCCTCAAAATTCTTTTTAGATGTAAAGGCAAATTACATATTATGATGTGAAAATCTGTTTTACTTTTTATGAAATAAACAAACGGAGAAAGACATTTCAAATAAGAAATAGATTTTGAAACTTTACATCCCAAAAGCTTCAAATATGATCATTAGGTCAGTTGTGCAACTCACAGAATCATGTTTGATGGTTGAATTTTATAATGCAGCAAATACTGATGAAACCTGTCAATGTGTCAAACGTCTATGTCCAACATTACAAAAGGTGTCAGTCTTTAGAAACCAGCAAACATGGCATCATCCATAATATTTTCAAAGCAGGGTAATAACTCTCTATTTTTATTGAACGTAGAGACTTTAAATTTGGTAAATCTTATTATTACCATAGAATAATATGCACACCATTGAAACACAATCCTGTGAGGAGCATGACTCGGTGAACTTCAATACTTGAGAATTATCTTCCAAATAAGTTTTTATCAAGACTTCGAACAAGAGAAGCTTTTAAAATCTCATCAGGAGTATTGAAAATCACAAAATATTACGGGAATGAGTAGGTATGAGAGTTTTTACCTTCATGAGAAGCTAATTTGTGAGAGAGCGTTACTCACTTCCGATAAAATAAAACCGATTCATGATAAAAATTTGGAGTGTCGATCATGGATGGGTCCATGAAATCATGATCTGAATCCATTGAATTTTGATGTAACCCACCAGAAAACTTCTGTAGGATAGGCTTAAAATCCAAATCTTTTGACCGTTCTATCATGGACGATTAGAGAGTATTGAACTGCAATGGTCTCAAATGTATGGAGCAACAAAGGCATTGTATGCTGCGTAGAATGAATTTGCTTGATTTGTGAGCGAGCCATTAATGAGGAATGGAATTCCATTGATTGATGACATTTTCGAATTCACCAAATATGATGCAATAAAAGCTTGTTAAGTAATGACTTGAATAAACTTGACTGACAGAATGAAGTCAAGGAACCGAGGATAATTTGGCATAAAGCGGCTTTCAGTTTTTCACTGTTTTGTCTTGAAGCCTCTAAGCCTTAATGCTTTAGGGATCGTCCATCTTTAGGGAAATCCATCCTAGTGTGCAGCTAATGAAAATGCATGGATAGAAAGCACTTCGTTCCTAAACCAAATGCAATTCAGCTCCTCAACAAGTTATATCAGGTCCCACACAGCCATCACAGTTCCAAAAATTGCTTTTTATTATTGTTTGGAGCACTTTTCTGGGCTAGATTTTAATTCTTTCGTTCAACTTTGTATATGAAAAATTCATTCTCAGAACATATTAAGATTTAGATTTGCCATTAGTACAAATTTTTCAAGAATTTAATGAAAGTTCACTTAATGCTCAGACCTCCATGCCTCGTCAATATTTCATTGAGCTAAAAATTTGAAAAGAGGGAAGGGGTGCAATGAACCACTCGCAAGGTGCAAATTTAAGCATTGAGAAACATATTTTTTCTCGCCAAAATTTCACATGGAACACAATTTGTATGACAGAAATTATTGAAAGTAACTTCTGACCAAGATAGAAAGATAGTAACTTGGTTTTTCAATGCATAAATTCAAGCTTCTTTGCTCACAAAAAAACCATGATCTACTTCAGTTAAATCACACACTAGACATTACCATGATAATCTCTGCCGTATAGAATTAAGGCCTCATCTTTTGGCTTTGGCTCAGCTGTTACACTTTGAGCAACACTAAGCAGGGATGGACGACTGCTTGATTCCACCAACCAACTTTGGTTTAAAACAATCGAGGAAAACTGTGATGACAAGATGGAGGAATCATGTCGCATTAATGAAGTCAGCCACTCTGAGGAAAAGGGAGTTCTTTGCTCAGTTTTCAGGACAGGTAGCTATTGCGACTAATCCCCTTGATGGATTAAATCTACGGAGAAGCGCGTCAAACGGTAAAAGTGTGCATTACTCTATAGGTGAGTTGATTTGTTAACGCCCAAGGAAAGGAGAGCTCGAAACAGGTTTTCAGGACAGAACTTAACTTACCTCAAATCTTATTGGACATGGGATCATAATATCAAAGTGATTATAAAATGTTTTAATAATATTTGAAATGACCTTGGAGACAGCACTTTATGTGATTTGACGGTTGCCATTTTTTGTGTCAGAGTGACGTGCCATATATCGCATCAATTTGTTCCATAATTTCAGCTACTTGTGATTTTTTTTTTCAATTTAGAGATTGCACTTCTGTTGTCATGAGACTGAGGAATTCATGTACGAAATTTGACAAAGAAATTCAACGGATTGAAGGCGGGGTTTTTTCGAAGGAAAAATATCACATTCGAGTGCAGTTTCCATATCGGCATCGAATGTGATATTTTTCTTCTAAAAGAACCCTGATTTCTTTGTCAAATTCGGTCCATGAATTCTTTAGTCTCATGACAACAGAAGTGCGATCTCAAAATCCGAAAACAATGACAAGTAGCTGAAATTATGGAACGAATTGTTTGAATGAAACGAGATAATCGCACGTCGCTCAGACACAAAAAATGGCAACCGTCGAATCACCTTAAGTCGTATGTATTATAGTAGGAAACCAATATTTTCCTTTGGATGAATGAAGACAAGACTAATCCTCTTTCTAAACTTACAGAAGAAATCATCATTATGTATTGGCTTCTTTGTTTTTAGGATTTGAGGTTTGCAAGGATTCTGTTATAAAAACAAGTTCTGCACTGCTGTTTTTCTCCGGTAACTTACTGCATCAATGTTAACAAGGTCACTATCGCCAGCTGTTTTGAAAATTTGAGATGAGAACTATCCTGTCTCTAGATTAGTTGGTTTCACGAATGGACTGTTCAATTTACTCTTCGAAATGAGCTGAAGTGCTGATTTTAAACGTACTTAAAATTGGATCCTGTGACAAAATCGACAATTCCACCGCATTAGCCTAACAACATTTCACATTACCTAGCTTCCTCTCTCATTTTCCTTTATTGACAATGAAAAAAACGATGTAACGCCTTGCAATTATCTGTGAATTTTTTCTGGATAGTATAGAATCTACCCACAAAAATTTAAGTCAGAATGTTGTTTTGTTTCCAGTGGGGAAAAATAATATAAGTTCAGACAGTGATATCGTAAGTTACCACAGTAATAAGGGATGTATGCAGGTCGCTTATTCGTCAAATAAAGCCAAAAGCTACACGTCTGAGTTCTGTAGATTAAAAAAGCATGAGAGGAAACTACGCACTGTTTGATGTAGTGGCTAATTCTGGTCAATGCTCACTAACTTTTTGAAAAAAATTTGTTCTGTTTCTTTGTACGGTTTATGAACTTCATTTAGAACAACCGTTCAACCACCTGGTTTCAATCGTGTGAGTTAGAATTGCGAAACACTTAATAATAAATCCTGCTGAAATAGAATGGAGCTAGCTGTTTATCAATTGTTATTCATGGCATTCTATAATGTTAGTACCCAGAATCACTCTCTCTGGCAAATTACACTCATTCCCCTACTTAATTTATACCTACAAAGGTGTACATACCCATAAGTAAGTTTCCCTATTTAGAAGTGTTTAAATCAAGAGGAACTGTTTCCATTGTGACATTGACTCTGGCATGCATGTATTATTGGGCCTCAGGGTACATGACCCGATGGAGAGGCTTCCTTTTGATTTGGATACGTTCATTTTACAACTAATAAAGTATGATAAGTAGAACTAATTTGTAAAGAGTACTTTGATGTTCGTACTCTCGAATTTTTAGTGCGTCATGATTTTAGAACGAGTTGCCGAGATATATGCCTTTTTCTGTCTCCACCTCCACTGATTGCAGGTCCGATTTAGTCCACTCCTAACCCGGCATGGGGCAAGATGGCATTATCAGGGCGGAAAATTGGACTGCATTTTGCAATCAGGAGCTACAATTTCGGGCTCAGTTTAGAAACAACGTATGTACCATTAGTTTTTCTATACACATTAATGATAAGTTTTTACGGATGAGCTAGAAATTGTAGTCCTAAATTGCAACATGTGGTCCAATTATGACAGCCGTTTCCTGGGGCTGCAAAGGGATATTGCTTGCTGATAACATGCTACAAGATGAGACCATCAATGCAGAAAAATTCTGTAATATCCTCGAGAAACTCAAAACTTGGATCAAGAGAGAATGGTCCAAGTTTCTGAGCCGAACAATTCTGTTTTTGCACAACTGTGCTTGTCCAAACGAAAGTTGGAAACTTTAAGATGGCCAATTTTTCCACGTGTATCTTTTTCTCCAAACTTGCAGTCGAACAACTTATTTATTTCCACACCTTTAATGGGTCTTTTCCGCCAACAGTTTGTCGGTGACAAAAAGGTTGTGGATTGCATGGAAAAAGGCTTTGGAATTAGAGAAAATGTTTTGCTGATGGGATAAGGACTGGTGCCTTGACATGCTTGATAAAATGAGGGAGCTTCTTTGTACTAATTTTTACTATTTTAGTTTAAAAAGTTTGTTTCACATTATTTCCTTCATTCAAGCTTTTAATTATAAAGCAATTGAGAAGAGAAGTATAAGTAAGCATATTGAATAGTTCCCTGCATTGAATGTTTTCTCTTGCATGCTACATTCATAACAGCTACGCTTAGAAATCTATTCATGGCAAAACTTAAAAATTGGACTGGAGGTGAGCGCAAAAAAAATTATATATCTTGGCAACCTGTGGACGGAATTTTGAAAACTAGAAGTCGTTAGATTAGAACAAAAAATTATAAGCAACGAAACCTCTTCTTCGAATTCCCTCTATTCATTATTACTTTTGAGTTATAAAAAAGGGAAACTTATTTTTCTGGATACCCTCATATTAATTTAGGATGATTTATACAATATTTTGCCAGAGGAAAATTTCTCTGTGGATCCTCAAAATGCTTCCTTTTTTTTCAGTGACAAGAATGCTAGCTCCGTTTTGGATGAAACTTTTGAAACTGCATTAAACTGAAGAGTGCTCAAAGGTTTGAAAGTAGTATTCACAAGAAATAGGGACTTGTGTCATAGATTTGCTACAGTTCCAGATCAGAGAGCATTGAAATTTGACCACTTAACTTGGAGTGTAGATGATAAGCTCAAATTACTTGTAAAACCGGTTCAAAGACTAGAGCATGTCTTCAGTGTATTGCTGTGCTTAAACAACTAAAACTTAAACTAAAACTTAACTTATTACTGGAAAAAAAGTTCTTGAGAAGATTGAGACAGAAGAGGTAAGGAGAGAGGATTGAAGTTTCAAAAAAGGATACTGAAGGATGGCGCAACTGCTTTCAATGAGCACTTAAGAAAGATAGAACCATGCAGAAAGAGTGTACACATAACCATAAAAGGAAAGGAAAGGAAGAAGAGAGCCAAAACTTTTCCGAACAACAGCTACAGCAAGAGCAAATACAATTCCACTGAAGTTGTTAGTTTCATCATACATAACACACTACTTCGACTAAGGAAAGACAGAGACAGACTTCTTTTAGTTTAAAATTGGTTTTCCTCATTCTTTCTATCATTATTAGTATTTAGGTATTTAAGGTTTCATTAAAATAGTAACTAATTTGAATGAGACCTATTCAAGATAAAGGGGCCATTTTTTATTTAAGCTCAAAAATGCAAATTTAATGAAGGATCAGGTGAAACTTTTATTAACTTAATTTTTTACAGAACTCAAACTTGCACACGATGATCATAATCTGCTTTGATGCTTTTAGTGGTTCAACGGTGGCACTTCAAAAACCTATAATCTTTGCCCAATGTCTCTGCACTGTTATAGGCAAATAACCGCATCATTTATGCTTTTGATTAATGGCCCTCATAGAGATGCGGTCTTTGGCATAAGTCCAGATTAACTTTGTAAGAATTCTCTTTGACCCAAGACAAATTAGAACTTCCTCAAAGATGTTTTACAGCAATGCAGATAGTTTGCGATCAATCAATTGAGGCAGAGAAAGATATTTGAGTCAGGGCCGGCTGGAAATTACTACAAATGTTTCACGTCATTACTTGATGAGACAGCTGCAGAGCTTGTGAACTAAAATCGTTCTGAATCATCTTTAAGCTCATCAACCAGTTCCTAGGCAACCTGGTTGATATACTTGTCTTTAAAGGTCAATTTCACTTACACTCAAAATAAAAAAAATATTATTGTAGGAGGTCTGCTGAAGGCATTTGTTACAAAATAGAAGATGGCTACTTGCATCTAGTAAACTGCTATTGCGGGTAAAGAGGCGCAACTTTTCAAAACCACTTTTGTTCTGCTCTTTGTGACTAGAATCGCAGAAGTTCAATCCCAGAAAACTTGCAAGTTTATTTCACTTGCTTTGAAACATTACTCCAGGTTAATCAAAAAACACATCATGAGATTTGTAAAATCAATCCCCTAATCTCATATTTTTGCTTTTCGATTGAAATAGTGTCGATTAAAAATTAGTTCAGACCAAATTGGTATTGATCAACCCAGTGTAGATTGAATTCCTGTTGATCGGTTTGCAATTTTATAATTCACTCAGTTCATATAGGAAATCGACACTGGTTTTGTAGTTGTTTGTCATTCAAGCCACTACTGATCGGATCGTGTTTTTGTTTTCCGATAGTTTCACGTCAATGAAAATGGTACCCACTGATATGGAATTGGAATATTGTTTTTAAAACCACTCTGAATCAGAATGGTAAGCTTGTCTTTGGCATTCTCTCATTTGACTCATCGCCTTTCATTTACAATGCTTTCGGCAGGCAGACAGAAAATCTAGTTCTTTGGATAAAATTTTCAGACTAAGGCTAAAATGCTGAGCCTCCTGAAGGCTTTACACCTGAATTCAATAGCTTATATGATGAAATTTATCCTGAATCCAGAGATAATCGCTCAAATTGTACACAAATACAGTTGTTGATGCTGATCAGAGTTACAACTGATGAAAAACCTACTTGTTAGAGTTATTTTAAAGGGAGTGAGGAGATAACCTTTGAAAATGAACAAATTTCACTATGTTACCTATTTGCTGGTCATATTAGATTTTAGAACATATTTGTCTTTGTCCTTTTTTTTTTTTGGGGGGGGGGGGGGGGGAGAGTTTAATCTGAACTATTAGGGGTAAATTCTATTTTATTGGTATTTAAAAAAATACAAGGTGCCCAAGGGAGAAGAACCTAAGACCTGAACTCATTAAAAGGTTCAGTTCAGAAAAGTTATAACAGTACAGAATGTGAGCCCTTACCAACCGCTACTTTGGCCTCTAGATGTATACTGCTTTGAATGTGCACTTGATGTTCAGATGTTGGTACGCAGAATACAAAAAAAGTTATCCCGCAGACCCATTTGTAAATAGATAATATGGCACTGACGAATAGGGATTTTTACTTTCATACGATGAACTTGGGATGGTTTAACAATGTTCACAGATTTTACTATATAACTTCTCTGAAAACTTTCAATACCCCACAATTTCACCTTCCAGATTGCAATTATGCAAATGCTAGCGCAGGGTTATTATCCTGGTCAGGCCAAACAGTCAAGTCACCACATTGTAAAAATAAAGAATTTGATACTTATGTACATAATTAATTAATTACTTCAATCACTGAATCAGTCACTGACTGTGTTTCATATTGCTTAATGATAAAAGCCACGGACAACAGCAGTAAACAAGTTACTATCAGAGGGGTTTTTCATTTTTTTCAAAACAAATCAAGCTTTTATGGTTCAATGGTATTAGAGAGATAAAAATGTATCTTTAAAATTGTAAAAACTTTCCATTTCTCTGCACTGAAAATTCATGAAACCTGTTATACTTTTCGACTACAGCATCAAGCAGGCTCAAGAAATAACCTCCGTAAAAGAGAAGTTTGAACTGACATTAACACCGAACATCAGCAAGTACAAAAATGAAGTAAGAGGACATGCGCTTCATAATTATTACGAGGTATAAAACTAAATGTAAGTAAAAAAATAGCCACTTATTAGGAAGTGAACAGGAAATTTACAGTAGAAGTTATCAAGGCATTACTATATATCATTGCTCGTGCTAGAGATATGAATAAGGCACCAAACAGCTTTAGGACATGCTCCTGATTTGTTCAATAAAAAGTTATTTCCCAATTTTACTACAAATCGGTAAGTACAAAAGGTATGAAAAAGTCCAAAATATAATTAGGCCTGATGAAGGGTGACCGATTTTCTTGAGTTTGTTATTGTTATGCCTGTGATGAGATACTATCCTAGTGACGTGAAATCTTTAAAATTGATCGAGTTATGTAAACCTTCAATGAAGTCAAAGAACATACTCGTCTAAACTCTGATTTTTATTGATTGATTCTGGAGCAAATAGGTGGTAATCGATCAGCTTCAATAATGAATCAAATTTTGATGCAAGCAAGCAATTTACACAGAAAGAGTTTTAAAAAGCAGCACGATACCGACTGTTAATCATGAGTAGAAATTAGAATAGCAACTAAAAGAAACTAAATGAGGAACTATCATCACCTACTGCAAATTACTTAACAAAAACACCATAAATACAGCACAAAAAGTATCGCAAAATGACAGCTTCAACGACAGTCAAGAATTTTGTCAAGAACAATGCTAAACACTGTGAATTGTACCTCAAATTTAAATTTCAAGAGAGAAAAGAGGAAATGAGGAGAGAAACAAAAGAGAAAAAGAAATATTTAACTTGAATTGTTGATTGTACGCTTCAGGTATTTCTTTTTCTTTTCTTATCACTTTTAACAGATAAATTTGTAAAGCTCATAAGCAAGAAGGCAACAAATTAGTTTAATGTTGGTATTTTGAACTATTTTCTTTTCTTCCACCTGTGAATTATTTTAACTTGAGAGCAAGCACATAATTTTGCAGAAACTCATCTTCTCATATTGATGACTGCAATTTGGAATTTAGTATCCTATCCTAACTCCAGACTGGGCATATTGTCAATAGGAAAATCTAGGTTAGCCTTTAGGTCATATACCCTTAAAGTAGAGATTGAAAACATAAACCAACGAAATTTGGAGGGAGAAAGGTATCAAAAATTTTCCAAATTGATCTTTTTCCTCAGTAATGCAAAGGTCGAAAGAGGATTAACTTCTGGATGCATAATAAACAACCTGCATAGTGTTCAAAAGTAGGATAAAATGTTTATTTTTAAATAAATACGAATAAATAATAGGAATATACTGACTTAAACAAAAAATTTGAGGAGTAAAATCTAAAGAAGACGCGAAATATTTCAATGATTTGAGTTTGACTCATCTCAGTACGCGAAACTCTTTTTTAATCAAATTTGAACACAACAAAAGTCACCTGAATTTTTCTCGGAAGATGAACATTTAGAAACTGTTCATGTATCAAATAGCTCATAATCAATTATTCTTCCCTAATATAATGCAATTAAATGTTCCTGCGAAGAGAGGAACACCACTTATCCTGAGAGTAAAAGTGATATGTAATACTTGAACAGCTCCTAAATATCCAATTACAGGACAAGGCACTAAAAATATCTCATTATATGAAGACTGGATGAGACCCTTGCGAATATATCTTCCCACATAAAAGTTGCAACGAAATCTTTCCAAGAGGGTAGAGGTCCAGAATAGAGGAAGAACATCGAGAAATTTGAATGCTCTCATTTTGAGAGGAAATAATTTTAGATAAGATGAACATAGGTAGAACAATTATGCCTCTATATGCTGTTTTTATGCTTAGGTGTACAGGGCCTCAGGTTCTGAATTTCGATCATCAATGCGCAGTAATAATTAATCCTTCATTTAACGATTCCTTAAAGTTTACTGATCCTTGCTTGGAAACATTTGGTTTCAAATTCCATTTACTACGTGGCAAAAAAATACAAAAACATGCACCTCAAAATAGATCTTCACAACAGAAGCAAAGAAGCCTTGAAATTCTATTCAAAAAATTCCAAAAGTATTTCAGGATTTTTATTCACACGGAGAAAAATTTAAAAAACACTCCCATGGCTTGATGGTGAATAAGTAAATAGCAGCGTATTGGCTCATTTTGCACGTTCTTGAACTTATGAAAAAGAGTGACAAAATTAAACTTATCACTTGCATATAAAAAAAAAATTGATAATCTAAAAAAGCTTCCTTCACGAATTTTTAACAAATAAAGAATTAAAAGCATTTCTTTCACTTGATTTTAGGATAGTTAGGTTATTGACTATCAAAAATGGATCAAATTTTGTAATAGGGATTAAAGTTTTTAGCCACATAATATGAATACTCAGAGTTAATTGACTTTCAAAATTAGCTAAGGTGGCAATAACGTGTAGCTTAAAATCATTCTTTTGGGACTAGAGGGAGGTTGAAAAACATACTAAAATTATTAACTGTGATGAGAATTAAACTAAGCAAGGACAAGGTCCAGGGAAAAGCTATACAAATTAAAATTTGACTACTTTTACTATTAATACATTACAAGTCAATTTCATTGACCTGTTAGAGAATAGTTCGAAGTGTACTAAAAGAGACACTGCTAGATCTAATTTCTTCGTCTTAACAAATTAGAATTAGTTGCATCTTTTAACTGTTTGACATTATCTTAAAGTCAATTAAATTGACCAATAAAAAATTGGCTACCTAATAGAATTTTATATACAAAAATGTATATTTGCTCTAAACTGTTGGAACAGATTAAATTTTACAACCTACACATGCAGTACATTTAAATGTACATACACTGAACGACAAATACAGTAAAATCTCCAGGTCTGACTCAGTTCGATTTTTATTTAGTTTGTGCGACAAAATGATACGATTTAAAAAAAAAAAAAAAAAAAAAAAAAAAAAAAAAAAAAACTCAAGTTTTACTTCAAGAAAACATAGCAACCTCTATTTTTTCAAGAATTCTTTAAATTAAATACTCTATAAACTCCTTGAAACAAGGATAGAGTTTGGCAAACGTCTTCTCAGACATTTTATTCAAATTCAAATGGTCGATTCCAACTGTTCATGATGCTTGGACAGCTTGGACATGCTAACTAATTGAGCTAAATTGATGAGATTTTGTACATTTTAGATACTTCAAGTATAATCTGTTATCTCACTTTCAGACTGAACATTCATATTTTTCTTTTTATGGGCTGAGAATTATTTGAAGGAGGAGAATAAAGGAGATTTTGCTGTACTTGGCGTTTGACAGAAATATTACGAGAGACCCGAAACTTTTGTGTTTGCAGTTTTATGGCTCCATCTCTCTCTACTGAATCTGCAGGACGCCTTCATTTCTCAAAATGTGGAAAATCAAAATGGAATAAAATCATCTAAGCACTGACGTTAAAGACAATGAAGGGAGCAAAACAAATTGCAGGAAAAGGTTTAACAATTATAAATGGATCTGTTGCACGCAAGAGATACAGCCAATTGAACGCTCTCACTCAGGGTAAATTTGCTCAAAAGTCAAGTCAGGTACATCAAAAAAGTCAGAAATACATTCCTTAGCATGCAGTCTGCGTGGTTTGTAACACGCTTCTTCAAATTTACCATGTATGCAGGCAGTTTTTCTTGAAGGCCGGAAGTCAAGTTTGCCTGAAGAAAAACCTAAACTAAATAAACAAACAATTTCGCATAGTGTTAAAAACTCTCCTTGCGTAAGATTTCAATTGATTCAAAGCTTTTGTTTTTGCAAAATAAAGAAAGAAAAAGGAAACAAATGCTTAAAAACGATTGAAATCATACAATAGAAAAAGTTAGCGAGATGGTTTGTTTATTCAGGTTGATTTTTCTTACTCCTCTGTCAATACAAACCTGGTGGGTGGTGACTAAGAAAAACTAGGGAAAAACTAAGGAATGAATTTCAGGCTTTTTTGACGTGCTCAGCGTGATTTTTGAGTGATTTTACCAAAAAAGAGTACACTTACTTGCCTGTATCTCTTGAGTGCAACAGACCCATTGCAGAAATTTCTATAAAAGAACTTCTCCTGAATAGTTGATCTGATAAAAGTTAAGCCATCAAAGAGTTACATCCATAGGTTGCTTCAGGAACTTTCTCAGCTTGCAATCCCATCGCAACTACTTCAATTTAATAAACCTACATCTCTTCAAGAAATGAAGATGTTCGTTGCAAATTGATTATGAGTAATATTCCAAGGGGAAAAAAAATTTGTTGCTAGGAGCAAAATTTTTTAAAAAAAAAGACTTTGGCAAAGACGGCAGTGACTAAATTTTTTTAAAAAGAATACTGCCAAGTGCCAATCAGCACCGATTGAGGTTGTTTTATTTTATCTGCATCAAAATTAGGAGCACATTGTCAGTTTCATTGACATGGCTGAATAAAACTCAGGGGCATTTGTTCTCTAAAGTAAACTCTCAAAATTACAAACTTTTAGCTATCATAACTTCTGCTTGAATTGATTTGTTCAGGCATGTTTTGTGCCTAAAAGTTTTTAAAACTGAAATGCAGAGGTATCTATGGCTCCGTTTTGCCTTCCAGGAACCATATTCTTTTTTTCCCAGGGAAAATCTCAAACGAAATGATCTCCTCATGAGAAGTGAGCCTCGAAACTCAAAATTTTCAGGCCTCTGCTAACCTTTAATAATAACAACAATAACAATTTAGGAGAAACGTGAGAAACGAAGGCAGAGCAGTGGTCAGTGAGCTGGAGAAGTGAAACGATGGAGCCGTATTGCAATTCCTCACCTCGTCCTCTTCATCCTTTGAAAACAAAACATAAAAAGCCGCAAGAATGATCATGCTTACTAAGCTCTACTACTAAGCAGCTTTTAAAACTCTAGACAAACACACGCACTCGTAATACACCCTTAAAAATATTCTTGTCTTTAAGGTGAATCTGCCCTGCCCTGCATTAAAATTTTACGTAAAGGGAACATCATAGCTGAGTTTAAGAGTCTTAAATTTATGGATTAGAAATTACATTTAGTGGTCGCAGAGGTTTTTTTGAAGTTTGTAAGAGTAAAATAATAGCTCTTCAGCACTTACAAGTATCTTGTAAGCAGAGAAGGGATCAATTCGCAGTCTTAGCTTTTGAAAATTTAAAGCTCATTTGATGAATTTGTGCATTTTATAAGTTTGATGCGACAACTTTCAAGGGTCAGATTTTAACAAGCATTTCACACCATTAAAATTATTGCTGATTTTGAAGTTGTATTCAAGCTTTGCAATGAGTCAGTTTCTTCTGACATTATGGGGTAGATTCACCTTAGGGTGCAGACTGATAGTGGATCTTCCCATTTCGGGGGTATCAATACATTCTAAATTTGAGGTCTGTAGGTAGTCATTTTTGAAAAAAAGGAAATGTTAGTAACTACAAAAACCATGAATTAATGTACCTATGTACAAAAAATTGCCTTCAAAATTTACCAAGTAAGGTCAGTGTTAGGTCTCTAAATCACTATTCACTAGGAGTACTGAAAAATTAAAACTGAATCATTTTAGGGTTTTGTCGGTTAATTTTTTGTACAAGCTCTTCATGATGGTTTAATTGCAGACCAACACTTGAGTTTTTCCAAAACGAACCATAATGATAGTAGAAATCAATAAATCGATGCAGTGACTATTTGCTGAACTAATCCCTACAGATCCATATGAAAACCATTTCCCTCAATGCTGGTAGTGCAATTAAACCTAGGTTTTTCAATGTTAACGTTTTCACCTTGGACTAGTGCTACACAGGTTGATTCTTTGAAATTCAAGACTCACTTCCTCAGTGAAATGATCTGGGAATGGGATTCGAATGTTGACTTTAAAATCAAAGAGCCAGTAGAAACTTAAACAAGTTAACTGAAAATTATATCTACGATGAAAACTCCACATAGGCAGGTTCATTCTGCGCATTGCTGTTTTCCTGTACTTCAGTAATAACAGTGAAAAAGGTACCTTAACAGTATACAAATAAATACCAATGCAGAGATCCTGTGTCTTAGCCTGTCATGAGACCAGTCGAACAGACGTGGCTAGGTTTCATCAGCCGCTACCCTGTCTACTCCGCCTCTGACACCTTTGCATATCAGAATTCCCTCTCTCTCCCTCTCTGTTCCACTCTCTCTCAAAACTTAATTACATTCCATTGATTGAATTTTCCTACTTCCTCGTCATAACATGGACAGTTATACATGCATGAGACTAAAAGTTTTCACTATCCGCTTCAAATTTTTCTGCTCCCTCTTTGCCCCGACAAGGTTATTTCACAAAATGAAAAGGAAGTACCAAATGCCAAGTCCTTGTAAAAATGAGTTTCAGTATTCAAAATGATGCATCACTTAGAATTGAGATTTTTTACTTGGGGCCTAAAAATTAGGAACCTGACCTTTGATCAAAACCTCGATTTAGAATTCTTCTTTCTTATAATTACCCCGGCTCTGCTGAAGTATAAATACAATATCATTTCTAGAGATTCAATTTAAGAAAATAGGTACTTGGAAGTTGTTCCTACTCATTTGAAAGGTACAAACTGAGGTTACTGACTTAAAGCTTTACTGCCAAAATTCTCCAACTCTCCTTATGAGTTCCTTGACTTTTTCAGGTTGCAGTATATTTCCCAACTTTCTATTTTTCTCCGACCACTGACTGGAAACTATGAGTTGTAGTTCCTTGTAAAAGGTTGTAAGTTGAACACGGATTTTATTCTCTTGTTCACATGCCAACCCAACAGTGTTCATTACGCAGTCACATGCAGCGCTGATTAGATTAGGTCAATAACCACCTGAACTTAGTTGTGTTGCAGCTAAGAATTCATCCGTTTAAAAATGTATGCGCTAGTTTCAGAATTTTTCCCTAAGAAGTATGAAATGGCTACTACATATGGAAGCTACTGTCAAAATGGTTCATATGGCTTCAACCTGAACTTCAACTGACAAGTTTCAATCGACACGTTTTGAAATTTTCTGGAGCTGATTTTTGTTTTTTTGTGTTGAAAATGTATTTAAACTAATGTTAAACAATGTTTAAAAGGACACAGAAAAACTTAAAATCAATACGCAACATGGCTGGATATAAGAGATCTATTGTTTTCAGACCTTAACCTTTCAAAATATTTGGGGCTGCAGGGCAAAAAATGGATTAGAGATGGGTCATGCCTCATGCAGGAGGTCATGAAGGGCAAAACAGCGCCTCCATTGGGGGACTTGCCTTTTTATAACAAACGGCCCGAAAATTCGTGGAAAAAAGCTATTTACAGGAATTACGGAATTCAGATACATTATATGCCTATCTACCTTAGAAACTTGGAAAATCAGATACCAACTGAAAGCAGTCACCCCTTCTTCACTGGACATTTCCTTTCCCAGATGGACATAGGGGGCATGTTATAAAAATTTGATCTTTCTTAAATTCTACTTCACAGCATTGATTTAATTTAATCACATTTTAATGGAATCATTTGGGGCTTAAGTGGCGGCAGTAGTTGTCAGAATATAATTTTTCCCCCTTCAAAGCACAGGAAAAAAAAAAACCCCGAGGGATAACTACTTTTAACAGTATCTCATTTTTGGCTCCTAGGAAAGAGCTAAGGTGTTAAGAGGATCCCTTTTCTGAAAAGTAAGTCTGGATGGTTCTATTTGATAAATGACTGAATTCAGGTGAAACAATTTAACTGCAAGGTTTTAACTTACAGGGATCTTTTAATTGAAACTTAAGCTCTCTTGCGGTGAGACCCATTTCATTAAAAATCATCATCTTTCATGTACAAAGAAAATCAACGGCATAGGCGAAGTTTATAAGAAAAAAAATGGCTCAACAGTCGGTGGCAAAACACTGCTCCATGATTCCAATTAATTCTGTTGGGCTGATTTAGAATTCTTTGAATTCACTACTAGACTTCACTACTTTCACTAGAAAATGTTACTAGAATAATTTCCTGGGTCTTTCAAAATAAAAATAAAGTTTTTATCAAATTTTACATTTGGCACTACAATAGTTAGAAGCTTGACAAAATTTGTGAAAAAGTAGACAACTAGGAATAAATGACACCTCAATCAAATAAAGTTCACCGGCAAATACAAATACATGTCGCAGCCGCCATTGATTATATACGACGAGGAGGCATGCAAAACAAAAAAGTTAACATAGACAAAGCATGCAACATGCACCGAGGAAGACCGGAGTACTAAGCAGTTAAAAAGAGAGAGAGAAAGATGAGACAGAGGAACAGAAGAGGGCTCAAAGAAGCAGGCAGAAAGAGACAGAGACGGAGTGAGCATACCAGGAGCATTAAGGAAGGTGAGGTAACTGTCTTGAAATTTGCCCCAACCTGGGCCTTGTTCGGCGGAAATCCCTGCTTGAGCCGGAGGCGCTAAGTTAGCCGAGGCGCTATTGGTGGAGGCCCCGGCACCGGCCTGGGGGGGCGTCATGCTCGCCGGTGAAACAGCACCTGAGGCGGTTGGTACCGCTGGAGATTTATCTTTATTCGCCGGCGATGAAGGGGGCCCTTCTTGACTAGCATCTTCGTCTCCTTGAACGGTGCACACACGCCCTTCTTTATGAGAATGTGTGTAGTGGTATGTTAATCCAGGGCGGGTTTTATAACGAGCTCCGCAAACTGTCGGCAAAAGAATTGATTATACAATAATCAAACTACAGCTAAACTCTCGCGCTTAATTTGTCCATTGAGTGTCACGCAGTCCCTCTCTCTTCTTAGTATACAGACGAGAAATTTTAGTAGTCTTTGAGTATTTCCTACAAAATCATAAAGTTTACTCCAATATGGTTTATGCCTCGACCAACCGGCTCCACTTTGAGGCCTTGCACTACTCCACGCTGGAAGATTCATTTGTTCCTACTTGACGCATACAAATCTTGCACTTGGTTGAGCCTAAGATGAACGAGAAAGATCTGGAAAGAGGTATTGAGAGAAACATTCACCAACACAAACAAAAACAATGCTGCCTATGCATGAAATTTTACTGATGGAACTTGGAAAATATTCATGTTCGATGATGGACGGACTCAACTAAATTAGCTCCAAAAAATATCTGACCATCATAAAAGAGATGAAGAAATATAACAGTCTTGTCAACAGAACCTGATGCCTAGTTGCTCGAACGTAAAACACGAAATAAATCGATTCTGATGATCATTTGTGTCAATCTGTTATCCAAGATTGACACAAACGATTCCCTATTGATGCATTGTTAAAACACAACAGGACAACGAGAATTCCGGTGTGATAAAGATGAAGCCTAACGAAGGCAGAATTTGCCTGACTGATGAAAATTGTTCCTATCAACCAACTTACAAAACACAAAAGATATAAATTATTAACAACGATGGATATAAAGTCATGTACAAGTTTCGATTTTATTTCCAAATTACAAACAAATTATAAGAATGATGCCTTTTTCCCTCAACTGTGAATCTTGATTTGGACTCAGTTAGTTAGGCTGTTATACTACAAATTTAACAGATGTCAGCTTGCTGAGGTGAATCTAACAACATACAAGGTCAAGGAGACCTAATACTCTTTCAAGGATGAACTCATCAAATATATTATCTTTCTCCCCAGAATCTAGCTTCTTGATTGTAACTGCACCATAATTCCACTCCATATTCAAACAACCATGAACTGCAAAACCTACATCATCATTATCATCATCTTGCTGAAGTATGGACATAAGAGCATGGATTCCAAAACTTCATGTCTTCACAAAGATGGACAGAACATCCATGCACACCGCGCATGAAAATTCTCCATTCAAATTATGTAGTATTCTGAGACCAGTATTTACAATTTCACCAGCCAGATGGTATAAAAAAAGACCATAGAATAAACGAAATACTCCAAAATTCAAGAGAAACGGCTGAGACTTTTCATATTTTCCCTGCTTTTCCAGATGTGACTTGAGATTCTACAGTCCTTGCATCCTCTGACATCATGTCTCCTAAACAATGATGGAAACGCCTACAGTCTTATCATTCATGCAAACATGAAGGGTTAGTTACAGATGGCAGCATTGCCGGACACACATACAAACAGAGGTGAGAAACTGCACAGAATGAAGTAGAGCTGTTTTAGATAAGATGGCGGCTTTCAGATCAGTTTGATTCAGGGGATAGAGAAAGGAAGAGAGAAGAGATGAAGAAAAGCCAAAATCCGTCCCGACTCTAAGTGGCTGGATCGGATCGAACAAGATGAAGTTGTATGCTCAAACAGAGATGTGCTTAGAAAAGTTATTGATTGTAAAATGTGAATGCAAAGATATTGGCCAGCAGCGGAGAAAGCGCAAGAAAGCATCATCCGCATCATAGCTGGCTTGAATGCAATTTTTTGTACACCCATTTTCCCTATGCAGTTGCAGTTTTGATAATGTGGATGGCTCTAATTAAGAGATACCTCTGCTGACTTGATAGCTCTTCTTACTAGAGTCAAAAATGAATTCAATACCGCTCTATCCGAACGGTAAAAAATTACTAACTTTAGATAATTTCAATGAAAATAGATAAAACGAGTCCTACTTTAGAAACATATTTGAAAGCTCAGAGGTCAAGCTATTGTTTTAAAAAATGAATAAATAAAATAAAAAACGCTCGGTTGTGAACAAAAAGTATTGTATTGGATTGGTAACTCTATGATCTGGACAAGGCTCTTTCATTTGTCCAAATTCTCTTACATTTTTGGAATAAATAAAATTTATTCTTCAAAACTAACAAGTTTTGATCCTTCTCACAGATTTCAAATTTTACTCATAATTTTAGCCAATAGATACGAACTATGGATCAAAAGCTATTAAGGGAGTACTAAGCGCACAGCTTACGGAATGAGCAACTTCCTAGTTTATAACTGACCCACTTAATGCACCCTTGCAAAACTTTACACCTTGCTGAGCAGAGAGATTGCATGCACACCACTTTTTGTTTCGAGGTTTGGACACAGTGGTGCACATTCTTTCAGGTCATGAAAATGGAGTATTTTAAACAAAGAAGTTGATCACAAAAAGAATCGCAGATATGTAGCATTTTTCAATGAACTCTCTCACTAACAGAGGAAACCTTCAGCATAGGTAAATTGTACTTTATGATAAAGACCTAAGTTTTCAATTATTGCAAACAATATTCTTACGAGCCTAAGACTCTGTCAAGAATTTTGGTTATAAGCATCAAAATCTATAACAGATATGCTATTTTTTGCTAGTAAATTCTACCATACTTGCAAAATGGGCTTTCAATCCTCTGAAGTGCATGACAGCCAAACCGCAATGTAAATATACATTAATTTTACACTTAAAGTAATGCAAAATTTCAAAGAATTCTCTTTCTTTGAATTAATTATGAATTTTGTTGTACACTATTGGGGCATCGAAAATATCAGGATGCGATAACTTTTACTGATATTTTAAGTTCACAATGTTGGCTGTATCGTCAAAAATGGCTTCATTACAGCAATAGAGATACTACAATATTTTTCACATCCCTTTGAAAATACATAAAAAATGTCACAAACATGTTTTTGGTTTAGGTCATTCAATAAACAATTTATAAATAAATGCTAAATTTCAAAGAGGGAAAATGTGATAAGTACCTTATTTGCAAAAAGGATGGTCAATTTTTAAACCAGACCAAGAAACTGAGAATAAATAGCTGAAAAGAATGATAATATTAAAAAAATAAATAAATAAATTGATAAAACGTGTAATGAGCCTCTCCTGGAACCATACATTTTTTTGGTTGAATTTAAACTTAAACAACATGCATACTTACACTTGAACATTTAATGTACATGATAAGTAACGAATGATAAATGTAATTTTGCCTATCTTGATTGATAGAACATACATTTACAAAATATGTTAAAAAGAGGTAACATGACATGAAACAGAAAATTACCCTTTACCCACAATTTCCTCTGGTCCGATGAGAGGAAATACATGTTAATGAATAATTAACTGAATATTAAAGAAAATTTGGGGGAGGATGTTCTAATTTGTATAAACTTTGGGGGAGGGGGGAGTAGTATTTGAATGATTTCATCACCATTTTTTTAAATGACTAGACGTTTTGTGAATATTATGATACTAATTGACAAAGGAAAAACTTCTTCCAGTTTTACAGTTTAAAAAAAGTTGTCGACAAGGCTAACAGCCGTTTATTCTGCACTAGAAAATAACTGTTCAATTGTTCATTAGGCCTCCAATCAAGAGAACGCATAAAACATTTATTTGCTCTATGCTTTACACTAACCGGAAAAAGAGAAAAAAGAGGGGGAAATGCAGGTTCTCCCATCTCGTGAATTTCAGAAGGCACAAAGAAATAAGAACTGAAGAATAAAATGAAATATGCATAGTGAGAAAAGAAGATGAATTCTTAACCACTTAAAAATCATGATAGATCCAACAAGGGTCTTTGTTTAGACGGTATGAAAATTTGAAGATGGAACGAACAAGGATTGAAGGCCAGACATGTGAAGGGCGAAGACAAGAGCAAAATTACTTACGATCACACGAGAAAGGTTTGTCTGTATCCGTTAGATCAGCATACGCCATATTTTTTCTCCTCCCTCTCCCTGCGGCTGCAGAACTCTGTAGGTACACAGAGGTAAAAGAAGTTGAAGTAAAAATTTACATGATGATAGCATGTGGTAGCACATGTTCAGGTTCACAAATAAAACAATTATTTTATAGAAAGACATTTCATACCAATAAATATTCGTTCCATTGTTTTGAAATCAACAGAACAAATTTACATTATCAGCACCATGGTTTTGGCCAAAGTGATGTTAACTATTTTGTAACATGGATACTCAAACATGTGAATTGAATACATAGTTGTTGCTTTACATAATTCAACTGCTCACACACTATGCTGTCAACTAACAATAAGCTATCTGTTGAGTCATAAGATAGCTTAGAAATCTCTTTGGCAACAACAATTTGTCTTTTAACCTGTAAAGAAAATTCTTCACGTGATTCAAGTCTCATTCAGTCCAGTTATACTTTATCTCAAGACTTGCACTGATAAAAAACATTGATTTATATCTTACAGTGTTGGCTTTTTTGTGAGTTCAACAAAGTGCTTACCAGAAGTGATGGCCACTTTTTCTCTCGTTACTTGGAAATTTCCACCACTTCATGAGTAGTACATCGTTCTTTAATAGACACAAACTGGCCTCCACAGTTCAAAATCTCTTTCCAGGATCATTCCTTTTTTAAAACTTCTTTTGAGATCTCCCAAACTAATGCTCGACCTTGAAAAACCTGCCAGTTAAGACGCTCCTGCACCCCTCTTACACACACCAAACTCTTTAGAGTGAAGAATAACAATTAAACCAATTTTTAGGAAGCTACAGGTGGTCTTACCAAAATGTGTTATGCTATTTGTGGCACACTATGACAGGTAAAGCAAACATTTTTCAAATCTTGCGGTGATAAGTAAATACAAAAAGAGATATGATGGCAAGCTTAATCCAAGCTTAAGCTGATGTATATAATGTAAAATATGATAATAAATATATGAATCAAATAATTTAGTCCATGAACATACTGCTCAATGAAAGCAAAATGCAAATGAAATGGCACAGTTGAGTGAATGGATTAAAAGTGGTGATTGCTTCCGGCACGAACATAAAACACAAGTAGTACATATGTATAGAACTAATATTAAAAAAATACAAAAATAAAAATGGCAAAAAATTGTGAATAAGTTATGATTTGATGGCAGCTTGTATTTTCAACAAGATCACTGAGAGTACTTCACATAAGGCTTTTGAGATTGATACATAGTTCCTTTTGCCCCTCAGATAAGACCATACCAGAAAGTACGCAGAATTAAAATAAGAACACTTTTCTGATCAATCCAATTAGCAATCTAGAACTGTGCATCATGAGAGAGACAAAGTTCCCTTTGAATTTCAGATTCTCTCTCGTTTTCCTGTTTCCCTGCGATTAATGCCTGTTGTACTTTCTTAGAATATTCATTTCAAAAGATTACTATAAATTACATCTAATTACATAGGATTTAAAAAAAAAGGAGGAAATTCCTCTTACAACAGGAATTTTTATACCCAGGCGCAAAAATATCTTGTCTTTCCATCAAGTTAAAGAATTAAGTGTTTCCAAAAACCAAGTTCCAGCCTTAGAGATGCATTTACAGCGTTCTCTGGCGCTCTGCAACACCAAACACCCACAGACCCCTATCCTCCCAAAGGCCTTCCGAAAGCCAGCATTTCCTCAATTTTGATTCCACCACCCTTTCGCTAGGCGTCCCCTCCGTCTTTTCCTTGGAGGAACCAAATCAAGCACTTTTTCCAGCAGCCTTCCTACAGTTATTCTACTCACATGATAATACAAAACTAACTGTTTGATCATGACATTAAACACAATGTCATTTTCATGATCTGATGCATTCGAGCATTACAGACCTGATCTCTTTTATAAATTCTTACTGATCTTCCTCAGAAAGCCATCTCTGTTGATCTTGGTATATCCTGTGTCTATTCCTTTAGCTTTTTCCACATGTATGTATGTATAAGCCGCTTTTACGGCGCGCTAGGGCGCTCTGCAACGCCTACCCGCCACAAGAATCTATCATGGTAGAGATCCTCCGGAAGCTGGCATCTCTCCATCTCTTCACGGATACCCTCTACTCACCACTTGGCTGGACGCCCTCTCCGTTGCCTACCTGGGGCTAGCTTTTTCCACATACTTGTGATAAAAATTTACCTGTTTGTTGCTAGCTATGAAGGTAAAACTTAATTAGAACACATATCAAAAACTAAAATTAAAAAGCTGCCGGTACAAACCCTTGATCCTCCTCCGCTAGGTCCTCTCCTGCTTGGTGAATCAACTGCTGGTGATTGGCGGCTAGCTGGTTTGCTGCGACTTTTACCTTTGCGACGCTTCGATGGTTCTTCGTAGTCCATATCTGAATCTGCATCCGGTTCATCAAAACCGTCCAAGTCATGCATATCCATTTCATCGTAATACCAAGAGGACTCCTAACACAAAGAATATGCATCCCTCATAAAAGCAGTGTTTCATTTTAATGGCTGACATGAAAAAATTCAGTTTTTTAAAGCAAATCCTACCTCAGACTGAAGAAGAAGATGAGAGCTGAAAAATGTCTTTAGGTAAGCAAACTAGGAGGCTCCACCCCCTGGCCGCTACGCGACCCAACCCCAACGGCGCTGTGCGGGCCATTGGCGGTTTTCCCACTTAGGGACTTTGAACTCCCCTTTCTCACCCCAGCCTATCGACCGTCTTATTCTTCTTCCTTACCCCACCCATCGAGCCTCTTAAAAATGATTTTATTAGAATAGAGAGGATATTGTACAACTATCAGTCTTTTTTTAGGGATAGGCTTGCCATTCACCGAGTAAAGAGGCTGGAGGCCAACTATGTAATTGATAACCCCCCTCCCCATTGCTTGAAAGTAAAAGGGAGACTAACCCTGCAGAGGTCCTAGGGTTAAAATTCTTGTAAAAATTTGTCAAAACTTGAGTTGATAATAGAAAATTGAACCCTGCAATATGGTTTTATATCACTTGGATTGATTCATAAAAAGAATAAAGAATTTCTACCTTTGGTCAAGAAAACAAAAATAAACAAATTTGGCGTACGATTGCAGACCACCCCAGAATCGATTGCTGACTGATAGTCGAGTTTTGCTCTTATACTATATACAAATGGAAAGGACACGGGTGAAACATACTAGGGAACTGTTCAAGAGAAAATAAGGGGGGGGGGGGGGGGGGTAGACCCTCAGTTCCTCACAAAACTGCCTTCAAAATCTTATCAGCAACAACAGGTGCTATTGGAGCTGCATGAGCTTTGATTCAAAGCATTTTTGCCTTGTACTTCAGTCTGTTGGGCTACTTAGCCCATAAAACTCATGAACATGGCAACAGCTTCTTTATGACACTTCTGAAAACTCCGATGGCTATAGGTAAGGGTCTACTTATTGTTCCTCTTTTTAACAAAGCTATTTTTGATAGTTTACCCGGAACAGAGAAGACACCTCTAGAAAAGAAGTTAGAAAAGCTGAACTACACTATTCCAATGAACATGATTCCCCTCAGCAAAAGCACTATAAAAATGACCATAGGCACACCAAAAGCATTGATGGAGCGATGTCAGTCAAATATTGAATTGATTTCATGCACAGGGTACTGTGCATCATTCTGTCTCAAGATAAAGGAGTTTTTTGCAAATGGTAAATGCAATGTTGTACACTGTAATTTGGAGCAAGGGCGCATATCAACGGTGAAACTGCAAAAATGCATACCTCCGTTGCGGTGTTTTGAAATCTCTGCTCCTATTTAATTTTTTAAAGAGAGACCAAACTGATATCATGGCTTGAAATTTTCACAGAGTATTTTTTTTTTGTTAAGCAGAAAAATCTCTGAAATTATCAAAAAATGACGTTCAGTAGTTTTCCATGTAGAAAATAAAGTATGACAGAGAGTCTGCAACACCACAAACCGAGATTCTCATTTCTGCAGTTTCACCATCAACACATTCTGATTGCTGATGATCTTAAGTATTCAGAAATACAGGGAATGAAATAATTCTTTCGAGTTCTGATACAGAAACCTATTTTGGAAATAAAACTGGAATAAAAGCACAGCACAGCATGAAGATAAACTTAATGGTAGATAATTTTAGCAAAAGAATTATAAGAAAGTGGCATCCGTGGTGACTGAGGTGAGAAGAATTAATTTTAAAATAAGAAAGATATGAGAACCAATGTTGATATCATCTGCTTTCTAGGTATCCCTGTAGAGTGTTCAAAATATAATTCCAAATGAGGGTAGTGCAAAAAGTAAGCTTTCCTACTTTTTTCCACAGACTTAACTCTTTATGCCATAGCGTTACGAATTTGTAACAACGTTTTATGGGGATATTTAAAAATTTAATCTTTTCTCTGTGGCATGATTTTGCAAATTAGTTTTTTTTTTCCTTTAAATGACTGATTCCCAAAAATTTAAAACTCTGAAAACCATTTGATACTCCATAATTTTTATGCAAGCTACAAAATAGATTAGTATCCCCTACGTTGGAGATCCATAATTAATTCATGTCATAAAGGGTTGAAATGTGATAGGAAAAAACTCAATGTATTGTTGAAAAGTCCATACTTTCAGCTTTTCAATGGTATAAAGATTTTACAATTTGTGCAAGTAGTCACCGAGAAAACTCAATTTTTGTGGAAGCCTTCCAGAACGTTTCCAGCCAACTGCAAGCGGACTGCGAGTGATATTTTATCACAGCCATCGTTGCCCCATGCTCTGTACAGTCTTGATCTAGCTCTCTCTGACTATCATCTGTTCTGAGGTTTGATTCAGACTAACACTTGAGGATCAGCGTGATGACATTTCTCAAAAGTTTGGATGCGGACTTTTTTGCCCTTGGTATCAAACAGCTCATTTTCCGCTGTGAAAAATGTGTCCTCCTAGATGGAAATTATGTCCAGAAAACTAAGAAAGCGATGCTGTCAAAAGAAAAAAAGATATCATCATATTCTTTAAATTGCTGTGCATTCGCTTCCTGTACCTTTTTTTCGAAAGTTAGCAGGAAATGTTCGGAAGGCTCCCACAAAAATTGAGTTTTTTCCTGACTGATGGCACAAATTTCAAAATTTTTATACCTACAGTTAGAAGGCTGCGGGTATGGGCTTCCCAACAATGTACTGGGTTTTTTCCTATTACGTTCCGAGGAGTCCGAAAAAAAGTTGAGAAACTTACTTTTGATATGGCCCTTATAGAATTACCTAACTTGCTTTTTAAAATTTTGCCAGGGCGCCATGACTAAAGAAAAATTTCTTTCTGTTTTTAATCATCAGGCAAAATTTTTTGTAAATTTGCTCTGTTTTTTGAAATTTGCAACTTCTCTCCTGTGCTATAATGCTAAAAAAATTAATCCCAAGCAGAGCGAAAAAAGATACCCGGACTGAAACAAAGCTACTAGCATAAACTTAAACAATGATTGATGATTTGAGGGATACCTATGGCTGTAATTTACTGTTCTAAAAGTCTGTAGTGGTGTCGGGTTTCTAAGGAAAGAAGGAATATTCTAAGGAAGAGAAAAGAAGCAGAGGTGCTCTTGCAACAAAGATATAGGAGCTGGCTATTGACAACAGCCAACAAAAAATCAGATTTACTTAGTTGTGAGTCAATGTTAGCAGAGGAAACATGAATTGGTAAAAAAAATATGAGCTTACAGCGACTTTAGCAGTGGTCTCATCTTTGCTTGAGCTGTCCTTACTGTCCTCATTGCTGACTATGGCAGGGTTTTCTACAGTGCTGATAGTGTGCATGTCATTACTATCAGAATCGTTGTCTTTCCTGCGGCTGCTTATGAAATTCATGAGATATTGCCGCCGTTTCTTACGCCATGGTTTTGATGGATAGGTGTAGATCTGACCTTCTCTTAGACCAGGCATTCGCTGCCTCTGAGACATAAATAGGTTGCAATGATTCTGGGCAACACCTGAAATATACAGAGAGGGAGATAGATGAATGGTTCTTTGTTTAGAAAAATAGATGTTACAAAAATATATAATTGACACTACAAAAATGATACAAATGAAAAAAAAAACTAAAAAGTGGCCCGAACTGTATGTAACAAGGTGGAGAAATGGTGCTGGGTCCACGCCATTTCGCGAGGAAAACAAAGCCAAGAAGTTCCAAAAATTATAATTAGAGTTAAAATTAAATTTTTTGAACTCCAATGCGTACAAGTGCGAAACTAAGGGGGGGAGAGTGTTCAGCCGAGATATCTATACCAGTTTGGGCCTTTATAGACCTCATTAGCATATCACACTTGGCAGTGATACGTGACAAAAATGGTACATGGAAGAAAAAACCTTCTGTAGCACAGAAAGTAAGTAAAAGTAAAGTAATTTTTAAATCATAAATATGGAAATCTCTTGATGACTGGCTTCGCTGCATAAATAACAAAGTCTAACAATACATACCTAGGTAATAATGAATTGATTTTTAAAGAAAATTACCTGTTTGTGAATCCAAAAATGGCATCCGCAGTCTTCGCTCGATACATATTCTGGTATTGTAGTTTGTTGAATTTTCTAGAGCCTCTCTGTATGCTGAATCGCTCATGAAACTGAAAAAAAAAAGGGCATTAGACGTGGAATGATTATTGCTCTAGGTAAAAGACTGTTCTAAAAGTAGCAAGGAAGGCATTGTAAATATTACGAAAACGTCATTATAACCTACTCATGGCTATTACTAAAGTTTTTTTTAGGAAAATCACCTTTGATAAAATCATTTATTTTTTTTTTTGCTTTGAAAGTGGGGAGAAAACTGAGTTCCAGCAACTACTGATAGCCTTTTGATATCAATCATGAGTAATAGAGCTGATACAAAAAAGATAGATTATATGTTTCATCCGATAAACCTACGTTCCTTGATTCAAATGTTTTTCTTGAATAGGCGAAAAGAATGACAAGAAGGAACCTTCAAATGAACAAAAACGGAGTAAACAAGCCAAAAGAGACAATACATAGCCGATACAAGCCCGAAACATACTAATGGTAACAGAAAATCAGTGTTATTATCAGCTCCCTTTTTCCAGAGTTTCGTGCAGTTGGTGGTATTACATCAACTTTGCAAAATTCCAGACACCAACTGGGGATCTATAGGGCCCCTTGGCCTTTAGATGATTCGACAGTTGCCATTTTTTGGATCAGAGCAACATGCAATGTATTGCATTAACTCGTTCCATAATTTTAGCTTCTTGTCATTTTTTTCGAATTTTGAGATTGCACTTCTGTTGTCATGAGACTATAGAATTCATGTACCAAATTTGACAAAGAAATTTGACGTATCAAAGGCAGGGTTTTTTAAGAGGATAAGTATCACGTTCGATATTGATATCAAAACCACACTCCAATGCAATATTTTTCATCTGAAAAAACCCTACTTTAATATGTTGAATTTCTTTCTCAGGTACATGAATTCATTAGACTCATGACAAGAGAAGTGTGATCTCAAAATTCAATAAAAATGAGAAGTACCTAGCTGAAATTGTCAAATACATTGCACGTCGCTCTGACACAAAAAATGGCAACCATCGAATCACCTTACAAGGTACAAGTGCCCCCCTCCTCCCCACCAATCATGACTGTCCAGTTGGCACCTCGGAAAAAATCATCTTTCAGCAGTTATAGGTGCATCAAATCACTAAAAGAGGAATAAATGTGCAAGGTTTCTACAGTGTAGAAGTCCTTTACTTAGTTAAATACTTAGTTTATTGGCACTGACGGTGGCTTCAAATGCAATGCCATAGAGCTGTCTGCAGATGGCCGACAAAGTATTATGGTAGAGCGAACAAAGGCAAACTAGAATAATGGTGAAGTAAGGTAGAATTAAAGTAAGATAGATCATTCGATCAAGTAAATGAGCGACATAGCTAAGTACATAGATGAGACCCCACTCGAAAGAGGGGCCACAGAAGCGAGCAGCTGAAGATATTACATTTAAAAAAAATGTATACCTTTCTATTGATTTCAGCACAGCTGGATTCACTACTTTGATATCACACATTTTGAAATTATAGAACCAAAATAAGTAAAGAAATAAGAGCTATAAACAGTTACACTTAAACATGTAGAAAACAAGAAAATTTAATGATTACTATCACAAATAGTTAGATAAAAACACTAAAAAATACATTGTTGGACATTTTTGTCTCTAAAAGCACAAACAAGCGGCCGGCCATGTTGGCTTCGCTATCGAATAAACTTGATCGATAGATCCCTATCTTGGCAAGGCTATCTATCGATTGAGGTCATTCGATAACGATTCAACAATTCAGGGCAAGCCAGCTCAAGTGAAGTGGTCGAACTGGCATGCGATATATCGCATGAATTGGGTGTAAAATCTCGGCAGATTTTGGATTTTTAGCCATAAAAAGGACGATAGCCCCTGCGCATGAGCCTATAGAATCATTCGAATCCCAAAAATTGGCAAAATTCATCAGAGAAATGAAAGCAGAATTCACCAACATTCAATTGTGATGCGATTGTCTTGGTGACGATATCTCAAATATCGAGTATTCGATTGTTGAGATATTCGACTGTTCCTAGATTAACCTCAAATTTATTTCAAATAAATACTCATAAACTGGTTTCATGCCTAGAATTTCATCCGGTTCTCGAAGTGAACATTTTTTACTAGTTTTTTTCATCTCGTGCTTTTGATGTGATATTTCAGATTTTCGTACACTTTCTCAATGTTATTATCTGTGAAGTGCAGGTGTATTTCTTCTATCTATGTTTCGAGAATATGTTGTGCAGATGCAACCGATTCCAAAGAAGGTTTCTTCCGATCATGTCTCCCAAAAAGAAAACAATGAATCCTTCTTCGTTTTATAATTTTTTATTTTGGCTGTTTTTCTTCGAACTCAACTGAAGAAAATTTATCATTCAGTCGAAGGTTAGTACATCATACTCTCCTAGTTAACGAGGCCTCTTCATCACCAATTTTCTTACGATTAAAACAGGCGAATCACATTTATATGCAAACGCTCTGACAAACTTAAATCAGTATGCAGAGGATATCTTACCTTTGCATTTGATTTGATTTATTTCAGCGTTTTCAAGCCTTAAAATCTCCTAGTATCTTGTACAAATGGACGAAAAGGGCTCGAAGTTTTAGGAACTAAACAAATCATTTTTATTGGTCTGAAGTTCATGATGCCATATAAAGCAAGGATCCATGGTTTTAACCTTGGAAAATCTAATATGAAATGGCTACCATACAGGTTTCATTACGAGGAAACACTTTACTTTTTGGCAAGTATCAAGAATAGTCACTTCAAACAGCAATGACAACACAAGCATGATTGAAATACATAGAAGTGTTGTCAGATATGTTGGCATTTGTTCACTGTCGGTTTGCAAGGGCAGACGACAAATATAGGCCTCTCTATGGACCGTCGTTTGTTAATATCCATCTTGATAGCGTCTGACGTTTGCAAAAGCGAAGTAAATTTGAGTTGAGGAGCGGTTTTTCACACTTAAAGTAGTAGTATATCTTCAGTCTTTAGCCACACAGAAATTACCACCACATAAAGGTTGTGGATCATAACTGATACATAGTTTGTTACAATATAATCCTGAGACGGATGTTTTCAAGATGAAAAGTAGTGAACGACTGTCTGTGCAGAGGCCTAAATTTGTCGTCTGCGCTTGCAAACCAAAAGTAATCAAATGCCAACTTATCTGATAACACCTCTAATCCTTTTTTACAATTCAGACTAGAAAGGGAAGGTATACAGCTTACGAAGATACAATTCTTCATGTGATATCATGAAATCGAACAGTGCAATTTTTTCTCTGTTTGAAATGGAGTTGGATTTATGAAAATGCTGAAAGTTGTTTTCTCAGCTGAAATCTGATTAAATGCAAATCAGGAATAAATGTAAGGTTTTTCCTTGTTCAAGCACTTATTTTCTGAAAATGAGTTTTAAGAAAATCCTCCATCAAATCATTTGATAGGACAGCTTGAAGATAAAATTACTTTCTGTAAGGCATTAAGCTGTACTTCAATACTCTGAAACTTTATAATGGTTATTTTTGGTGCCACAAAGGAATTTTTCAATTCACGTAGCAAATTAAGTGAATTTTTTTTCATTCTCAAGTATATTTAATTAATAAACTTGTCTTCATTTTTCTGTTCCAGTGTCGTTTACACAAAAGCAAAGATGTGGCCTAAATTTGTGGATATGACCGATAATGAGTGCAAATTGATGTTAAGGAAATTAGGTAAGCTGGAGCGCACTTTGGTTATACCGTTGCCTACGAGAATGGAGAGGCCGTAACTACGATTCTGTGACGTCACACTAGTAGATGAAACTCGGCCGCGGTTTAACACGCGTTCTTATGGGAGAACGCTTGCCGCGCGATGATTTCTTGCCGATATCTCTTTCAGGGTTGATCTGACGCAAAATTTCATAAGAACTGTTTAGAAAGAGGATGAAATTTCACTTTAGAAAACTAACTAGTTCATTTGTGACATTGTCTAAATATCGAGGAAATGAATGCGTAATACCGAAAATCGTTATTCCACTCAGATTCAAACGGGCCGCTCGCGCAACTTCGGCTGATCGAGAGCCACTCTGATTGGTCCACGCAGCGACTGCCTCACTCATCAATGCACTGATGACCCGGAGATGCTTGTTGTTTTCGGTAAATATCTACTAGCTTGACGTCACAGAACTGACTAGTTACGGCCTCTCCATTCTCGTAGGCAACGGTTATACCATTCCATTGGAATTTTAGGGTCATAACCTCTAGAGTAGCATCAGTAGAGCTTGCCTATCATATGTTAAGACTGACGTCAATCTCTGATCACCTAGTTCAAAGTTAGCTCTGCTCTATGGGTTAGTGCATACAATCGGATGGCATCATTGGTAAGCGTTGGTATAAAAATGATTTGTTCCTAATCTATTTACCCAGGCTGCAGTCTTACATCCTAACATACACAAAATACAATCTAGACTATGCATACTATTTGCCAGATCAGAGAATAATTAGGCAACCTAAGTAGCATGTGGCACTACCTGGGCTGTACACCTTATATACTTATTTAACTGTTTTAAGAAATAAGTTACTCTAAAAAAGTTTTAATTTGTGTGGTGTTTCATTTTTCAACTTAATTTTTATACGTAGAACTGGAAGCATACGGCAATATGGTGTCTGCACTAAGAGCTCAAGGACCACTCACTGACGAAAAGAAAAGTTTGTTAATGGATATTGCTGCAGAACTTCACATTCCACGTGAGCGATATAGTGCTGAGATCCGACGTGCAGTGAACGATGAAAAACTCTCCACTATTGCACAACAGTACGTATTCCTCTATCACTGCGAAAAGCTCTTTTTTTTCCTATGAAAAGGAAATCTTCGATTCCTTCAATCAAATTGTAAATTAAATTTTGACATCTTCAATTTATAATGTTCTTTATTTCTCTATAATTGAGGATGTCTTCGGTGAAAGGGAGTCCTAAAAAACCGTAATTTTGAGAAAAACACATTTCAAATATGAAGATATACTATTCCAATAAATATGTACAAATTAAATATTAATGTTGGTTACAATCTACGTAACTGTCTTTTTAGTGTTTTAGCATTAAGATCCCTTTTCTCACGAACATTTACATATTCTGAAACTGTCCAAGAGAGCAAAAAGTTCCAAGCCTTCCCCAATTTGTTACCAAATTATGGCATCAGCACCTCCTTAGAAAAAAAAACACTGTCCCCCATAAAATTTGACTTTTCCATCAAAAAATCATTATGGAAATGAAAATGCTCATTGAAAGCCTCTCCCTTTATTTTCCTGTTTTCCTCAGGGTTCTCCTAATGTACACAGTAAAGTAATAGGGTCACAGTTGGAAAGTCTCTGTTCTCACCCTTGATATCATCTGTACTTAGGCAGTAGTCAGAAATAATTTTTCCTTGCCATTTTCCCACTCGATCTTGGAATGTCTAAAGAGTTTCACAAGCAAAATTTTGATATTCTCTTCTAGGATATATGGACCAAATACTGAAATAAAGTGGGCTATCGAAGGAAGGCGTGAAATACCCATCATCCCGCGGCTTCATGCTCAGACAGCATATTCATTTCTAGCTGATAAAATTGCAAACATAACAGCTGCCGAAAATGCAAAGTTGCCTTTTCCAACCAAAGCCAATAGGAAAGAAGGTTAGTATTTATGTTAATTCCTGACTGATTAGCCAGTAGACTTATCCAGTGGCTACATCAAAGGTCCATATTGCACTATCGTTGGTTCAAATGTAAACAAACACATAACCTTGGTGGTATTGGTGGTAAAATGCATTCAGTGTCAGATGATCAACAGACATCCCTCTTCTATATGCAGTGGGAAAAAATGTTTTCCCTTTCAAAAGTGAAATGTTATCAGTGCAAATAAAACTTGAGGAACACAAAAAATTCTCTGGGAAGGTTCTGCAGACCACTGATAAGCACTGCTGGCACAAAGCTCCATTTGAAAGTATAATATCGATATATAAAGTGCGATATGTACTACTTATCTTCATTGCGGTATTTAAAAATTTCCACAAGTATCTTATTTTTTCAAAGAAAAACAAGTCAACTTTATATGTAGCTTGAAATTTATTCCGAATATTCTGTTGACAGAAGGGGGAATCAAGGAAGTTTTCTAGAAAATACGTGGACTAGTTTTCGAGCAAAAAAATTAGGTATGACAGGAAGTCTGAAATGTTGCAAATGGAAATATGTGGTTTCGCACTTTGGCCATCAATATGCTTTCAAAAAATTTCATGTTACTTGAATTTCCTGAAAATTATGTCTTATTTTTGCTTCAAAGAGTTATTATTTTTGTTTTATCATGAAAATCCTGCTAATGTTTAGAGTAGAATATAACGCAAGTACCTTGAAGAAAAAATACCCGACGTTCAATTGTTGAATAACGTTAGAGTGAGATAATGCCACCTTCACCTCATTGGAAGGAAAACATTTTGGATAGTAGAAAATGGATTCAAATGACATGTTAACACCAGTTTAATTTTTTTTGGAATGAATAGGACCTCATGCTGGATGCTAAATGGCTTTTTTACTAGCGGAGTAAAATAGGTGGCTTCAAATAATATAATTCAATTATTTTTTCCAGTGGAGCCTGTCAAGCCAGACAAGCCGAAAAGAAGGTCTGTGAAGAAACCAAAGCAAGAAAACGAAGGTCCATCAGAAGAAAATTCTAAGGAAAAGAGCAACGATGAGAAATCAAAGGCCCTTCCAAGTGACATTTTAAATGATGGATGTGTAAAATCTGCTGTTGATAAGAATGAAAATGCCAACGCCCCTTTGCAAAAAGTTTTTCTTGGTGAAACTTTCGGGAATAACTTTCCGATCATTAAAAGTGGCACTAACTCACCGGTCAAAAAAAGAAGGGTGGTAACAAAAACCACTGTAAATAAACCGCTCACCACAGTCGCATCGAAGGTTTGTGAACTTGTTTAACTTTTATTGCACCAAATAAAGAGATAAGTCATCTATTCAATTTAACAAATTAGAGTTGGGCTAAAATTGATTCTTCGTACCACCGGATATAGATATCGATTTTTTGTATCCGGCCAGAGCTGGACATCGGATAATTCGCCAGGATAATGCCGCCTCTGGTTAGTGCTTCTTCGCGCGAGAAAAATCTCCCGATTTTACGCATGGTGGACAAGAGGCACACTGTACCACCTGTGTATTAGACCATCAAACCGTCATGCGCAATGTATGTGTCTTCATACAGGGTATTTAGACCGATCACGAGCTTAATTGGCCCTTTGTTTTGATACTGTAATAACAAACTGCGTACTACAACATAAATATAATTGCAGAGTTACGCTTGGACTTAAAATATTACCAACGGAGAACTCATGCATATGTTGATGGCATTGTTTTTTTTTCTCTCTCTTCTACCTGCACCTTTGTCTACGACAGTGAAACACATGAACTTAAGGAATTAAGGATAATGTGGCAATTGTGTCAGTTTATGGAAAATGCACTTGATTCCTGTAATATCAAGTTTCAAAAAGTTGAGCAATTTCCATGACTAGTCAAAAAGCGCCGAAAAGTGCCAGAATATCACCAAAAATTTCTGGAAATTTTCACGGCGGAAAAACCGCTATCTGGCGGGTCCAAAAATCAGATAGCGAGTTTATCCGGCTGGATACGGATACCCGCAAAAATCGTATCCGGCATCTGGCTGGATAATCTAGCAATTCTGATAATCGCCGGATACCCGGCCCAACTCTAGAACAAATTTTACCAATTGTATTTTCCTGAGTGATTAAAATTAATTGG
The DNA here is from genome assembly GCF_918797505.1 of Bemisia tabaci. Classification (NCBI taxonomy): domain Eukaryota; kingdom Metazoa; phylum Arthropoda; class Insecta; order Hemiptera; family Aleyrodidae; genus Bemisia; species Bemisia tabaci. The sequence goes on along the minus strand of NC_092799.1, from coordinate 15,752,859 downwards.
TAATATTGTATAAGAAATACACATTAATTTTCGCTAGAAGTAGACCATAGGGTTTCTAGATCAAGAAATCTTCAGAAAATGGAGCAATTGTAATCGTTTCTAGAAAATTAGAGTAGATTAGTTTGTCATAATTTTTTAGCTTTTCTTATTTTTTGCTCTAAAATTAATTAATATTCAATAATTTCTTCACATCAAAAATAAATGAAACCTTTTGTGACAAATTTAATTTGTTATAAAATCATCATTTTTAGTTTAATTTAAATTTTAACATGTTCCAATTTAAATTCTATTTTGCTTTAATTTATTTTTGCAGAATGCCAAGAATGGAAAGGCAGTCGCTACACCAAAAACAATGCCCTCCAGTATTTCCAAGCCCACCCAAATAATCTCAGCTGTGAAGCAAGGGACATCAACTGGTCACAAAGTGGTATGTAAATTTTCTCTCAGTTTGTTAGCCAAACATACCTCTGCAAATATCTCAATACTTATTTCATTTGAACCTGTGATAAATTTTCAAGAAAACAGGTGTGAAAGTGCTGGAAAGATCATTTTTTGTCCTTTTTTTCTCCAGAGTACCCTGTACGCTCCTTATGGGGATGTGTAATATGATCGATTTTTAATTTTTTTAATTATTTTAAATTTGTCTATGGATGCTGATCAAAAGTCAACATTGTGCCAACTTTCTATAAGGCACCGTTTTCGCACAATCCGTGGAAAATTCTTTGATTACCTCTTGCATAAATGAAGGTAAGTACTCGAGTGCGTTTTGGGTCGGTCGGTTGAGAGTAAATGACGTAAACTGGAAAATCAATCAGGAGCCGAGTGACACTTCTTATCTTAGATTCCACATGCCTTTCCTTTCCACCGTCCAAATTAGTTTCTTTCTCTCTCCCACTCCATTGTCCCCACCACACAGACATGCACTTCGTTTAGATTTTCGCCGGCCAGTCCTGGAAATTACTGAAATTACAATCATGGATTGTGCATAAATGGTGGCTCGTAGAAAGTTGGCGCAATGATGACTGTTGATCAGCATCCATAGAAGAATTTAAAACAATAAAAAATTGATAATCGCTCGTGGTACACATCCCCATAAGGAGTGTGTGGGGTCTTTAGTTCAAAATGTTTCTTAGCTCATGAAAAGAAATGAAATTTAATTATTATTATCAGAAATTCATTCCCTGTGACTTTCAATGTTGATTTCCTCTGGATTTTTGCAGTCGCCGTTTTTGTTTATCAATTGCTTTTCCTTCAAAAGCTATTCTATTATGTAGTTATTTGCAAGGAGTAAATATCATAGATTTCTTTACACTTTATATTCAATCTAACCATCACTTTTGATGCCTTGATTTACAGGTAGCAGTCGGTTCCAGTATCCCGCCGAGCGCATTGAAAGTAGTAAACAAAAATTTTAATAGTCAATTTTCATCAAATCCAACATTTCCAACTTCAAGTCCAGTTGGTGAGTGGTCCACAACACCTACATACTTCCAGTAGTATTAATTTTCTGTGATAATCCTTTTTTTGAGGATGAATGCAAAACGCATGTTTAGAATGTAGCTGCTTTTGTATTTAGGTAAATAATCTGTTCAATATCATATACTGCATATTTGCCTGTGTATGGATCTTTTTACTTTTTCTCTGTTGAACACTGTTAATCGAAAAAGACCAATTCCTGAACACTATGTAGTGTTGTAGTGTGTAGGTAGAAGCATCTATCCACATTAACACAAGGATACTTAATCCACCCCAAACTATAAAATGTGTAGGTTTTAGCTTTTGTTCCATTTAATATTCATTTTTATTTTATTTGGTTGAAAATATGATTATTAGGATCCCAAAACATTGTGGTACATAAAACATCTGGAGTTTTAAGCCTTGGTTATCCATTTTTTGTGTTATTTTTTTCCTTACATAGAATCATTCAAAAACATTGAAACTCCTTGACCAAGGGAAAGAAAATATGAAAAACAAAATCAGAAATTTTCATGGATTTTCTTATGAGCTTATGTCCCCTATAATTGCGTGTGCCCCCAAGTTAGGATCATCGAGACTTAATTCACATCAGATGAGGGTGAATGAAGCATTATATTCGAAGAATCACTATTAAAATGTCTTATATGTAAATATACAGCTTGAAAGAAAATCCTCAAAATTAGCCCATTTTTCGGGAAAAAAAGGGGCCTAACCCCCCTTTTTTCAACATGGAAATAAGCGAGACCAAAATTTGACTCATACTCATGTTACTGAGGTCCAAGAGTGGTCAGGAATTTTGAAAGGAGCAAAGGTTATCCAAAAAAAGTTATTTTTGAAACACCCTATTACACAGTTTTTGACGCAGTCATGAAGTTTGTTTTTAAAAACTACATAGGTTGTCCCAAAATTACTGCACGTTTTTTTCTTTTGGACGAATGGTAGCAGATATCAAAATGCGATTTGTGTAGTCTTAAAGACAGAGCAATTACTGATAAAACAACACAAATCCGAGCTCTCTAAGTCAAAGAATGACCAAGTTACAGGGTTTTGAAAATGGCTTCCAGAGGGGACCCCTACGGAAATTTTAGCTTCTTTTCCGGGAAAAAAACAAAGAGTTGATTGTTTTTTTTTTTAGACGAACGGTAGCAGATATCAAAATGCGGTTTGTGTAGTCTTAAAGACCGGTCAATTACCGATAAAACAAGATAAATCCAAGCTCTCTAAGTCAAAAAATGACCAAGTTACAGTGTTTTGAAAATGACTTGTAGAGGTGACCCCTCCAGGATTTTTAGCTTCTTTTCTGGAAAAAACAAAGATTTGATTAATAAAAAATTCTACAGAGAAATCATCGCGATCGAATGAAGTTGGCAACATGATATCAGCCCGGACCTTGCACCCTGCGATTTTTGGTTATCCCCTACGTTGAAAAAGGGCTTAAGAGGCAGGAAATTGAACTCCATCAACGAGATAAAAAGAGCTGTTGAAACTTTCTTGAAGAACATCAGGCAAGAAGAATTCGAAAAAACATGTTTGAAGAAGTGGGAAGAACGGTTGCGGCGCTGTGTGGCAAGCGATGGAAGGTATTTTGAGAAGGAAACCAGTGTCCAGTCGTCAAGTGAAGAGGATTAAATGCCAGTAATCTTGGTAAGATTGTGTAAAATTGATTTTATTAAACCAATTGATCTTGAATCTTTAAATCTTTGTTTTTTTTTTCTAGAAAAGAAGCTAAAATTTCCGTAGGGGTCCCCTCTGGAAGCCATTTTCAAAACCCTGTAACTTGGTCATTTTTTTACTTAGAGAGCTCGGATTTGTGTTATTTTATCGGTAATTGCTCTATCTTTAAGACTACACAAACCGCATTTTGATATCTGCTACCGTTCGTCCAAAAAAAAAAAAACGTGCAGTACTTTTGGGACAACCTATGTATATTATCTCTCTACTGCTGCTGTTTTTTTTTTTTTCATTCCCAAATGATTTGTGTTTGTGACCTCAGTTATATTCTCAGGCGTTAATTTAAATATTTTTGACTGTTATCTTTCAGTGACTGGAATTAAAGTGATGACACCTCGCTCCTCTGTTACCACTGCTGCGTCAAGGTCAGAGCCTGGAACAGGATTTCCTCGATTTATGCGGCCGAACCTCGCTTCGGTCCGACCGAATGTTACCAATAACCTAACTGGCGTCAAGCACAATGTTGTAGTCATGCAGAAAAACCCACCGATAAAACGGAATGTAACTTTTACTCATAAGGTGAGAGTTATCAAAGTAATTGCAATCAATTGTAGTGTGATGATTTGCATCTGAATAGATCCCCTCTTCATCAAAAATAGTCCGACTCATCTTTTTTTCACCTTTCTTCTCTGTATTATTGGAATCAGGGTGTCTTCTCATGTATGAGGAATTCAAACCAAAGCATTGGAGGTTCATTTTCTGTCTGCAAGGTGTCTAGCAACCTGGAAAACCGGGAAAAGTCAGGGAATTTTTATTGTGTCGGGGAAAGTAAGGAAAACGTCAAGGAATCTGTCAAAATTCAGGATGTCAGGGAATTTTATTTTGCAAGCAATATTCTTGTCGAAAAAACGCCAGGGAAATCGAAAAACACGCACTTTTTTTTTCAAAAATTTTTTTTGAAAATTGGTGAAGAATCAAGTTTCAGAAAAATTGAATTGATTCTAACATTTCTACCAGAATTTCCGCTGATGTCCTTTAAATTTTAAAATTGATGCAGATGTATCTCGTATAAGTTTAGGCACCACATATTCTGCTCTATTCATTACATTATATCCCTAAAACATGAACAAATTCTTACATACATCTTATCAATTCAACCATAACGAAATATTGGGAATAATCCCTTTTTGCCAGGGAAATGTCAGGGAATTATTTTTTCAGTTTTTCAGGGAATTTTAAATTTTTCCTGGGTTTTTTGGGAGCTTTTGTCAGGGAAATCAGGGAATTTTACTTTTGAAAATTGCAATGCACCCTAGTCTGGAACCTAGAAAAGACAGGGAATGCATAGAAAAAGTCAGGGTATTTTACAAGTAGCGTTTAACAGAAGTCAGCATGAATGAAAAGAAAAAAATCTGAATGGAAGTTTTGTTAAAGGATCAGGTAATCCAAAAATTTTAGAGTCAGGGAAAGTCAGGAAATCGGAAATTGAAGAAATTATGGAAACCTCTTAAAGCCTTTATGCGGTGAATTGCCTCCTAGTTATTTCATCAGATAACATCCCAAGATACTGTTACTTAATTGACATTTTTCAACAAATATAGATTTTCCTCTTATCTCATTCTGGTCAAATTTTACCCATATCTTATTTTATTTTAATGAAATTACAGGATACACCTGACAAAGTGTTGAAAAGGAAGATGCCAAACAGTGTTCCGCTACACTTGGAATCACCCCATTCGAAGGTGCCAAAGCTAAACCAAGATAGCACTCCTGCTGTTTCAACATCCTCTCAGGTAAGAGCAAATTAATTTTTGCATACCATGTAAATGCAGTGCTCATGAGATCAGACATCTCCTCCAAAATCTCAAGAAAAACCCCAAAGAATGTCCTCAACAAAATATTTGACTCAAGAGTCATATTGGTTGGCTGTAAGCAATTTTTGGAAACCCTTTCTGTTCATAAATGCTTACGAACAACTCGCCAGCTCTGTTACTCATGTGCACAAAATACGTCAAATCTGAGAGCACAATTCTGAGCTTCATGGGGGGAGAGGGGGGGCAGGGTTACAGCCAAAGTGTTAAATAACTAGGGCTGTGCAAGTACTCGAATTTTGAGTCGAGTTGAGCCGAGTACTCGACTCGGCTCTAAAGTTAGGTTAGGTTCGAGCGAGTACTCAAACTTGGCTGGAGTGCACATAACACAAGTTTTTTTGAGTATTTCGAGCCTTTGAAGCCGTAAACGCTGAAAGACTCCAACTCCCAAATATTTTAATCATACTATTATTATTTTTAGTTTTGGCATCATATTTTGATTGTAAAATCATATGTTAAAACTAAAAATTTCTCAAGCTCGACTTGGCTCGAGGATCATTTTCAAAGCTTGAATTCGGCTCTAAACAGTGACAAAATACTAGAACTCGACTTGAACCCTAAAAACCAGGCTGGCACAGCCCCGTCAATAACCCTGAAATTTGTTGAGCATCGGCATCGCTGAAACCTGCAAGGCTCCACCTTTCCCCTCCCTCTCACACTTAGCGGCTGTTCATAAAATGGACTACATTTTGCAATTAGGAACTGCAATTTCTACCCCATCCTTAAAAACACTTTTGTGCATAGGGAAACGAATGGTATTTACACACGCTGTCTCTAAACTGAGCCAGAAATTGAAGTTCCAAATTGAAAAATGCAGTCCACATACGAAATGCTAAATTTAGGATTTTTCAGCCCCCCTTTCCCTCTTGTAAAGCTCTTGTGACATGGGTGCCTGTGTTTAACGTGTAAAAAAAAATGGCCTACCACTCTCCTCGACCCCCCTCCCTCTACAATGTTACATAATTTATGAATGGCCTCTTGCGGTGTCTTTTTTGATTTGTCAGGTTCTTCATTCCCAGGCAAAAGCTTAAATTACTTTTTTGAAACTGGGAAATATGATTTTGAGTGTATTTTTGGAAAAAAATTCTTTACAGTAAGACCGCAATTTATTGAATTTCACAAGATTGACAAAAACAATCTGGTAAATCCAAAAATTCGTTAAATAATTCAAATTAGCTTGGCCTTTGACGGGACGGAAAGATCTATTCATTAAATTACGATCCTATAAATTGAGATCTTACTGTATCTTTATTTTTGAAATTTTCACTCTTATTTGCTTTTATAATTTTTAATTTTTGTGTCCTGTTTCAGGGGAGTATTCGTATGAAAGGTGCCAACCAAAATAGCTTCAGCAACCTTCCTTCTCAGTTGAGCAAGCCACCATCAGGATATCTACCCTCGACAAGCATCAGCAATAATGTCAAAACATACACCAAGTCAAAGCTTATTCTCCCTCTTGACCACACAAAATCAAAATGTATTACCAGTAGCATCACGCCAGCAAAATCTCCATCTCCCGCGCCTATTACTTCCGTACCTAAAACTTTGCCTTTAAAACCCACTCAATCCCCCATAATCCCAGAGTCGAAGCCCGGTCCATTGCTGAAGAAAATAACAAAAGCACCAGCTCCGTCAACACCTGTCATGAACAGAATATTAACACCTAGCAGCAGCTCTGTTCCGGTTGCTTCCTCGACCAAAATTATCATCACAGACAATGAAGGCAAAGTGCTAGGCACTGTCCCCTCCTCTAGCATAACTAGTCCTCAAAGTCAGTTGAATCTTCTTTTTGCAAGTTCTGCGCCTAGCACTGGTGTTCTGTCCAAGAGTACAACCGTGTCGTCGAATTCCGCAGGGAGTAATGATAGCTCGACCAAAGTCAAAAGTGTAGTCATCCCGAGCAGCAAGTCCACCACTTGTTACGTCTCTTTGGCAGGACTGATGTCCTCCCCTGTTCCTGAAAACCAATCTCTAGACGTCGATCTAAGCGAGATTGGAGGAACTTCATCCGATGTCTGTGATACTCAAAATATTGGTTCAAAATCTCAGTTCAATTTCACTGTTGAACAGGAGCCGATAGTTGTGAATGTACCATCCACGTCTGATACATCATGCAGCAGTTCTTTCATTCCGAGCTATTGTTTATCGACTTCTACAGAAGGTAATTGCTCCCATCTCAAGTTTTATTTCATTCTTTTTAGAATGATTTCACTTTTAAAGACGATTCAAATCTAAATCAACCATTTCAAACTCACTTATTTTCAGTGCCAAAAATATGAAACGAAGAAGTATTGTCTTCTTATAAAATAATTATCAGAAGTCTGTCTTGCCAGAGTTGAAGCTTTGTTGCAAGGGTAATCTGAGAAGTAAAGTTTCTATCTTATATTATCTAAATTTTAATAGATAAATCAAAATGGGTAGAAAGATGGCGTTAAGTTTATCTTGGTTTTGAAATTAGATTTAAGTTTGAAAGTTGCGATTAGTACCACTATCACGTCTGAAGTGAAATTAGCGCGTCATACTGCCTCTCAGTAGTAAGTGAAGCACATTTGCTCATAAATCAGGTTTTTATGTTTTTTAAAAAGAGTGAACACAAAGAAAAAATATCGCAAGGTGTTAAAAATAATTTGATTTGTGAAAGGAGAAACTAAGTTTAGCCGCATTTAGTTTGCGAAACATCAGAAAGATTTTCAAACTTGACTCAAAAGGGAATAAGTACATTCCTTGATGAGTCTTACTTAGCATGTACTTTTATGTACGCCAAGGCTTTGAAAACAACTGATTCACTTTTCTCCTCTTCATAAGAAATAAAATTAAAAGGTTAAAGGATTTCTCTTCTACTCATTGGCGTTTTATTATTGCTTTTACAAACTTTTTTTTACTGTACTTACATTACTGCACATGCAGTAAAATACTACCTAACTTAGGTTAGGTTAGAGGCTGCTGCGAAATACAAGACCAAAAAATGAAATAAAAAACTGGGTTATTTTGCATAAAATATTTTCTGCTGTACACTGACTTTCAATTTCACTTATTTTACCTGTTCTTTTGGATTGCCTTACTATTACCTGTTCTTTTGGATTACCCTATTAATTTTAATTTGGTTTTGAATAGTGAATGAAGAAGCCACTGATTTGAATGAAACGGATGCTGAAGGGGTCGGTATATTGGATCCAGTCACAGGCGTCTACTCTTTTCCATTTGGTAATTTTTTGTTGTCATCTATTTAAAGGATTTATGTTTCAAAAAGTATCCGAGAATTACTTTTTGCATAATATTTGGAATGACTATTTTTTTTAGTTGATAAAGACTTCTAAACTTGGTCCAAAAATTAGTCTGATCTAAGTTCCCCTCTCAAAATTTCACCCAGAATCGCCAGATTCATATATCAATTCGGAACCAAAATATTGACACTTTTATTTGCACTAGTTACAAAAAAATTGAATCCCCGCTCACAAGAGAGGAAAGAATCCATGTGAATCAAATTGCACACTACAATGGTTTTGGCAGACTTCTTAATCAAGCAGTGTTCCTCTCCTGACTTGTGTTGCTCAAAGTATTAACAATGTGCTTATTGCGCTTCATAGCTAAGCGGATGCAAGGATTGAAGTTGCCGCAATATTATTCTGCAGAAGCTGTTATTGTAATGTTTAGCATGCGATTCAACCCAAGTCGATTTCGGTTCCTGTGTAAGCGGAAAGTTTGAATTCATGCATTGAAAAATGTTGATATCTTGGTTAAGAGTTACTTTCAATTATTTTCATTACACAGATCTTGCTTTAAATGTAACTTCGAGAAAAAATACTTCATAATGCTTAAATTTGCACCTTGTCAAAGGATAAATTCTGCACAAATTGAAAAATAGTTTTCATATCACCCCATCTGGTGATTCATTCCACTCACGTATTGAAAACCTAAAGCATTGGAGTTTTTGATGAGACACTTTAATATCGGTGAAGTCAGGTAGCATCGCAGCCTTTCAATACGTTAGTCTTTTTAATATCCTTGTTAATTCAGGCAATGTTGCCAGAAGTCTCTCAGTTTTATTGTCTGTTTTGAGTTTTCCTGATTCGATGAGAGATTTATCAGATAATATTGCAAGTTATCGCTAGATTAGATTGATCGTTTGAGAGATTATTTAGATTGCAGAACCTAAATCAAGGGTTTCAGATGATTTTGCCCAATGCAGTATCTTCCAAATTTTGGCAGTTGAAAGCTTGCTCTCAAACATATTTAGCAAGAATACCCAGTATTTTCTCACTGGGAGGCTAATTTTATGATCCATCAACTTTGGGATACTACTTTTTTTAACTTGTTTTTCTTTTATTTCCAGATGAAAATGAATCAAATCAAGATTCAACCGTTAGTGTAAATTCTCTTCCTAGTTCTCTCGATCTGACAGATCAGTTAGACTGTAACTCAAGTACACACATGTTAGCAGTATCTCCAGGTATGTCTTGCGGATGATTTCCTTTTGAAAAAATACATACTACAGCTGAATCATCAGCTATTGGAGAAGATTTGAAAGGAGTTTGGATCAATTGTGCTGGTCACAGAATTGTGTTGTGATTATTTCAGATTGAAGATCAGCAAAAAGTAATAAGATCCGTCCAAATACCAAGTATCGGAATCCAATATTAACAAAGATATTGCTCTTCCAAAAACTCGGTACACGACATCATCCTCCAAGATTGTGCATACCAAGGTCTCTTCAATCTCGGTTTTATCCATGTCAAAGTAGAGCAACTGGTGCAAATGCGGATATCACTAATTGATAAATCAAAGGTGAAAGAAACCGTAACACTTATGCATATACTACCACAGTAGATGATGTTATACACTTCGGATTCCAAAGGCTGATATCTCTGTTAATATTGGACGTTTGGTCTGTTAATGTGGACGGATCTTGTTATTTTCTGCTAATATAACAACTGAAACCATCGGAACGCGACTCTACAACAACTCAACTGACCCCTGAGCTGTTATCTGATAATGAATCTCGTTATGAATGGAAACTGAGTAAAATGAGCGTGATTATAACCTCGTTTTCTAAATTAAATATAAATTGGAACACTTATTAAGTTAACCAATATATTTTCATGTGACTCGAAGCATTAGATTGATAATACTTTTCAAAGTAAGATGAAACAATGAAAGTGGTGTTAATACTTGTTTTGGGGTTATCTCAATCTCAGAATAAGTGCTAGCACCATTTTAACGATTATTAACACAGAAAAAACTCCAAGCTAGAAACATGGACATCAGCTATTAGTCCAGTCAATAGAGCACAAATAGGGGCTAAGTAGAGACAATTTCTGAGGAAACTTTCTGATATACTATTCCTATGTATTTTTCATCGCTGAATCCGAATTTCACATTTGCGAACAAATCTGAGGCGAGCCAAAGCCGCCATCTTGAAAAAATGGCCGAAATTTGCGTTTTTCGGCCGAAAAACCGAAATAACTCGTATATTATTGAAATTAAGGCAAAAGTAGTTATTTTCTAAATTAAAGTACATAAAATTTCCATTAACAAGAGTCCAAGATGATTAAGATCGGATGGTAACAAATGCCGTTACAGCGTTGCAAAGTTTCCGGCAAGTATTGAGGTTGAGCAATTTTCGTAACATTCCCTGCAAAAAGAGAGCTTTCAAGGCAATTAATCATTAAATCGTGACAAGTGTAAGTATGAATTATAAAAGGAGTGCAATTTTGAGTTCTTGACTTTCAAGAATGGCAGAGGGTAAGGAGGGGGGGTCCGGTATGAGCGCAGCTGCAGGGTCCTCCGTTCCTCCCCCATTTTCATGGCCCGGGTGTGCCCGGTCGGCCTTCGTTCCCCGGTTATCAGTTTTTCTGTCCTCCACAGGCACCTTTTCCGGAGGACAAAAACTTGATGTGCCTACGTATAGGTATACATTCGCTAATAACAACAATAGCTGCCACCAAGCCAAAGAGACAGGCACTGCTAGCTTGTCAAAAATATAATAGTAGGTCTAAATTTTGAATCCGTTAAGTTTAAGCGCGCCGACCGCTGTGATCCAGTCAGCAGTATGAGGAGTTTAATTTGAGTTGAAAACGATGTTGTTCCAATAAACCCTCTCTTATTATTTCGGAGTTATGAAAAAATCAGATGAGGAGCTTCAAAATTTTTAGTCGCACGAACTTCCACCCTATCCTCTCTCGCTATTTACCGCAGCAGATGTCATGCGTAAAGTTACCATGTTCACATTTTATAATGCATTTACACCATGTCATGGTTCCCCCTTCGCCTCATTGCCTCTTGCTCCATCCTCGTCAATCTCTTCCTTTCACTGCATGTCATAGTCATTGTCCGAACATTCAGCGTCTTCTGGATCATCTACGTCATCCCCTTCTTCTTCCATTAAAAGTGCGTCATATTGACTATTTTCGCACGAGCCAAGGCAATACTCGCATATAAGACTGCAATGAAGGCCTTCCTTCCAAAAACCGCGGGCGCCGCGACTTTCTTCAATGCACTTGTACGAGATCTTGCTTAAAATTTCGCTCGTAGCGGGATTTTCCAAGGTAATGATGGGGATGAGGCCATTTCTGCTATTCTACCACCCCCCAGTCACACGAGTATTTCTTGATGATCATCCATTGCTATGTACTTGAGGATAGGAGCATGAAATGTGGTAGCATCCTCTGAAGATGGAAGACAAGCGAGATTTTGTACATCTTAGAAAAAAGTCCGTACATAGCTTTCATACCTAAATTCAGCCAAAGTTTTTTTTATACTCACCCTTGTAGCTAAACGATCTGAGTAAAAATTATTTTCCTGCTTTACAAATTTCTTCTTGCTTTAAGGCTGATTTTTTAAGCATCTGAGTTGGCTGAGTGGTTCTCCAGGGTTGCTAAAAACTTAACTTTGGCTTGTCTGAAGAGTGCGGTGATATTGTGTCACACCCACTAATGGCATGAATGAACAGTACGTGTTCGGCTTTCGCTTCATTTTGAAGGCTGCCTCGGTTGAAAGTATTTAAAGAGTCTCACCTTTGCCGGATTTTAGAGGGAAAGCATTTTTGACGTCACGTGACTGAGCTGTAAGGAGGACAAGACGATCAATATATTTTCCTACAATGACAACAATTTCGCCCTGTTTTGCCGTTTCCAAGGCCTTTGAAACTATTTGATTGTGTCAGTGACCTTTTCTGCTTGAAACACAGACATGGTTTCAGCCCTGAAACGTTTCATGAGACTTTGGATCAAACGGGATTTGTTTTTGCCGTTTTTCAGAAAATTTGCTCGTGATGTTACTGGGACCATACTTTCATGGAATTTTATTTCCACTGATGAAGCTTGTCCTCTTCGCCATCTTCTAGGTCTTTTCGTGCTGCATCTTATAATATCCTTGGGATAGCCGCCGAAAACGATCACAGAATTAGCGGAACATACTTCGATTTTACGTAGGACACGTGGTTGTTGCATCTTGATGAAAATGCCTCATTTTGTCTCCAAATCACTCGATGGAGCAAAAAACGGACATCTATGACATAAGTAGGATTCTTGTCGTCAATTTTATCTTCACACCGTGTAAATGTAAAAAACAAATCATAAAATGTGGAATTCGCATGCCGTCTGCTAAGTTCAACAAAAGGGTAAAGGGTGAGAGTACGACAAAAAATGTTGAGGTTCCTAATCTGATTTTTTATTAGCAGTTATGCCCCGAAACAATAAGATAGGTTTCATTGGAATAACATCGTTTACAACTCAAATTAAACTTCTAACCCGGAGAACGAAGGCCTACCGGGCACACCCGGGCCATGAAAATGGGGGAGGAACGGAGGACCCTGCAGCTGCGCTCATACCGGACCCCCCCCCCCTCCTTACCCTCTGCCGTTCTTGAAAGTCAAGAACTCAAAATTGCACTCCTTTTATAATTCATACTTACACTTATTACGATTTAATGATTAATTGCCTTGAAAGCTCTCTTTTTGCAGGGAATGTTACGAAAATTGCTCAACCTCAATACTTGCCTGAAACTTTGCAACGCTGTAACGGCATTAGTTATCATCCGATCTTAATCATCTTGGACTCTTTTTAATGGAAATTTTATGTACTTTAATTTAGAAAATAACTACTTTTGCCTTAATTTCAATAATATACGAGTTATTTCGGTTTTTCGGCCGAAAAACGCAAATTTCGGCCATTTTTTCAAGATGGCGGCTTTGGCTCGCCTCAGATTTGTTCGCAAATGTGAAATTCGGATTCAGCGATGAAAAATACATAGGAATAGTATATCAGAAAGTTTCCTCAGAAATTGTCTCTACTTTACTCCCTATTGACTGGACTATATTGTCGCATGGTATATTGTTGTTGATGCCATTCAATTATAAACCATTTTATCCACTTTTTATTACTAACCTTTTCATGATGTGCACTGTTTGCCACATAAATCAGATTCGAGGCTTTGCATGTCGTTGAATCAATATATCTTCTTTATGTAACGTCTTTATGTTATTAATTGGAGTTGAATACTTTTCAAAGTCAAATGGAAAAGTGTTGAGGGTGGACTTTTAGTTCGAGTTGTACACACACTGAACAAGAAATAAACCTTTTTGTCAAGGCAAGAGTATCTCTCATTAATTCTATCTTTTATTTCAGGTTCCGAATCTGCAAATGATTCATCCTTATCTCATATGGTTGAAGAGACAGTAATATCGGAGGTATGTAAAATGTATTTTCAAAACTTTAGGAATATTTTCCTTACTTAATCTATTTACTCACAAGACATAGCGTTCCTAAAAAAATTGCAAAATCTAGCACCAATTCTTCTATCGCGAGACATTTTGAAAAATCTATCAACTTGGTGAATAATAGAAATACATTTGTTTTTTGCTGAATGATGAATATTCTTTTCAATGTCGACTCTGAACTTCTTTGATTTTGGTCTATTTATAAGCAAAAAATTCAAATTGACCGACTTTAGATGATTCATAAGTATGAATAACATTTTTCTTTTCTCTTTAGTGTAAATTGGACCAGTCAGCACTAGATGAAAACTGCGAGAACGAAACAGTCAATGAATGTGATATAAGCAATATCTCTGTCACGGAAGTGACTCTGGAAGAAACGTTGGAATGTTTTGGTAAGTCCTAGCTAAGTCTTTTTGGTGAGAAATCTGTTGTTGAATGTTGAGTAACATGCCTCATTATAGTGGCTGTTTTCCAAGCAGAGCCCGAAACTGAAAAATCGGTATTTCTTCTTGTAATAATTATTAATTCTCTCTCGAGAGTTGAAGAGCTGGTCAAGGAAATATTGACGGTGAAATTACCAGACCACGTACCTCGTTTGCAGGGTTTAAAAATCTCTGCTCTCACTTTACTGTTTTGAAGGAGAACAAATCGATATCACTCCTCAAAGTTTTCACAGTATTCTTCGCACAGGAAAGAAAAATTGTAGAAGTTTTCAAGAATTGACGTTGAGTAGTATTCCATTTAAAAAATTAAGTATGACAAGAAGCCTGCAACGTTGCAAACCAAGATATGCGGTCTGGTAGTTCCACTGTCCATATCTCAGAGAGAAAAAAAGAAAGAAAAAAAAATGTACTATTTTGAGTCCATTTAATTTTGATGGTCAGAAATCTATCCCATGAAATTCTAGTTTTTCCCCTCCTTTTTGAATTACACTTTTTTATAGTTCTATCTGTTTTGATCCTTTTTTTCAGAGGCTGATGATACCCAAGGAATGTATAGTGAAGAAATTGTAGAGAAAGACTCGCAGAGCATTGACAGTGTTTTTGAAAACTTGTGATATTTTCCCCTAAATTAGGTATTTATTTTTATTATTGTATCAATTGTGTAATATATGTATTTTTACCTGTTAATTAATTTTCAATTCTCAACCTGTTAATATCATTCTCATTTTTTTTGTTTCAAAGCAAAAGTATGATTCACTTACTGTAAGCCGGAGGTTTTGGTAACCAATATCCATCACCCCTTGTCTTAGGGTTTCAAAGAGATGCTCTTGTCTTGAGTTTTTGTCCGCGTGGGTTAATCAGCAAGAATAGTGAAGAATACAAAAGGAAAATGAATTAAAGAGCTTCCCCATCTCGTTTTGGCAACCGCTAACCTCTTAATCAATTTACTTTATGAAGTTGGTCGTATTCAATCGGCTTCATCTCCTGAAGAACGAATTTTTTGTAATATCTCAAAGCATGTTTACAAGAACGTTCATCAATAAATATTTTTTAAGCATTAATATTCTTGCATGAATCATGAAATTGAAGAGATGGCCTTTCTCCCATACTCACAAGTGGTGTGAGTAGGTACTTCTGTTTGCAATGGCATGAAAGTATTTTTTTATACTCATTTAACCGTATTGTTTTCTCAGAACTATCTCCATCAGGCAATATTTGCATTTTTAGAATTTAATTTTGTGGTTTAAGGCCTGAAAGGTCTTATAAACTTAAATGTAGACCTATTTGTAACACAATCAGTTTTAATTCGATAACATAAGTTGAAAAATGCGAGTCTCAGATCATGACATCGTAAGCCTTTCTTGTTTTATTTTTGAAGGAAATCTAATCAACAGTTTCTATTAAAAGTCGTGAATTTTCCTCTTTCACACTAAAGCACCATACAAAAATGCAAGGAAGCATTTCTAATTGTCTTCCTTGAGGAAAATATGTCAGTGTCAGAACCTTTGAAATGGTGCACATGAGAGCCGCATTTTTCGCAATTAGTCGACAAATTGTTTTTCAAACAATTCGTCGGTTGAACATATAATCTCTTCAATCCATGCACTTTAATATCTTTGTGATTTTGATAACTACAACTTAACAATATGAAATGATTGTAACTAAATTTTCTTCTTGTTTCCGCAGGAAACTAATTGTGAATGCTTAGTATTTTTACTTTCAGCGGCAAGAAATGAGTTCAGAATTATTGGTTAGTGTTCAAAATTGCTGATTTTTGCATTTTTAAATACCAATTTTACACCTGACAGGGTGAAGTTAAATTTCATGTCAATTGGTTGACACTAACCAATTAAGTTTGTATAGCTGTCACTGAATTCGACCATGTACTTAAGCTCCATCTTTAAACTCTTATCAGACACAACATTTTAAGAAAGAATGCGTTCACTATCCAGCTCATTTGCGCTCTAAAAAATCAGTCATTGCAAAGGTGTTTCTAAAAAAGAAATTAGTTTGAATGTTAGCCAATTTCGAACATGTTAACTTTCATACAGGTCAAAAATTCTTGCGGTGATTCAATATGTGAATTCAATTTATGAATACTTGTAAAAATATTGTACCTAAAAAATTGTTCTTTAGGTAGATGAAATTTGTTGTTTTGCTTGTTGTACGAAAAGAAGAGCTAATATGTCTCTTTCAATGAAGATCTAGAACAAAATTTGAGATAAAAATACTTAACTGAGTTTTTACTGTTCCTCCCCCCCCCCCTCTTTTATCCCTTCATCACCTGAATAATCCATAAAAAGGTGTACTATTATTAAAAATGCTATTATAGGACCAGTTCATCCAGTCAACGACCAGAACTGTTGATGTAATCATCACACGATTCAGTTCTTTTGAAAAATCACATTAATTTGGTCAAAAATCGGAATAAAACTAGAGCTGCATAGGGGAAAAAAGCAGCAGCTCTTGCAATTTAGTTTCAAAATCAGTTGTCAACAATAAAAAAAAATACATTAAAAGATTTAAAATCGGGCTTGACAGTTCATATATGTCTTCCATTTATTTATTTATTATTATAGAGAGGCACTAATTCCTTAAATTATGTGCAGAGGCTTTTCTTCAAAGCAAGGAATTTAAAGTTAGCCCAAATTTTTGACCGCATTGACACAGTTTAACACCCATTTGACAACCAAATTTGGGATTTATCATCTTGGGATCCAAACTTCTTGATGAGAGAAAACATTAAATTGCCCAAAATTTATATTTGACAAGTATA
Source organism: Bemisia tabaci (assembly GCF_918797505.1). Taxonomy (NCBI): domain Eukaryota; kingdom Metazoa; phylum Arthropoda; class Insecta; order Hemiptera; family Aleyrodidae; genus Bemisia; species Bemisia tabaci. Next base: position 15,735,906 of record NC_092799.1, on the reverse strand, counting down.
AGTAGAAAACAACATGCTAGAACAAACTACAACAAAAAAAGACCTAAAATTAAACATCAAATCTTGTGGGATCTTGAACATATGCATTCAAAGCAAAAAATATGAAAATTATTGTCTTCAGATAATTTACAAACATTATTGTCACAAATTACATATCATAGATTCTTAAGTAACATAGAAGCATCCACAAAAATCACTGACAAGGAGGTAGTCCCAACAGAACCAGCAGTTTACTACGCTGCATGACATTTTTTAAATTTATACACTTTTATCATACAAAAATATAAAACGCATCACCGGATCTAAGTACAGAGAGGAATTAATGGCTGTCACTGAAAATTTGGGGCAAGGAAGTCAAGTTCGACTCTTTCCTCACTGAAAATTTTAAGTCTCTTGAAAAGTGAACACAATTTGTAGTTAAGGAGCGTTCAAGGATGGACCGTGTTAAACAGAAAGGAACCAAGCCACATCAGCCATTGCCAAATTTAATTGGGCAATTTAATTATTTACATGAAAACGGTTGTGCGGATTTTCGTGCAAATTTCAGTGAAAATTCTCCATGGTAAAAAGCAAATTCCTTAAAATTTGAAAAGAAATCCAAACAAACGTTCTCTGGTAAAAAATTTAAATGCCCAGTTAAACTTGGCAATAGCTGATGTGGCTTGGTTCCTTTTTGTTAAACTAGGTCCAGATTATGTAACGCACTTGCAGGGGAATGAATCTAGCTTTAGGGGGTTAAAACATTACATGATATACTCCAAAAATAAAACGTATGAGATTTTAGGGAGAAGGAAAAATTTTTGGACCACTTTTCATGAAAAAACCGACAAGGGTATACGGATTTCCCTTACAAGGAGAGCAGGGTAAAAAAATAATTATAAAAGTACGGTACACAATGCTTGGAAGCATCCCAACTATGTGGTGTCTCCAATGGATGAATTTCATGTTTCACAGGGTTGTTTTATCGATTAGTACTCAACAATTTGCAGAAAAATAATGAAATGTTAGGAATCAAAACTCGACTTCAGAAAATTTCTCTTGCTTATGCAGCAAATTTTCTCATCGACACATAATAAATTATTAATAATTAAAATGAATCAAATTCTAATTTGGCTGAGAGATTAATAACATGAGGGGAAGACAGTGGAACTTACAATGTTTCGAGAGGTACTTGAAAACTTCATTAACATGAATTTTCCATAACTATAACTAAAAAAAAAAAAAAAAATTGGTTCAGATAAAATGTTCGATGTAACCATTCACACAGTATTGAAAGGCAGTAAGAATGAGAGGGGAACTAGTTGCGTTGGGATTTTGTTGAGACTGCAAATTTTTACAAAATTCAAAAACTTCTAGACAGCTTTTAGACCTTCAAATGTTGATCATTCCTGTTCTACAAATCAAAAATCGGTTTTCTAGAAGGCCACCCAATCCCAAATTTCGAGAAAAACTGTGCCATTTGGCGTACGCTTAATCTTTCGAGCCCTCAAACATTTTCTTCCTTTTCAAAAACTTTTTTTTTTCTTGAAACTTGGGTTTTCGTAAGTGGGCCTTTGAGGAAAATATTGGCTCAATTGTCGCTTGAGCTTTTGCAAAGTTTTCTAGTTTGTTTGCAAGTTGTTTACCATCCATTTTCCTTGAATTTCTTCTACATTAACGTAAATAAATGCTACCAAGTATCCATTGCTTTACAAACTTCCTTTGTAAAATAGGTACACAAGTCTAGAAGTGTAGAGTTTTTCAGATACTCGAATTGATTCCTTGATAACTGGATTGAATGGCACCCTGCCTTGTAAACATTCATAACAAAAAAATGAACTGAACAAAATAAAACAAAAAAGAGCAAACTAAATGTTCGAGACAACCCAAACTTTAGTACAGCTTCGGAACAGCTTTGTACAGCTCATAATGCTTTGGAAGCTTAAATCAAAATAAAATGAATAAGGGATTTCACAAATGAGACCACATTGTAACTTTGCAAAATTTGAAAGGGACAGAGCAAAAATAATTTAGCACAATTCACAAAACTTTGCTTGATGCAGCTAACATTGCTTTAAAGTTTAAAATTTATGAGACTTGCTTAGGGTGGTCTCACTTGAATGGTGGTACATCAAAATTTTAAATTCTAAGATTAAACACTTCACAACTACATTAAACGATTTAAGTAACAACTGGAAAGATCTATTCCTCTTTCTCCGTTTCATAGGTAAAAGAGCAAGGTATATATCAATGGTTACAAAAGAAAAATACGCACCTCCAATGAAATATTTCAAAAAGCTCAAATGCCGTTTTATTTTTTTTAAGAATTTTCTGCAAATATATTTGCACGAGTGAAAAAATGTTCAGAAAAAATATTGAGCTTTGATGAAAAAAGATAAAACATGGAGGATGATGGCGATGTTGCAGTCAGACATGCGCATCTTTTTTATTTTTGCCAACAATACAGAAATTGCTTGCTACAAAGCACACACCATCAAGTTAAGTTTTTCTGCGAGTTCTGAACAAGGGTTTTCTCTTCTTTTTCTTTCGTATGGTCTCGCTAATTCATTAAACAATTTTAATTTGGTCAGGAATAGAGGACCCTCTATTTCAAAAGTAGGTATGTCACAATACCCGGTTTATTGAACCTTAAATAGAGAACCACAGATCGTCTGTCTAAAGAAAAAACACTGAGAGATCAGGTATAAAGGTTTGATCAAACAGATGTTCACATAAGTATGAATTGGTAAAATATACAACAAATATTAATAAAACTTATTATTGTCTCGGTTACACTTAAAATTTTAACCACCATTTCATTAGTCCTTACATGACTAGAAAAAGGATAGGGAAAGGTAGGTGAGGTGCATCCATAGTACCTAAAACATTCGGAACATACGCATCAACTAATTTTATGATTAAATCAGGGCAGCAAAAATCCCTAGATCTCTGAATTGATACAAATATACAACTAAAACCAGACTCAAGAATAAACAGTTGCTTCCCAGTCCTATTGATCAAAATGACACATATCCTTGTCAGGCGTAGAATGAAAACAGAAAGAACTAATGAGCCACAATGATGTTACAAGCAACGGGGATCGAACCCTCAAAAGTTTCCACATGTTTTTAATGACTTAGTATTATTCAGTCTCACTACGAGAGTCCCTATTGCAATCAATATTTCAGGATGACCTTGTGAGTTGAGCATGATAAGATGGTCCAAAAAACAGGCAAGGCTTGATGGAGTATCACGTGTGAAACTTAAAAAATTCTAAGAACAGTGCTCATCTATGTTATTACAAAATTCGGTACTCGATCACTGATCTGATAGGTTTAAGTGACTTGGAATTTGTCAAGGACAGTTATCAGATTTTCACCAAATGTCTACAAAAAGGTAGTGCAGATGAACTTTTATCAGCTTAAAAAAGCTTCACATCCGATAATCAGAAGGGTAACATCTGTCATTTTGATCAAGAAAGTATGAGGAAAATATCTAAGTATTGTCTCACTGTGTGAAAAATCAATTTTAAAAAAAAAAAAAATCAAAATAAAATGCAAATATTTTTTGATACATTTTTTTTTGATTAAACATATTTTTCACTCTTTACAGTTGCAGTATTTAAAATAATGGGATAAAGTTTACTTTATTTCAGGGATACAGGAACGACCTACAGAATGAAAGTTTTTTTTTATATAAATAAAAATCAATAAAAACTAGGGGAGCGAGAAAGTAAAAATATGCATATTAGAAAAATTTGCGGCCCTGATTGAGCTGCACCATGTCCATTGAGACACTGCTCAAAACTGAGAAACAATTATTTCTCTTCGCAATTTAATATCACATGTTAAAGCATTTTGACACATGCATTCGAGGCAAACAGCTCTCTTGATCTGTATATGAAAATGCAAGGTGCAGAGGTGATTTAGCAAACACTAAACTTGGGCAAGAGTAATACCTAGAGTTAAATTTTCTAATAATTTACAAAGCTTCTTTTTATCAATTACTCTATTTTCTTTCGAAAAAAGTTAGGAAATGTTTATTCCTCATGAAACAGGGAGGTTTAGCGAGAGATATGATCCAAGAACTCCTAATCAAAAATATATTGAAGTAATTTTGTTCCTACAAAGAATGCCAACTAAAATAATACGTATTCAATTTTAAGTTAAAATAAAAGTTTGTTCTAAGAGAAAAACTTTGACAAACGAGAATTTCTCGACTAAAACTATTTGACAAAAGTTTGCTACCACAAGTGATACCTTAAAAAATGTATACAGGGTGTCAACTAAAACAAGCTGCCCAAAAATCAGTACGTTTATAGTACTTTTTCAATACATTCCCGAGAAATTCAGTACTTTTTCAGTACCTCCATTTATGACGAATTTCTCTCTCAAATTGCGACAAAAACGAAAAATTCCGGACCTTATAGCGGAATTGCTGCACATTTTCAGTACTTCCGGACTGGGCTTTCAAAATCAGACTTTCCGGAAATTCCGAACTTGTAGACACCCTGAATTAATCTTTTTTTTTTAAAATTCCCTTATAGATTTGATTACCTACAAATAAAATGCATAATACTTGACTCCCTGAATGCTAGAAAAATTATACTTTGATTTTCCGATGAGCTCAGCTCAATAGGTGCTGAAGTAAAAAATGCAAGCTTATAGAAAGCTAAAACGTAGAGCTTCAGAATTTTAAAATTTTGTTAAGTACATCTTCAATCACATAGATTACACAGGCAAAACATTAATCGGCAGATAATTATTGTTACAGTGTCAAAAATTGGAAGAACAAAATGTTAACAGTAAAAACATAAAAATACAGCAGAGAAACATAACAGGAAACATTTTCATACTTACGGATGACTAGAAGAAGGAAACTATAGATGTGTATCATTAATAATTTAGTCACTCCCTCTGTTCAAAAAAGGTGTTAAATTCATGAATCATTCTAGTAAACCAGTTAAAAATTGCTGAGCTGCAGTACATAACAGCAGCAAAGCACTTCATACACAGACGGTAAGCCAAAAGAGACTTGTCTAGCCTTGTCCATCAGACAAATACATAATTTCAATTGCCAGCATACTGGTGTTAATTTCAAAATTGTTGAACGGTCTTGGAAAGGAAGTATTAGAATTTCTAAATTATTTAAAAATCAAACAGGGGGTGAAAAACTAAACTGAAGTCTATGGAACTATTTGGGATGTTTCTGTTCACATTTTATTTTTTCAACAGTATTTAAACTGATTCATGCATTATATTCTCCGAGGTTTCTTTGCAATGGAATGTGGAAAAGAGGGCACCGACCTCAGATCAGTTACATTCATTGAAAGTCATTCATTAAAGTATAAGCAGCTAAAAACTTAAAACATTGCAAAAGGAGATGTATGCATCATCAAAAAGAGTGCTGTCAATGTGGAATAATCAGTGTGTAGGACGAGTGGCTTTCCTGATGAAGGATTGGATCGAAGGGGGAAAAAATCCGGCAGAATTAACCTGGCTTCCTCAAAGTTTTTCATTGACAACTTTCCTCTAAAGTGAAATTCTCAACAATTAAGTACAAGAAAGAAAACTGTAAAAAGTACCAGAAAATTTAGAAATTACCAAAACAACGATTTTTAACCAGAAAAGTAGAAGAAAAGAGATCTTCTTGAATTAAGTATACCCCTACTCTGAAGGAGTGATTAAGATCTGCATAACATAGAAAATTTGGATTTATGTATGCAAAAATTTAGAATTTCTAGCCATAACCTTGGAACCTTAACAACTGGAGAGAAGGCTAATTCTTCCTACATATAACCAAGAATTTTACAGATGACACTTTGCTTTAACAGAATATCCTCCTGCAATAATTGTCAGATGAGAAAAATGGGGAATTCTACAAAAATAAATATCGAAAAATGTTGAATTTTTTCCATAACGAGCTTCGCGTTTGTTTCCAAGCAAAATAACAATAGGAACAAATATTGCACACACATGAAAAGTCAGGGGCAGGATATTACTTTAAAATAAAAACTATAAACTTCCCAAATGCACTTTGATTATTCGAACGCTCCGTCAACGCACATTAGGATTGAAAACTGGTTACTATTTGCCACTGCCAAAAAGAGCTAGATTTTTAACACTTGTGGCAGATCAACTACTCTAAATGGCGGCGGTGAATCTTTTTCATTTATATCATTTATATCTTTTACAATCGGCTTGGAGCAGGGGTGAATTTTTGACTGGTGTTTTTGTAATAGGAAATTCCGGGTGAATGAAGCAAGACAAACTTTGCACTTGAACGGCCGTTCACCCGTGTGAATCAAGACATGCCTTTTGAGATCTGTTGACCAGCCAAACACTTTTTCACACAGGTGACACGGGTATTTGCGCGTGCTTTTACCTCTTTTTTCAGTGACAAATTTACTTTTCTCAACGGGTTTGGGGGCTAGTTTTCTGTACACAGTAACATCATTCAATTGTAACTCTGGCATGACCAAAATATGTGAGGACTCCTCTGAGGTTTTAATGGCACTGTTATCTTCTTCCATTGTAATCATACAAAACTTCAAAGGATTAAAATCTTCACTTTCGTTTCTATCACCAGAGTCATTTCTCCCGGAGGAGCTGCCATCATCATCAGGCTGATCACAATATTCTTCTTTAATATCTAATACACTTTCAATTTTAACAGGGAACCCTTGCTCCATGTCTGAATCGTTTTCCTCTTTTGTGACTTTGTTTTCTAGGCACTGTTGAAGATCAAATTTAACCAGGTTCAGTGGTTCTGGAGTCGGTAGGCTTGTCGAATAATTGTCGTTAAGCTCATTGTTGTTCTGTTCTTGTGGCAGATACTTAGCCTCCACTCCGTGTGTTGGAGAGATGGATTTTGCGCTGGTACTGGAATTACTGCAGGAGGTAGGGGAACTTACGTTTTGTCCCGTTTCCAATTTTTCGTCCTCCGCTTGTTTCTCTTTTCGCTTGCGTTTCCGCTCAGCTCGCAGCGACTTGGCAGCATCGCTGTAGCTAAAGATGATGTGCTGTGCATAGTGCTGAAGGAGAAGAGCTGCAGATGTAAAATGTTTCTTGCATTCGCTGCAATTCAAAGAGAGGTCTGCAAAAAGAAAAATTTGAAATTAGTTAAATTTTATAAAAATGCAAATGCTAATTAGTATCAGGAGAACTCAAAACTGATAAAGTGGAGCAAAATGGGACAAATTTGGCCAAGAAAATTTCCCAATTTGGTGTGGAAGAAAAAAAAAAGGCATTTTTTGTAAAAAAACATAAACACCCAAGATTTGCCTCAAGTCAGCCATTTTGTGTACCCCTCACTCTTTTTACATTTTGAGCTGTCATGAGTTGTTACCCAAATTTTGTGATGATTTGGATAATACCCTCTTTCAAAGATAAACTGATCTCACAAGAAAATACAATAATGAACAGTCAGCTTAGATATTAGGTTCTTATCGTCTGAGTTCTGGAGAGACAACGCCTCCAACTTTCGAACCAATTAGTTCACATTTCACCTCAGGCAACTGTATCAGCCTCTCTGATTGAGATCTTTCCATATTCTTTTCTCGGCAAGCTTAGGTAATCGTCTCGATAGCTTCCGATGGGGGTTCTTTAGTGTTGTGAAAACCATAACTTGCGATCATTACCTGATGTTAACGGATGTCATTCACGATGAATGAATTACTGCATTATAAAACACACAGGAGAAAAAAAACAAGCCCTGGAAAACTAATGCAGCGAAAAAAATACGCTTTATTAAAGCCACCATAAATCATTTTTGGATGGGTTTTAAAGGTTGTAATTTAGCGTGGTGCATCATTGTAACTTGAGATCTCAAATAGAGAGATCCATACTGGAAAAAATGCAACAAGTTTTTAGGTCCATATTTGGATTAACAGCAAACATTTTTGAGTCCAGATATACAATAGAAGAATGAATGAATCCTCAGGAGAGGTCATCAAAGACTGTTATCCATCGCTTCAAAAATTCAAAGAATCCATCAGGAGTTGAGGAAAATAAAGTGGTACATCAAAATAAACTGGCAGCCTTGGTGAAGTTCAGTCAGTTAATTTTGGGTCCTTTTCTGTATAAGCGGAAATTTTCAGACCTCGTTCATCAAATTGAGTACAAATTAGGTACATACTCCAGTCATTCTAGATAAGTAAGTACCAACACTCTTTTGCAGACTGTTTCCCTGGTGTTAAAAGTGCATGATGAACTTTCCTTCTTTTCACTGTCAATGTTTTTAGTGCTATTAACAGTGATAAAGGTCTTGTACCAGAATTGAAATAAATTTCGGTAGAAACAAAATCACTTACCATTTAATGACATCACTGAAACAACATCAAAGCACCAACTAACCAAGACTATGATGATCCAGAGATTTACACTACCAGTTGTTGAAGTTGACTCTGAAGCAAACAAAATTGACGCTGGGTTAAAAAAAACAGGATGAGAAGGGGTTCTTTTGGTGATTCATACAATTTAGCATCCAACATTTTTTAGAAATAAATAATACAAATTTGTGCTAAGTACTGAAATAAGAATTTATCCCTTTGAATCAAACCTCTCACTTCCTTGCACATGCTGGAATATTCTTGAGGTTGACAAGCACACTTTACACATTATGTGCAACAAATCTGCTTAATCGTGTATTAAATTAAATTTATACATTCGGTGGGTCAATCTTTACTTACAGGTTATATTGAGTTTGAACCTCTGCTTTCTGCGTAGTAATGTCCAGAAAGTTGATAAGATTGATTCCTATCAAGTTGGATAGGCAATAAAATTGAGAGGAGTCATGAAAGAGGATGTATTGGGAGGAATGAACTCAAACAGATCTCTATAAAATAGATGGGGAATCGATAATTCCAGCCATGGCAGAAAACATAACCTGTAATACTTGTGATAATGCTGGGCTTGGAAATACCGATCCTGTCAAAGAATTAAATGAAATTACAGGAAAGAAGGAATTCTATTCTTATTAAATGCGATAAAGTAAAATCTGGTATTTTGAAGAGGCTGATAAGTGATAACTGAGCAAATTCTTTCGGAGTTGTTATAAGCAATGGTCTCTCTGGACAATATCAGAGGTAAGTACCAGAAAATGTCAATGTTTCATTTGAGAACTGATGAAAATATATTCTAGATGCAGCAATTAAGTGTATTTAAGAAATATTTACCTCATCCTACCAGGATTTTGGGTGATCTTTCACGAACTTATCTCGTTATCTGCAAGAATACATTCGTTTTAGTGATAAGAATTTCGTTGTTGTAGCAAGTGATCAATAAGCTAATACCAACTGTATGTACGAGAAATGTACATTAATTCTGAATATTGTGTCAAGATCCCTAACTTTTTTGATGATCTACACAAATTTTTAAGCGTTGCCTTTCTTAGAAAAATTTCAACTGAAAGCAAATGGATTTTTAATCGAAAGTCTCTCTGAATGTAAATTTTTAATTTTTTATACAAAGACAAAAGGGTTGGTAAACATGTACTTACTTACCCGCCGCATTTAATTATTCCTTCCTGTGCGCTCATAAATCATTATTTTTGCTTTGCAGTTTGCACCTGCCTCATTAATAAACCACTTTGCTCCAAGTTAGTGTTCCGTCCTATATCAGAGATAAACATAGAAATCTGATCACGTATATCACAAGAGACATGTTTCGCAAGACTTTTGAATTTCTTTTTTTCCAGATGCGATTCATTCATTGGCGTCCTGTGAGGGTAGGTGGCCAATTAAACGGGTCCGGGCTCCTGTTTTACGCGAGAACAAGAGAGCGAAATACTCCTAGCCGAAAACAACATAATTGCTATTTAACCCTTAGATGCCCAAGCCAAGTGAAATTAACTAGAGGCATGATAAAAAACCCGTGGCTTGCGGGTTCTATGGAGCCGGTACCTACATAGTACATACTTACGGATGGTGGAAGTGGAGAAGTACGCGCCTCAATTTTTGACAGTTTTGAGTTAACTGCATTAATGTGTTATTGAGGTTGTCATCTATCTGCCAGCAAGATACCATAATCGAAAAAAATCAGGAAGTCACCGAAAACTGTAGAGATTTTTTCGCGTGTCTCACGCACTCTCGCTTAAGTACAGAAATGCGTATCTCCTTAGTTCTCTTGTTTAACAGAAATACGTCCAATTAAAAAAAAAAAAAAAAAAAAAATCCAGTGTCAACGCAGCCGGAGATAGGAGAGACGTAAGTTAGGCCTCTTTTTTTAACTTCTCTGCCGAATTTGAGCGTTACTTAATTGGCAGCATACAGAGCGGTGCATTGAGAGTTCACGCCTCGCGTAATCGCGCCTTCAATTTTGCAGATGCATCACGGACATCCATCAAGTACGAATAGTTGTATCTCTGCGCCTTCACTAACGTGCACCTTTTCCTGGGCTTCGTTTCCATATTGTGTTGGTTTCGTTTGTCCTGTTTAAGGTGGTGTTTCAAGTGATACAAGAGCAAGACAACTGAAGATACGAACGACGTAACCCAGCCTCGTTTTTGGGTAGAAATGAATTGGGATTTTGGATTTTTTGGGGTTCGAAGGAATATCTACCACCTATTGCAGACGGTACGACCTCCTAATTCTCGGGAATTTGCGCTCATATAGTATCGATCCTGAAGCCCTGAGTTGCAAAATGCAGGTCATAAGTAAGATATATATATTTATAACTGGGATCTAACGAAACTTTGCGACCGTTTACCGGAAGTATCGATACGATCAAAACGAAACTAAGCCTGGTTCTTCACTGCTATGAGGTCTACATCAAGTTTCATTTTTGGTGAAATTTGGCCCATCCCTCAGTTCAGTAACGTCAAGGTCACTGGGAGATGATTTTTCGAACTCGTCCGATCTTAGTCGGTGATACCTCAAAAAACTTGTCTCGTCGTGGCCTTCAAAACAACCTATATGTATTCACCTAACCTCGAAAACCACCTTCATCCAGAAAATCTCAAGTCCAAAGGGGAATGATTTTTAGAACTCGTCCGATCTCAGTCGGTGGTACCTCAAGAAATTCGTCTCGTCGTGACCTTCGTAACAACTTGTATTCGCCTACCCTCTAAAACTACCCCTTATCCAGAAAATCTCAAGTCCAAATGGGGATGATTTTCCGACCTGTCAGGTTCATTAGGCGCAATTGTTTTCATAGAAACGATTAGTCAAAATCTACCTTTCGTTTCCATCATGGCTGGAAAGCGTTTTTTTATAACTTACCTCCCGAATCTGCGTCAAACCTCACTAGCAACACGCAGCGGAGCACAGTGGCGTAACGGACTTCCGCTGGGCCCCCCTGCAAAATTTTTTCTAGGGGCCTCCTAAGTCGATAAAATTCCAAAATTATCCCCCCCTCTCCCTTCCTCACCCCTTCCCGTTTTTTCTCGTATGGTCTAGGCCCGCAGCCCGAAAATTTTTGAGAAAATCAGCCTTAACCACCAAAAAATCAAAGTGGCAGCAGCTTATATCTTTTTACCTTTAGGTATGGTATGTGCAGGATTGAGCCTTCTTTTACTTTATGTTCTGAGGTGGAATTTGATTCACTTGCATGTTTGCGCAAATAAATATATTTAAAAAAAAATAAAAACGTAAAAGTACCCGATTAAATGGAGCCCCTTAAAGATCAATGATCTAAAGGAAGGCGGGGGCTCAGCCCAGGCCCATGAATCAAAGGGCCCCCAAGGCTTTTAGATTCTTGGGCCTCCCAAAACCCGAAATACGAAAAGTGGAATCATTGAGTGGACATGGGAAGGCAGGGGCCCTCCAGCAAACAAAAAGTTAGGAACAGTCCAAGAAAAGTATGAAAAACCCCGAGCTAACAATAAAAATCAAAGGAAGAAGCCCCATCTCGATAAGTAAAGGCCCAAAGTTTGAAACCAAAGCTGAGGATCAAAGAGAGAGAGAGAAAAAAGTTCCGGCGGCCGAGGGCCCCCTAGGCGCCAGGGCCCCCCTGCATAGCAGGGTCTGCGGGGGCGCCCGTTACGCCACTGGCGGAGCATTGCGATTTCACGCCTCACAATATTGCACCTTCAATTTTGCCTAAGCAACATGGATATCCACGAATATATAGCTCCAATACTTGCATCTCTGCGCTGTCATCAACGCGCGTCGAGGAGGAGCATTCCAATGTCGCTAACCTTGCAAACATAAACGATCTTCTAAACTAGTTTCACCTCTACTCCCAATAAACTATGAATTCAAGACGAAAATTACCGTCGCAAAGTTTACTTTTTGCAAAGAATGTACCAAAGTTGCACAATCCCAGCAACATTGAAATCCTCTTAGTTCCTTTTTGCAAAATGCAATCCAATTGGTTGTTGCTGCAAAAAAATAGTTTCCCACAACCTGCTATACAATGCTCCGGTGACCATGTAAGATGGCCCGAGCACTAACTTTTCGGGAAGAAAGCCTTTCCCCTACCTGGTTTCTCACTTAATATCCGCCCGAGTTTCGCATATCTTCCGTTTCTCCTCATCGCAGCTTCCATCAAACCGCAATTGCCCGGAAACTAGGACCGCACATCTTATCTGATAAAATCGTTCGCCCTTTAGACCGATTCTGGGGAGTTAGGCTAGACTGGTCGATGAGTCAATTGTTGATCTAATTTCATTACGTGAACGTAGAAGAAAAACGGGGTAAAAAATCACTAATGTGTGATCAATTTTCAAGGACAATTCTGTAATTTCTCCTACGATTTTAAATAGATTAAAACGCATAATATCGAAAATCTAAGCTCAGATTCGGATTCCTCGTGAAAAATTAATGAGATTTTATGTATCATATGTTAGAATAGCGTGAAGGAAAGAGGTTTAATGACGTAAAAAAACACTAATGTGTGATCAATTTTCAAGGACAATTCTGTAAATTCTCTTACGATTTTAAATAGATTAAAACGCGTAATATCCAAAATCTAAGCTCAGATTCGGATTTCTCGTGAAAAATTGATGAGATTTCATGTATCATATGTTAAAATAGCGTGAAGGAAAAAGGTTTAACGACGCGTATAGATTCTCTTTGAACTACGCCGCCGCGCCGAGCCGGTCGCCCGAGATGCAACCGAACGGTGAGGCGCCTGGCGCTAAGCATTCGGTTTCGTCCCGAGGAATTTCTCACAATAAATTCTTGTTCTTCCTCCTCCGCTGACCCACTGAGCACTTACCCATGTTGCCACGTTGGATTCAAATGCTCGAATCAGTATGTCTACGTTACGTCTCTTTCCTTCACGCTATGCTCGGGTATGATGCATGAAATTGTATAAATTTTTAACGAGGAATCCGAATCTGAACTTCGATTTTGGGTATCACGCGTTTTAAGTCAAATTTTCCAAATTCGAAAATCTGAAATGACTGACGTGGCTTAAAATGCCATCCCGGCTCGTGTTCGATGGATTTTCCTGAAATTCGGTGTCAGGGTATGATACATGAAATCGCATCGATTTTTTACGAGGAATCCGAATCTAAGCTTCGATTTTGGGGATTACGCGTTTTAAATCAAAATCTGTCAAAATTCAAAAAATTCAAAATTCGAAAATCCGAAATGGCTTAAAATGCTATCTCGGCTCCTGTTCGATTGATTTCTCTGAAATTCGGTGTCAGGAGGTATTTTTCGACGGGAAACTCGAATTTTAAGTCCATTTTTTAAAATTCTCAAATCCAAGATGGCGGACGTGGCGTAAAATACTATGTCGGCTCCTGTTCGATTGATTTTTCTGAATCTCGGTGTCTCAGGGTATTTTTCGACCGGAAACTCGATTTTTCAGTCAATTTTTAAAAATTCTCAAATCCAAGATGGCGGACGTGGCCTAAAATGCTATGTCGGCTCCTGTTCGATGGATTTTTCTGAATCTCGGTGTCTCTGGGTATTTTTCGACCGGAAACTCGAATTTTCAGTCAATTTTTAAAAATTCTCAAATCCAAGATGGCGGACGTGGCCTAATATGCTATCTCGGTTTCTCTTCGTTCAAGTTCGCTGAAACTCGGTATCACGGGGTATTTTTCGACGGGAAACTCAAATTTCCAAAATTCGTAAACCCAAGATGGCGGCCGTGGCCCAAAATGTCATCTCGGCTCCTGTCGGTTTTTGTGAAACGTAGTATAAGGTAACTCTTTCCAGTCAAATCTTCAAAATTTGAAAATCACGATTGCTAGAAACCAGAGCATTGTATGGCGGGTTATGAAAAACTATTTTTCGCAGGAACAAGTAACCCGCTTCTTCAAAAATAGCAACTTCACACTCATAAGTATGTATAGTGAAGACATTTTAAGCCAGGATATTTTTTAACTGACAGTAGGTATTCCATGTAAACTTTTGATGAGCCGCCGGAAATTTATATTTTATATGTGTTGAATATAAAAATGTAAAAATTCTAAAATGAAAATCCAAAACAGAAAGTGCTGATCGTAATGCTTGGTATTCCAACAGAATTTTTCTCTTCTTGAATGCACACATGATTCCTACCCCTGTGAAACATCAACAAAGGTTTTCTTGGCATTTACAGGCAAAAAGCGAAGGCTAAAACAACAGTGGCGTAACGGGCGCCCCCGCAGACCCTGCTATGCAGGGGGGCCCTGGCGCCTAGGGGGCCCTCGGCCGCCGGAACTTTTTTCTCTCTCTCTCTTTGATCCTCAGCTTTGGTTTCAAACTTTGGGCCTTTACTTATCGAGATGGGGCTTCTTCCTTTGATTTTTATTGTTAGCTCGGGGTTTTTCATACTTTTCTTGGACTGTTCCTAACTTTTTGTTTGCTGGAGGGCCCCTGCCTTCCCATGTCCACTCAATGATTCCACTTTTCGTATTTCGGGTTTTGGGAGGCCCAAGAATCTAAAAGCCTTGGGGGCCCTTTGATTCATGGGCCTGGGCTGAGCCCCCGCCTTCCTTTAGATCATTGATCTTTAAGGGGCTCCATTTAATCGGGTACTTTTACGTTTTTATTTTTTTTTAAATATATTTATTTGCGCAAACATGCAAGTGAATCAAATTCCACCTCAGAACATAAAGTAAAAGAAGGCTCAATCCTGCACATACCATACCTAAAGGTAAAAAGATATAAGCTGCTGCCACTTTGATTTTTTGGTGGTTAAGGCTGATTTTCTCAAAAATTTTCGGGCTGCGGGCCTAGACCATACGAGAAAAAACGGGAAGGGGTGAGGAAGGGAGAGGGGGGGATAATTTTGGAATTTTATCGACTTAGGAGGCCCCTAGAAAAAATTTTGCAGGGGGGCCCAGCGGAAGTCCGTTACGCCACTGTAAAACAAGGTACCTCGTACCCTTTCATTTCTAAAATCCTTAAAGAACTGTAGCAGATTAAAGATGCCAAAAAATTGAGATAAAAATGCCTCCTCTCCAAAACTTATGGCTAAGAAGAAATATTCTTTGTCCATGATTACAAAACTGGCAAACACCTCAGTCTATAACAAGCACCCCGTTCAACGGTGCTGCCAGCGAGAAACGCGCACTGGCGCCTACAAACCTAACGGGATACTTTACGCATTGCGCAATGCTTGAAGTAACCTCTTAGGTTTGTAGGCGCCGCGCCGCAGCGTGCCACAGCGCGACGGACGAGTTCATTCAACCGATCGGATCGCTCAATTTTCCCGTCGTCTTCTTTGTCTATAGCTTTGTTTATCAATGGGCAGATTATTAAAACTGATAGACAAAACTATAAACAAAGACGACAAAAGGAATTCGGAGGGATCCTATTGGTGGAAGCGGGTGGTGGCAATGGACTAACTAACGGGAACCCACCAACAGTAAATCCATCATTTTCTGCCCTAGTCTATCGGAACCAACCTTGTCAACCAATAGGATCGCTCCATGCTCCCTATGTCCTATGTCTCCTTTGTCTATCGCCTTGTCTATCAATTTCTATAATCAGCCCGCAGGGCAGCCTCTTCTTCTACAGGTTCCTAACTTGCGAGCGGGCGCCTTCGCCTCGGAATGACGTCACAACTTGGGCAGAGTTTCCACGTGGGGCTGATTGCACTCTAGATCCTCCTACGAATATCTTTTTTAAATTGATGTTACGGCAACGCCGCGTCGCCTCTTGCTGCGTGATAAATGGACGACCGTTGTCGGTCGGCGAGGCGAGGCGAGGCGGCAAAAGGCGGAAGGTGGAAGGTGGACAAATTCATGTCAAGACGAATAAGAAAATAGAAGAATCAATCAGAATTAAATCGTGATGTCTGTTGGACACTCTAGTGATTTATCTCCCCGGTAGATTGCGCCACCCCTCCCCGCCCCTCCTCCGAGACTCTCGTCCGATCCGCGGGATTCCATGCCCGATCTGAAATTGGAAACGGGGTGTGGAAACGCAATTCAGAGGTAATTGAAAGGCGGATGACGCAAGTCCACGGCAAAAGTCAAAAGGACGTAAGGGGCTGTCCGTAAATTACGTAACGCGATTTTTCCAATGTTTTGACACCCACCTACCCTACCCCTTGTGACGCGATCGTAACACCGGTTCGGACACCCCCCCAAAAAAATTACGTGACATTCAGATCGGCCAAAATGGTTTCTCCATCAGCACCAGTCAGCACGGACACCAAACGCGCAATTATTCGAACTCTGGAGGAGTCGTGTGGTATCACGCAAAAATGAAGGAAAATCTTTGCTTCTCGCCCGTCTCAAATTACTGTCGTTTATGAATCTAGGTATTCTGCTCGCATCATTAAATACGGCAATCAAGAGCGCAACTATTCGAACAATGGAGTAGGTATGCGGTATCGCGCACAAATGAAGGAAATTTTGGCTTCTCGCCCGTCGTCTCAAATTACTGACGGCCATGAATGCCATGATATTTATTTAAAAAATGTTTGGACTTCAATATTGACGCGCTCTTCAACTTATTTCTGTGTGGAAACTGCTCGTTTATTTATTCATGTATTGCTTTTTTAATTCCTCTTTCGGAGGAATGTAATAATTACATCTAAGACGCAAATGCGCAAAAGCGAGCAAATAACACCGACCACTGAGTGTCACTTAGTATGTTTCAGCACTTTATCAACTCTTCGAGCTTACCTCTAGGGCTGCAATATTTCGGATCCGTTTTTGTTCGTTTGAAGGCTCCTACTCACTCTTCTTCTCGTCTTTTTAAAAGAAACATACAAATAGACTTGAACGAAACATTATAATAATAGTTTTCGTCACACTTACCTCGGAAAAATCTCGTCAGATTTTCAAGTGTTTACATTCGTTTATCCGTACAAAATAGGAAGTAAAAAAGTTGCAACGTCGCGAATTGAGGTGTCGTCGCGAATTGAGGTGTGAATGTTTTTTACCTCACCGTCGATGCGAAGGGAACGACACGTGTAATTGCGCACGCGCTAGAGTGTAATATCAGCGGCACTCGTGATATACCATCAAGTCAAAGCGAAACTGTCGAAGGCGCTCTGAGCAACTATTCCACCACGGAAGTATTGCACAGTATCCGCTGAAAATGAAGGCGCACTAACGGATGCAAATTGACTGGTCTCGTTCCGCTGATCGTAAGTACGTCATGCGGCTTCTAAGGGCGTATCTCGATTTCCGCATGAGCTTTAGAAAGCATGGATTTATACGTAAAACAGGGTTCACGTGGAAATAGAGATACGCCCTGACGTCAGAGGAGCGACGATTTGTGAAACTTAATAACAGGTGGCAGTTTTTGAGGGGAAACTTGAAAATCAACTCTTTTCAAAACTCGAAAATCCATGATTGTGAGCATGGCCTGAAGTAATATCTCGGCTGCCCGTTCGATCACTTTTTGATCTCACGACGTGAAACTTGCATTTTTATTCATATTCTCCAAAATCTAAGAGTGCAGAAGTGGCCTGAAATGCTACTTTTTGGAGATATTTATTCTTTTTCCGTTCAGTTTCCAATCTATGTGCCTACTTTCAGCTACTTTAGACCTCGATATCGGCGCGCTCTTCAACTTTTTTCGTGTTAAAAATGGTCATTTTATTGATTCGTTTATTTATTTTTTTATTCTGTTCTTTTTTTCACATTTGGTCACTCGGACGGATAGTCCAAGTTCATAATCAAAATCCTAGAGGAAAAAGTGCAAAAACTAGCGAAAAATAACACTAATTTCAGTCAGTTTTTTTGGCAATTTTTCCTCTGTTCCGAAGTGAAAGTCGGAGTTTTGATTACTAATCCTCTCCAAAAAATTACTGCGAGAAATGTACGACGTTGCGGATTAAAATATGCGTGTTATTCAACTTCTACCTTCCTTACATCAGTAAGTTGGAATTTGTTTTAGCCAACGTGCGTTAAAAATCAGCATAAAACTGAAAATATCAATACAGAGGGAATAAACTCATATGAGCACAATTTTCCTTCGAAGAGATACGCTGTTTGGTATGTTACCTACATGAAGTGACGCAATAGAAGGAGGGAAGTCTTGAGAGATACTTTTCCCCTTTTCCGGCCAGGGATTAATGAAGGAGCTCAAATTCCGGGGTAGGAGCGTAGTGCATTCGGGTAATTGGATTTGCCTTCACTTCACGAGGTAGGCAAAATGAACTCCCACGCGCAGCAACAGTGGTATCGGAATAACAAGGATATATTGTTACAGATCATGCACTCCAGTATGTGATGTTTTGACACCACAAGTGATTGATTCAGGGAAAAGGATCCTTAAGGTGGGGGTGGGACGTAAAATGAGATGACTTTGCCATAGCGTAGCGAAAGTTCATTCTGTTTTCTTAGGCACTTAATGCGCAAAAATTTTCTAAAAGAACTGACCCTTTGAGAACAGTTCTAGTCAGGAAGCGATGAATATCAAATTTGAGAAAAACACATAGATTAAATTTGCCGGCGCTGTTGCCAGCCAATAGGAGATGCGCTTTATAAGCAGTGGCATTGCGTGAATGATCGATTATCAATATTTCCCTATTTAAAGCCGTGGTAAAGAATCGATTGCGAACACCCTGTTTGTCAATCCTTTTCCATAAGTTTGAATGTAAGATTCAATCGATGTACCGCAAAGCACACCACGCCACTGTATAAAATGCCTCATAAAGCAGCTTTAGAAAGTGATCATTTCAAACCCTCATAACCTGCTTACGACCTTTGCATATCATGTATGGCTCGAAATTTTTAACAATTGTTCTGAGGATTCATAAAAAGCTATTAGCATCAAAAATTAAAAATCAATCTTTTTGACCGTTAATCCATTTTTTCGCTGTGCAGGACAATTTACATGTCCACCTAATAGGTTCTCTCATCTAAGTCCGTCAAATGCATCGATGGCCAATTTGTGAAACCATGCATTTCCATCGCGCAGTATTTCAAAATTTCCGCTCCTATTCAATTTTCTCGGAGAAACTGGAACAAGCCAATTTTATGGATTGAAATTCATTTAGAATGTTCTACTGACAGAAAAGAAAATCAGGGACGTTTTCAAGAAATTACTCTGACTAATTTGCCGAGGAAAAAATTAAGTGTGACAGGAAGTCTGTGACGTTGGAAACGAAGATACGTGGTTCTGCACTTTAGTAATCTATATCCGATTATCAGACCTCACTCCCTTTGATCAACCATGGAGAATTTGCACACAAAAATTTTATTGCTTCATCTAAGAGTGCCTAATGAGCTGAGAGTGCAGTATTTTAAAAAAAAATTCTGACATGGGGAATTGAAGGAAAATAGATTTAAAAGTGAGAAAATTTGCCGCCTTGTGACGTCATCTTGCGGCTTTTTCCATTTAAACTCGTGTATTTTAGCAGGTTAGGTTATTTTGTCATATTTTTTCCAATGACTGTCCAATTTAGAAACCAAGGATATCCTCGCACTCAGTTTTCCTAGCAGAATCATTTTCAAAATGAAATTCACAAAATGTAAGACACCTACAAATTCGCTAAAACAAACTGCTCTATTTTACACTTTTGAAATGAGTATTATGCTTTTGGTCGATGGGTTTTCTGCCTGAGAATTTGGGGGAAGCAGAATTTGCACAAAAGCAGCCGGAAGGATGCACACATCGTTATTACGCCTTCAATATTTGAGCTGGACCAGGTTCACTGCAGTCTCTCTGCCTTGCTTTGTCTGCAAATCTTGCTTCGCGGGAAACTTTGATTAACTCCACTTAGCGATGTTGTTAATCTGTTTTTTTTTTTTTTTTTTTTTTTTTTTTTTTTTTTTTTTTTTTTTTGAAACCCATACAATTGATTATAACCGTATAATTTAAATATAATATAGTGCACTCTCAAAATCTGGGAAAGCAGTGCCTTCTTGTGGTGCACACGTAGAAATCCAAACTGGTCATGAGTTTATTCAAAGAACACGATGATAGTTCTCTCAGTTGTTCAGAACATTGACCCCATGTAGATGCTTTACGATGGATAACCGTTGAGAGAGGAGCTGTTTTTGGCGACGTAAATGAATGCTCGCGCGCGGGAACTTTCTAACTCCGCACAGTGGTTTAGAATCACTTTACCTCATTCCTTATTGAATACTCGAGGCCCAAAAATTCAATTTTCAATCCACTGTTCGACCCTCTGTGGACGAATACAAAAATTCATAACTCGACATCTAAATATTGTTTTCAGAGTTTGTCATCTGAAAGATACTATTGACTCACAATGATGGTTCATTTCCAAATTTTTGGAGTTTTTAGAGTTTTCCAAAATTTTGGTCTGGAAAAAGACGTCAACTTCAAATGAAGATTTCTCGCTTGAAACGCAAAATGCTCTGGGTGGTTGACATTGTCTTAATCCTCAAATATCCAACTTCAATTCTAACAAAAAGATCTTGCGAATTTTTGCGACTATTGAAGATATTCGAAGTTAAAGTTTGGGTGTTTCACGTTGTTTTTACATTATTAACGTAAGGCTAATTCGAGGTTGCCAACCTCAAATGAACTTTTCTCGAAAAATACGCAAAAAATCCTTAGATATAACATTCTCTTATTCCTCGAGTGTTACTTCGATAGTGCCAAAAGTTTGTCCTACGGCGGTGCTACTATCTTCACTACTTAAAGTCAAGTGTCTTTTACCGATTTTTGTCCGCATCGTCCATAAAGATGCCGCTCTGTGACCGTGCTGCTAATGCACTTTCATCTTATGACCGCTGAATACAACAATCCCAAGGATTGAATAAGCCTATGGTTAACCGTGAATTTCCAACCGCAAAACGGTTCCCTTTGGAAACGTGTCCGCGAAGCAATGTCGGATAGGAGTTGAGCAAATCATCGGTGGTGTTCTTTCGCAAATCGATATTAAGCAATTATTAAGCAAAATATTAAGCAAGGCTGAGGTTTACTGAGGTTTCTTGTGGTCAACGCGATTATGAAAACGACACAAAAATCCCTCGAACTTGAGTAGTTTCAGTCTAGCGTTACGACTAAGAAATCCAAAGCGCCTGCAATTTTGTGTGTATGCAACGCGGACATCCACTAAGCACGAATAGTTGTATTCATATGTTAAGGAAGCTGAAAGACTTTCAATTTTACTGCGTATGATAAGAAAATGTGTTGCATCATTTGGACTACATTTTGGAACAAGGAACTACCATTTCTAGCTCATCCAGAAAAACACTCAACATATGTTGTTTATAAAAATGAGTCATAAATGGACGTATTTCTGCCAAACTATAGACGAGTGGGAAAGATAGGGTTTGCTCTAGAAAGCCGCATAAGAAAAATGAACGTACTTCTGCTAAACGGAACTATGTCGACGGTGTAAGTCGGAAATCACGTAACTCGTTTGCGGTGTCTGAAAATCTCCGCCTCTATGTTATTTTTTTAAAGGAGAACAGATTGACATCATTTCTTGAAGTTTTTGAAGAATTTTCCTCGCATAGAGAAGAAAAATCACGACAGTTTTAAAGAACTGTCGTTGAGTAGTTTTCCGTTTAAAAATAAAGTATGATAGGAAGTCTGCGACGTCGCAAACCGAGTTATGTGATCGCCGACTTACACCGTCGATGTGCATTAAGACATGAGCCCTGAGACCCATGAGAATATATGCATGATAGGGCTCTCGTCTTAATGCACATAGTTCCGTTTGGCAGAAATACGTCCAAATGTAGTCAGTGGGCGTGATTTCCTTTGGAGAAATGGAAAAGCGGGATTTTACATTCTGTCAAACGGAACTATGTGCCAACTGAATGGGGTACTTGTGAGCCGTGGGCATGGCAAACGAGCGTTGTGGACGGGGCTCATGAGTTAATGCCAACCAAGAGCGACAACGGAGACGGCTTCGTCGCCAATGACGTCACTGGCGCTTCATCAATTCCGTTCATTCTAACGACCCTCGACTAACGAGCACACCCTTTCTTTCCCACCTGCCTCCGGCTCCGTTTAGCAGAAATACGTCCAAATAGTAGTTCCTGATTGCATAATCTTGCAACAGTTCATAGTTCATGGTATGTGAATGACGTCACCAGTTTCCGACTGATAGAGCATCATGAAGTCGTGTCTAACTTAACTATTGTGGTTATATGCTTTCGACAGCGAAATTCCCGAAGAGCTGAAAATTCCAAGGTATGGCCTTTTGCCGGGCAGTCCCATTGTGTTGCGTGGTCTAGGCGGAGGGAAGAAATCTAGGCCGCGCGGGGGAAGATAAATGCGCGCGAAAAAAAGGAGGAGGAAAAACAACTGTTGAACGGTGAACGTTAATTTAGATTTATGCTTTCACGCCTCTCTTTCGGAGTCAGCGACGAGGCGTGGATCGATTATCGATATTTCCTCATTAAAGCTATGGGAAAGAATCGATTTTTAAGGTGTTCGTTGCGAACACCCTGTTTATCGATCCTTTTTCATAGGGGTAAATGGCACATCGATCGATATGTCGCAATTCACGCCACGCCGCTGCGCGGAGTCAAAGATCAACCGTGGGAGCTCGGAGGAGAGCCGCGCTCGGGTTCAGGTTCGATCGATATTTCATAGCAAGTTGCATCGCAATTCGAGACCGATTTTTCATTCTTCGTTTTCCACTTTGGGGGTTGCCTCCGTGGTGCAATCGTGGAAAATCAGGGTTGAAAAATTTTCGCCATGTATCTTTTTTTTTTTTTTAAGGGGAGGAAGTCGCGAATAAAATGCGTAAAGTTAAAATAGGACTCTTATACCCCCGTCCTCATAACCTCGATCCACCCACAGAAAAAAGTGTTAGGGGGTATCTGCCTACACTTGTGGTATAACCCCGATGGAGAATTTGCTTGCAAATTTTGTATTGCTTTTTCTGAAAGTGCTCAAAGAGCTGATTTCACGGTATTTTTTATAATTTTTCTCTGATATGGGAAATCGCATAAAAATAGATTTAAAAGTGAAAAAATTCACCGCGCCTAGTGACGTCATCTGGCGGCGTTTCCCATTTAATCACACGTATCTTAGAAGATTAGATTATTTTGTCATATCTTCTCCAATAATTGTTCAATTCATGAACCAAGGGCATCCTCGTGTTCAGTTCACTCAGTAGTGAAACACGAAATTCATCAAACTGACACCTGCAAATTCTTTATTCAATAGGTTTTAAAATTGTTCAACTTCCAAACCTTCGTTATGTTAAACCTAATGGAGAATTTGCAGGTAACTGACATTTTGTTTTCATGTTTAAGATAAAACTAGAAAGAGAAATAGGCACGAGGATATCCTTCATTTCTAAATTGAGCAATTATTGGAGGAAATATGACAAAATAACCTAATCTGGTAAAATGCATGCAAAAGGGAGAATTCCATCAGATGACGTCACAAGACGGCACATCTATTCACTTTTGAATCTGTTTTTCTACAATTGCCCATTTCAGTATAAAAATATGAAAAATATCGCGAACTCAACTCCTTTAGCATTCTCAGATGAAACAGTACAATTTTTATATGCAAATCCACCATTCCGTAACTAGAAAATCTGACCAATCAACAGGTAGGTACTCTGAGAATCCCCGAATTCGATTGAAAAATTCGGCAACATTGATTTCGGTTTCGAAGGCGGGAAAGTCAATTTGTTCGCTTCGGACGGTAATAGGAGCGGAGGTGGTGTCAGTCCGAAAACGAAAAACAAAAAAAGCAAAAAAAGCCAGTGATAAATCCTGACGCAAGGAGGAGGCGATGAGGGGGAGGAAAGGAGCCAAAGGGATGATTCTTCGAGATCGCACGCAGGGGCGCACTATTAGCATACCCCCTCTTCCCGCGAGTCTTTATATATCACCCGGGGAGCTTTCGATCCTCCCTTAGTTTCGATTTCCCCGGCCAGAATGGACAAAGTCTTCTGTTTTAGGAATTTCGAGATGGGGTACCTTATAGTGGCCGTCATCACATCTGCTCTCATCTCATTCTGCCAAGGTATGCTTTCTTTCCCGTTTCAAAGCAGAATATTGTCGTTTTAATTTAATTTTTATTATTAATGGAGACTTTGCACGCACATTTTTTATTGCTTCATCTGAAAGTGCTTACAGAGCTGATTTCAAAAAAAAATTTATAATCTTCTTCTGACATGGGAAATGATTTAAAAATAGATTTAAAAGTGAGAAAAAGCACCTCCTAATGACGTCATCGGGCGGCATTTCCCATTTACACACATGTATTTTAGCAGAATCGGTTATTTTGTCATATCTCCTCTAATAATTGCTCAATTTATGAATGAAGGGTCCGTGTTCACTTTACTCAGTAGATTCCACTTAAACACGAAAGTCATCAAATTTCAGACCCTTGCAAATTCTCCAATGCAACGTCGCACAATGGATCGAGTCAATGGCAGAGGTCGAACATGATTTAAAAGCGTGAATCTTCACGAATATGAAATGTTGACGTTCCAAAAGTAGTTTCATCGTTTTTGTCGTAGAATTGCCTACTAAAAGCACCCCTTAAATACTAAAATTGTGTCAAGATAAACGTAAAATTTTACAATTTTTGTCGAAAATTTTATTTCCGACTTCTTCCAAAGACTCGTTCTACTGTGCGTTGCTTAATTTGTAAAAAGAGTCACAAGTTCCACAGTGCAATGGAAATACAGAGTTAAGCTTGCGATTTAATGCAATCAAATTGAAAATTTTACCATGAAATTAAAATATTTTTACATAGCTTTTCCAATGAATTCCGATTTTGAACAATCGACAAACTTAGTTCCTTGTGTCAGAAAGATGGGCAATTTGCAATGCAATGAAAATAATTGCAACTTAGTTCAATGTTTTAATACAGTAAATTTCAATTAAGAAGTGTCCCTCCAATCAGTAGATAGGCGACATACACGACACTCGGATGCCGTAAAGTGGGATTAGTTCCTGAACGACGCGAAAAGCTGTACTTTTCATTTAAGTTTTTTTTTTTTTTTTGCCGTTGTTGATTCTTGAATTTTTTATTGTTTTGTTTCATACATTTCATAATAATAGGTTCTTTTTCAGAGATAAGAAAAATAACATTATCTGATCATATTATTGTTTATCAGTTTTATTGTCACGCTCAACCTTTTCCATTCAATACCTCTAAGAATGTCATGGCAGTGTTCATAATGGTTATTGCGACTATCTACGAAATTAGGTTTTTTTCGGCTTAAAAGTTTGCAAACTATGCTCCATTTTTTAGTATTTTATTTTCTTTCATCTTTACCAGTACCTACCAGTATCCACTGAATATGCCTTTGTTCGTTTCTTTAGTAATTTAATTTTCGGTCACATTGTCCAAGTGTACTTTAGGTAATTGGCAGGCTCAGCAAATGCTCCTTGATCACCAGGAATATTATCGCGACCACACCATTACCTATGCAGGTCTATATTAAATTTTACTCGAAATTCGATGGATACGTTGCAAATTTCTGACACCAACCCAGAAATTAACTTGTCCCATATTCGGCGATCCAAATATCCCATTGGACAAAAATGAAAGTCTATTGAGTTAAACCGCAAACTAGGGTCGGCACGATGAACGACTCGGCTATTTCCTCTTACATTTTTTCTGATAAACACATTCTAGTAAAATGTATCAACTAAGGGGGAAAGTTCGCTTGATTTTTAATTATAACATCGTAACAATGTTCTCTGCCAAAAGTATTTGGAGACGCTCAAAATCAATAAATGCGTGAATTTAATTTTCTGAATTGCTCTTTCATTTTTCGAGTTGTGTCTCAAAACATCCCTCCTTAGTAAAATAGTTAAATTTATTCATGAAATGGACCACTAGATAAGGTACGAATTTCAGCATTTTGATACATGTTTCTCAACCAAAATTTTACGTAAAACACGATGCACACAACGAAAATTACCGAAATCAACTCCTTTCAAAGATATTTAATGATTCTTGATACGTGAATTCAAACCACCCGCTCACGAAAACTCAATGCTCTGGGTGATTCACATCGTGCGCTAAACGTTATCATGACAGTCTCTGCGATATAAAAATCTGGCAACCTAAATCTTGACACTTTGGCTCAGCTGTAGCAAATTGCTCATAGTTTGAACAACACATGGTGGGAAATGAACATTACTTGATTGAGAAGCTTGTTGAAACCGTCGTAGTGCGCGATTTGACTCACGCAGAGCTTTGAGTTTCTTTTCAGCGGGCAGTTCAAATTCCTTGTAACCAATGTGAAATAAAAACGTTAATATCTTCGTTTGGAGTTTGTTTCATTAGTTTTCATTGCGCAAATCGTGTTCTACGTGAAATTCTGGTTAAGAAACATGTGTCAGAATTCTTAAATTCGTACCTTGTCTAGTGGTCCATTGTGTATCATCCGCTCTCTTTTTCTACGACCGGAGAAATACTATGATCAGTGTTCGAAACTCACAGGCGCCAACGCGCCAAATGCGCCTAAAAAATCGGCCATGGCGCCTAGAAAATGAATGCCAACGTGGCCCCTAAAAATTGCCCCTTAAAAATCTGAATTTTCATATTAGGTGATTATTCGAAATTTTCAGCAGTACAAGTGAAAGCTTTTTCTACTCTTCACGATTTCGTCCTTAGTGCTTTTGTCTTCCCCAAGTTACAATCATTTTATCAGTATAATTGACATACTTTTGTTTATATAGTTATTTGTCTTTTTTTTCAAAGATTAGATTCTTATAATCCTACTTTAATTTGACAAATTAGGCCTATATTGCTAAAATACTATATATGATGCTACGCTAATAATGCTGTAATACTATGCTATAAATCAGTGGCGTGGCGTCCATAGGTTCGCAGTGTTCGCCGAACACCCTAAAATATTTTGAAACAATTAATAAATTATGGCTAAGAATGTGGGAAGCAATATATAATAACTCGAGGAACTCAAAATAGTAGATCGCAAATTAGTATCGGGCGCTTGGCTTCCGACAGCGGCATGTGGCGCGGCGGAGAGAGAAAATCCTGTGACGCGTGGTCCGCACCGACTACCAAACCTGGATGAAGGGGCAAAGGGTACACGAGAGAGGAGAGGCACCGGCGCGCGGCGCAGAGCGGAGCGGGAGCATTGGGTTCGGAGACAAGTGCGGACCGCGCTCGCGGAGGGAACACAGCAGAGAGAAAAGGGAGGGGAAAAGAACGAGAGAGGAGAGCCGCTCATCAGTCCAGCTGTTTTCTATAGCAGTGGTCCGCAGGGGTTTGCGAACCGCCGAATTTCCTCTATGCCGCGATTCGCCCTCCGCTTCCCCCCTTGCGCCTACGGGCCGCATCTCCCAGTTTCCCAGTCTCCCTCTCCCACCTCTCTCTGCAGGTGCGTGTTGCGAAAATACGTTATCATTTAACAAAATAAATTACAGGAAACCGATCGGTAAAAAGAACAAAATTTCAATGACAATTTACCGGCACAATTTTCACCAGAAAGGTTTAAAATCGTGTTCTTGCGGCTTCATTTTTTAAAAAGTTTCCGGGGGAGGCCCCCCGAACTCCCCGTTAAGGAAAAGGAGTGAACCTTTCTGACCCCCCCCCCCTAAAGTTAACACTCCTACCGAACGCCTACCGGATATAGTCACGCCACGCCACTGCTATAAATGCTATATATTTAAAATACTAGTTCTGTTACGAAAACATCTTGCGTCTAATTTTTCACTAAATATGCCGTAATATATAGGCAAAAAGCCAATTTGGCCCCTAAAAAATCTTCAATGACGCCTAAAAATCAGGCTTGATGCGGCAAATGGCTCCTAACACTGACTATGATCCCCATATAACCTAACGACACGTTCTGGTAAAATGGTATTATCTGATTATGGGACGATGCGACATTAATTTGTAAGAACACTACCCACGGGCCAAATCGACCTCAGGAACTTTGGACCTCGGTTTCCCCAAATCCAGCAGATGGGAAGTTTGAGGCAACCGATAAAACCACGCGCATCTCCGGGACTCCTAGATATGCGTCGATTCGGGAAATGCCCGATAGTGGTAGCAGGTTTTGTGAGGATCATTAACGATATGCTGCCGCGCTAAGGAAGAACGCCGCATGAACATTCGAGAGTTGCTAAATTTCCTTCGATAAAATGTTTATTTTTGAGGAAAGTTATGAATAAATTTCCTTGAAATTTTCAGGAACTTAAAATTGCGAGCAAAATTATCTGAAAAATCGGAAAGAAAATTTTCATACGTTTACCAGGAAATCTCACATCCGAGAAACTTCGAACCTCACATCTGAAGTACTTCAGATGTAAGAACTGAAGTTTCAAATGTATGATTCGAACCTCGACAGCAAGACCTAAAGTGTTCAGATGCTCAAACCGAAAACTTCAGAGATCCATCTGACCTAAACTTCGGGTCCCACGCACGAGGTTTTTTTCTCCGTGTAACGAAGAGGGCAGTAAGTGCAAAAATGAAGTTTTGAGAAAACCGGCTCAGAAGCCTCTGACTGGAAAATTTTCAAATTGCCACAAATTGGCCGAAAAACTCCTAGAAATCGTTTGGCTGATTAAAAATCGACTGATTTTATCTCAATTACATGAAAAGGATATTTTTCATTTTCATGCTAGATTATTGTTCGGCAAGACAGTCGTAAGTGTTATATTCTACTCGTACATGCTTTCGTGGTTGCATTTTGGACACAGAAAAAACACATTGTCAGGGTAGAAATTGGCAAGGAGAGGGCGGCATTTTACTTGAAAGCACTATTTTCATCATTGGCTCTCTGCAGGAATAATGCGTCAAGTATTGCTGTCTTGCCTGAAACTACGTCATTTCTTGTGCACCTGCGGCATTTTCATATGTCTCGTTTTAATGAAAATAAGATGAATTTTGCTGTTTTAGGAATGTCTGTGATATTATCTAAAAGAGTTTAGACGAATTTTGAAAGAAACTCGATTTCGAAAGTTTGACACTTACTGCTTTCTTCGCTATCACTCACTGGGGGAAAAAAACATATTGGATCTAGAGTCCAGACTCTTGAAAACATTGACAAGAAATAATATTCTTGATTCAATCAGATTTAAGCTTAAATCAAAAGGAAATCCGCTCAAGTATTTTTTTTTTTTTTTTTTTTTTTTTTTTTTTTTTTTTACTACTTCAAATACTACACAAGTGGTAATCCTTGCGCTTCCAGATAGAGCCCATCCCCCCTCCGTCCCTACTGCGTACCAGCCCGAGGCAACCGTTGTTTGAGACCATCAAACTCGGGTGGGCCTAGCCGGGAATCGAACCCAGGACCTCCTGATTATAGAGCCAGCGCTACAACTACTACACCACAGGAGACCGACCACAAGGAGGAAATTAAGAGGCTTGGTTCTTGATTTAAGCTTAAATCTGATTGAATCAAGAGTATTTTTTCTTGTCGATGTTTTTAAGAGTCCGGACTCTAGATCCAATGTGGTTTTCTCTTCCAGTGCGGCAGTACAGTTGTGTTTTTAACTAATACTAGAGGCTTATGAAGCTGCTTCGCAGCCCCTTATTTTTCCTGTACACCTTTCTCTTTCACATGTCTTTTTTTCTTTTTTTTATTATTTATTTTCATTTAATTTTCTGGTTTGTCTTTGAATTGGTCCTAATTTTTTCTTTGAAGTATTAAATATAACAAATTTTTTTCAAAAATTGTAAGTTTATTTTGTAAACTTTAAATTAACATTTTTGTAAACCTCCATACAAATTTATTTTAAGCTTTTACATTTGTTTTCAAACTAATTTTTAAGTATCGGTTTTTTTATCTTCTAAATACTTTGCTCTGTTTTCCTTTTAATTGTTGTTTCTTCTTTTTCGATTACTGCCCTGCTTTTTTCCAATTTTTCCTTCAACTCTTCTCTTTTCGTTCCTCCTTTTTTCTTTTCTTCTTTTTCTCCTTCATTTTCTGCTCCTTCTTTATCTTCATCCAATTCTTCCGCTTTTTCTTCTTTTTTTTCAATATATTAAGATATTAAGATTGTGCTGGTGTGCAGGAATGCAGCTGATGGACCCACGGGCGATCAGTAGGTCGGATATCCTGCAGGAGGCGATGCTGTTGGGCCTGGAGGTGGGCGCCAGCGACGGGGTCGACTCCGGGCGGAAACGGAGCGGGAAGGCCTCGTTCAACCGCGCGGACCTCTGGTTCGGCCCCCGGCTCGGCCGCAAGAAGCGCAACTCCGAGGAGGAACTCGGGCCCGAGATCCCAGACAAGGACGAGGAGTCCATCCTCGAGTTCATCAAATCCTCCTCGCCTTGGGTCCTCATCCCTCTTAAGGAAAAAGGTAATTGTAAATATTTTTATAAAGATCGGAAAATTACAACGTCGCAATCGGAGATACGCACTTTTGACTTCAGCCATCGGTAATCGGTATATTGCAGTTTTATACACTGAAAAACATTTTCGGCGTTTTTACCAAGGTACCTTTACCATCCCACTTTTTTTCACCAATTATTGGTAATTTTACCAAGACAGACTGGTAAGCTTACCTAAAACCCGGTATTTTTACTATTTTTTTTTTTTCAGATAAGAATACAACTTTTATCGGTAATCAATTCCCGGTAACTTTGCCATTTTATCTCGGTAATTATACCACAGTCGAAAAAAAATATTGGTGTCTTTACCAAGGTCGAGTAAAATTAGCGAGAAAGTTCAATAATTTTACCGAGATTTCTCGGTAAAATTATCAATTCCACAAATGGTAATTTTACCAAGAAAAAACTGGGATGAAATAGAACCCTGTATTCTTGGTAATTTTACCCTTTTCTTAGTAAATACACCGAGATTTTTTTTCAGTGTGGTTCTACTCTCTGCCGTGTTAAGGAGGAACGCTGTATGAACTTCGAGAGTTGCCAAATTTCCTTTGATAAAATATTTATTTTTGAAGAAAGTTATGAATATTCTTCCTTGAAATCAGGAGCTTTGGGTGACATTGCGAGCAAAATTATCTGAAAAATTGGAAGAAAAATATTCATGTTTACCAGGAAATTCGTGTTTTATCAATCGAAATTTGGCAACGCCTGAAGGTTCATACGGCGTTTTTCCTTAGCACGGCAGTACTGTAAACAAACACGTAACTTTGTCGTCTTTACGCCATGGTTGTAAAATGCGTCTAAAAATTTCTTGCAATCAAAATTTCTCATGTTCAAGGAGTCCTGAACATTGTAATGAATCATCACAAGTAACTGTTTAAAAGCTAACGGATTCCATGAAGATCTTTCCGACTAAATGCGAGACAACATACCCCCTGAAGGTTCGAACCGCAGAAATTCTGCACGGCAATTTGTGATAAGTATATTTTAATTTAGGTGTGAGTTGTGAGGTATCGCGCAAAATTGAAGGCGTTTTAGGATGGGGACAACTGTTAAACTTGGATCTTAACTATGCGTGCCTGTCGTATACTCGTATACGAATCGTATAAAATTGCATGCCTACTCTTGTCATTTCTTAGAAGAGGAATCAGGATCCACCAAGATACAGTACATATGAAAGAACATTCGCAAAAAGACTTCATATAATTATGGATGAGGCTATTCGTCGGTACGGTACCGACGGATAAATGGCTATTCGTCGGTACCGTACCGATGAATAAATGGCTATTCGTCGGTACCGCTAGCTAAAATTTAAGAGTAAAGTCATTTCACGAGGGCGACCTAAACATCCAGCAAGACAACTTTGTTCCTTTAATCGCACCGTTGCCGACCAACAATCTGTGGAAAATCCCCCCGAAAAACGAAAACGAAAGAAAACACCTGCAAATGAAACTAAAGGCCCCACCACCCGAAAAAAGAAGCGTTCTTGATGATTCTTTTGACAGAGTAGTACATTTCAGTATTATGATGATTCATTTGACAGTGAGGTACATTTCAGTATTATGATTATTTATTTGACAGAGTAGTACATTTCAGTATTATGTGAGAGTATTAAATACATAAATTAAATTTGGAGAATATTTCTTTACAACTCGTGTTGGGTTTTTTTTTCCATCTTTCACCCAATTTTTAACTCTTAACTTCCACCAAAATATTATTAAGAAATCATATCTTTAATATAATTTACGTACTAAAATCAAAGTACGGTACCGACGAATAGCTATTTATTCATCGGTACGGTACCGACGAATAGCTATTTATTCATCGGTACGGTACCGACGAATAGCCACTTCGTATAATTATATGACCTGTAGACACGCTGGTAGATGTAAGACAGTTTTCTATTCAAATCTGAGTGAAAAATTATGCCAGAGGTCTGAAACTTGGTACCAACATTTTTGAAGGTTTGCGGATTCCAAAAAAGCATTATGCTGAAAAATGGCCATGTTCGATACCTATACACCGTTGATACAGTAATTAGCTTCATAACGAGTGTCGCACAGTCGCAAGTGGTTAGCGATCTCCAGTATTGGGAAGTGTTTAAATCAAAAGGCACTATATTCATTCTGACATGAGCTCTGAGGCCCATAAGTATACATGCATGACAGGGCTCATGTCACAATGTATAAAGTTTCGTTTCATTAAAATGCGTCCAATTCGCAACTAGCATGCGTCGCAACTCGTCAAATGCAATAATTCGCATCGATATCGTGAAGATTTTATTGTGTTGATATACTAAAATATGCCCTAAAATTCTCGCGCAAACTGACGGTCAGGGAAAAGGGGGTTGAGAGGTTGAAACATCGTGATCTAGATACGTGTTATTTTGATTTCATTATCTATATTTATTGTTGCCGAAAATATTGAAATACGTTAGGGTCTTTTTTACGTAAAACCTCCCATTGCATGATGGAACTTCCATCGGATGGTAAAGCATCCATTTACAAACTTGCTTATTGTTCCACAAGCTGGTCATGTTGCGTTTCTCATATTTGAAGGCGTTTTAAGCGTTTTTCCCTAAGCCAGGAAGATTTTTCGGCAACAAATAGATTGCACGATTTGCCTGCTACTGAGGGAAACATCGTTGTCCGATTTTGAAAAAAATGAACAGAGTAACATCGGGATTGAACCGAGATAATGAGTTTTGACATTCTATTCTCTCAAAGGACTCGCAATCGGTATCAGAGGGTGAGCTGGGAGTAGTTTTGAATTTAACTAATCGTTTGATGCGGGGTTTTTTTTGCCGGCCCCCATCTTTACCTCCGAGCGGAGCTAAGTGCCGACAACTTATGCACAAATAAATGCCTTAGAGTGTTATTCTAGACACGCATGATACGGACTAAACAAATTCAGCGTTTTTAAAACAACTCTGATGTCCTTCCGTGACTCTCATGTGATTCTGGCTTGGGAAAAATTTCCTCATCTGGCGATGTCTTTACAGACGCATGTGCCATCTTGATATCATCCCTTTATAAAATCCAAAGTAAAAATATCCTCATTTGAAATGCTTGTTGAGATCATTTTCTTACCGTCATGGTCCGAAACAGGACATGTTACAATGTTGACGCTACAACGTGGTATTATAAAGGCATGCACATCATACCAACAGTGTAGGTGAGTGCCAACTTGGTCTTAACGCTATTTCATGTTGGTCATTGTCGGACAGTTAAACAAAATTGCAACCATGCTCATACCACCATTGCTCATAGAACATGAAACCATGTTCTCCTCATATTGTGGTTTTCAGCAAACTATTAAAAATGTCCGTATCTATGGTTACTTTGATTTACCTTTGTCTCGGTCAGATCAATCGGACCGATTGGTCGATGGACCAAATTTTTGGTTAAATCGACCGTGACCGTAGGTTATTTTGAGACATCTGGTGACGAAGAGCATGTCCTGCTGGCCTAATCTATTCTCTTGTTTCTCTCGGGTCACACAGAAGTTGTCACACTTACTAGTGGCTAGCGCATTGGAGTTTGGACTATGACCAATGCTATGCAAGTTTAATCCTGGCCGCTCGGGCCTGATTTTAAACGAAGTTGCAAATTATCAATCCAAAGATTAATTTGGTGAATGTAACCCAAAGAGAAACTCGCCGGAAAATATTAACCGCGCTTTCAGGTTAATCTGCTCTGTGATATTACGAAATGGGCTAGATTTTGCAATTAGGGGCCACTATATAGACCGCGTCAAGCAAAAAGGAACCAAGCTGGTACCAACTTTATTCGGGCAATTAAATTGTTTACATGAAGACGGTTGTGCAAATTTTTGTACAAATTTCGGTGAATTTTCTGCATAATACGTAGCAATTTTCTTAAAATTTTCAAAGGAATCCGTACAAACGTCCCCCTGTTAAAAACTTAAATCACCAAGTCAAATTTGGCAATAACTCATGTGGCTTGGTTCCTTTCTGCTAAACGCGTTCCATTTCTGTCTCATCTAAGAAAAAACACATGCGTCATGAGGTTTCTTATACAGGTTTCATGAATAAGCCAAAAATGGGAGTTTCTGTCCGAAGTCAAAAGTCCAAAAGTCGGCTCTTTTCTCTTACTGGCTTTTATCTTGGGTTGCGGAGCACTCGTGAGAGGTTATCAAATCCCTTCTCGAAAGTGGTGGAACAATTCGTCGCCGGCAGACATAAAGGGCATAGCTACGCCTTGAGATGAGCCCGGAAAAACAATGGATTATGCGAACACCAAGGTTCATTGCAGGCTGTGCTTAAGCCATGTCAGAAGAACGACGAATAGCGTGAAACTCGACGCCGCACCGCACAATGGATCGAGTGAATTGAGAGGTCGGACACGAAATTTTTGACTAAAACTTCAAATTGTCATGGGAACGGAGTTCCCCATGATATTAGAATCGTTCCGTTGCTTTCGCTATGGGATTCCCTATACCTCTGCGACCTTGAGCGTTTCGCCCAGTCTCCGATTTTTGGTTGATTTTCCGATGTATCAAAAACCGTTGTATTTTTTAGCCAATCATGTCTCTACGTCAAGTTGTGTTGATTGCTAAAATTCGCTTTCAGCGAGTTTTTTTCCACCTCGAGATGTCGTGTCTGACTGGTAAATCTGCGCAGAACCACGAAGTTCCGTTTTTAGGCAAATTCTTTTTTTTGGGAGGTTCTGATTGGTTATTTTTCGCCATCAGTTTTCTGTTCGTTGGTCCAAAAGATCGCCTACCTCGGTGTTCTTGAGAAGCCGCCATTATCCCACCTCAAATTTGAAAAATAGAAGTAAAGAAATAATAACCATCGTACAAGGTGGAAAATTGTTCTGGAGGACTCGTTACGGATAAAGAAGTCAAAATCAGAGCTCGATTGATTGATTTAATTCATGGATACGCAAATATTGCCTTAGCTCAACTGCCGCGATCGGAATGCGTGCTGGGATGGACCTCGAGACGCATTAAAACAGTGCGAACCATGGCTCCTACAGCAATACAGCAATGCGCTTCATATCATCCCAAAAGCAGTCTCTTGTGATAAGTCCCGCCCATTGCTTGAGTCTTTTGTATGCTATTTTTACTCCCACTCACGTTGACCCGTCATAGCCTAGTTGACTAATCCGCCTCGTATTTTTGATTCGGTGCGGGCACCCGGCGATCGGGAGTTCGATACTCGACGATGGGAACTACTTTTTAATGGTTGTATTGAATGTTTTAGACTAATCATCAAAAAATAATTAATAGTAGATGATAAATGTACGAACATTTTCTCGTGAGTTAATATGTTAAACAAAAATACTGGAATATACCTTCTTCATATAATCAGCCACATGTTCCCCCAAATTAATGACGTTATTTTCTTTTTTCAATAAAGTTAATTTGCATTCAACGTTCGTAAGTTAAGCAAAAAGTACCTATTGATACAAATAGAAAGACATGAAAATAGTATGTCTAACATTTCAGTTGTTTTTTTTTTATTATTTATTTTTTGTTTTTTTGTTTTTTCAATAAAACAAATTGACTGGGACTAGAATCATCGTATCTCTGAAGACAAAAGCTAAGTTTTTTGTTACAGAAATACTAATATATTCATCCTTTATATAATCAGGGAGATGTTGACCCAAATATTGATGTATATTTTCTCTGTTCGCCCAAATTAATGATGGTATTTTCTTTTTTCAATAAAATTAATTTACATTCCACGTTCTTAAAGCAATATTTTCTCCAAAATTCAGCAAAAAATAACAATTTATACCTACGCAAAAAGTAAATAAATAAATAAAGCAATGACATGAAAGTAGTATAGGTAGTACACATCTAACATTTCGGTTACATCTATTTGAATGAAAAAAATGGCAACTTAGGAAGCACATAGGTCACTTATCGACGGTGAAACTACCAAACCACGTATCTCGGTTTGCGACGTCGCAGACTTCCTGTCATACTTTATTTTTCAAATGAAAAGCTACTTAACGTCCAGTCTTGAAAATTTCCGTGATTTTTCCTCTTCGTGCGGAGAAAATTCTGTGAAAATTTCAAGGAATGATATTGATTTGGTCTACTTCAAAAAAATAAAATGTGAGCGGAGATTTTTAAACACCGCAAACGAGATACGTGGTTTGGTAGTTTCACCGTCGTTATGATGCGTATTCGGGCATATGCGTAGAGTAAAAATATCATACTTTACGCCAAAAAAACGAAACTGAAAGTTAAATGCGTTAACTTCCAAAAACCATACATAATCCAACGAAAATAAATAATTGGTAAATAACAGCTTTCTTGTATGCAAAGAAAAAAAATTAAAAATGTTAAAAAAGAGATGTCGATACAAAATTACATAGCCCCTTCAATTCTGAAGATACTACAAACGAACTGTACCTTAAAATTTTCATATCCCAGAAGCAAAAGTTCTCATGACGAATATTGCTATCGCTAGCGATTGCAAAAAACAACTTGTTTTTATGTTTACTTCGTCACATTTTTTTTTTCAAGGGGTGCATTTAGAAGAAAATTTTACGAGGAAAAAAATGGAACCACTTTTAGAACCTCAAAAACTTTTATGAACGGAGTTATAAGCGTTTATGTATGGATTAGTCACCTTTACGGTGCGCTAGGGCGCTCTGCGACGTCTACTCGCCACAGGAATCTGTCACAGTATAGAGATCCTCCGGGAACTGGCATCTATCCATCTCTTGACGGATGCCCTCTACCCACCGTTTCGCTGGACGCCTTTTCCGTCGCCTACCTGGATGGACCCAGGACCCACTCTACCATCCTCTTCGACAACCTCGTATCAGCCATCCTCTGCACATGCACATACCGCACCAATTGCTTGGTTGGACACGTTTATTCCTGATACGCTCTCTCCTCGAGATTCCAGCCGATCTTCGCTAGAAATCCGTCTCTGTCGCCTTGAGCATTCACTGTTAAAAAAAAACCACATTGGATCTAGAGTCCAGACTCTTCAAAACATCGACAAAAAAAAGGACTCTTGATTCGATCAGATTTAAGCTTAAATAAAAAGGAAATCCGCTCAAATTAAGTTACTTGGTTCTCGATTTAAGCTTAAATCTGATTTAATCAAGAGTATTTTTTCTTGTCGATGTTTTTAAGAGTCTGGACTCTAGATCCAATGTGGTTTTTTTCCAGTGTTTCTTGGGTCCGCTTCCTTAACTGCCACGCTTCACCCCCATAGGTCATAATATAGGTTGAATTATAAATCCTCTTTCTGTTGTCCTTGGACATTCCTTGGTTATATGGACGTATTTCTATCAAACGGAACTAAGCGCCAATTTGAGTTCCTTTTGAGGAATTTAGTATCCCGGATAGCGCGTTCTGTCAAACGGACCTAAGCGACATGGAAAAGCATTGCGAGTATAGGACGGAATAAGCCGGACGCTCGATTCCGCCGCCAATCCAAGTCCCCCTCTACCTTCCTCACCCTATGGCGCTTAGGTCCGTTTGGTAGAAATACGTCCATATAAGCGTTTAACGTTTCTAGATTTTGTCCAGCCTCTCCTATTGACTCGATCCACCGTGCGCCGCGCCGTCAGAAAAGCGCGGCACCTCGCGGCGCTGCGTCGCGTTGTCGCGACGTAAATCTTCATTTGGCGGCGTCGGGCGTCCATGAGAATTTATTTGGAGCCGATATCATGCAAATGATTGTCTGTCGATCCCGGCTCCAGCTCCGGGAGTCCGCGACGAGTTCAGGTGTCAACTGTCACGGCTCCGCGCCCCGTAATGAAGACCCGTTCTGGGTCGCCGACGAACCTCGCGCCCCTGACTTGAATCTCAAATGGAGCCCCCATCAATCCTTGCCGCCCGCCGCGCGTCGCCCTACACTGGAAAAAAACACATTGGATCTAGAGTCCAGACTCTTGAAAACATTGACAAGAAAAAATACTCTTGATTCAATCGGAATTTTGCTTGAATCAAAACGAAATCCGCTTAAATGGAGATGTTGCATATGTGAGGGATTTGCGCTTTGACTGTTGTTTTTTATGTAAAAGTTCGCGAGAAACACGATGGTGCCACTGGTTTCCTCTGAAATTAACTCCCAAGCTCAAAAAAAGCTCTCAAGTTGAGGCCAAAATTGAGGGGATATCCCGCCCTACCCTGAGAGTCCACCTATACATCAAAACAAACTCTCCATGCAAAGATAGGGAGCAAATACATTGACAGGGCTGCCACTTCATTTGGGGACTCCAAAACTGAAAACACGGCAACCCTGCTAATGTATTTGCTCCCTATCTTTGCATGGAGAGTTTGTTTTGATGTATAGGTGGACTCTCAGGGTAGGACGGGATATCCCCTCCATTTTGGCCTCAACTTGAGAGCTTTTTTTGCGCTTAGGAGTTGATTTTAGAGAAAACCAGTGGCACCATCGTGTTTTTCGCGAACTTTTATATAAGAAATAGCAGTCAAATCGCAAATCCCTCACACATGCAACATCTCCATTTAAGCGGATTTCGTTTTGATTCAAGCAAAATTCCGATTGAATCAAGAGTACTTTTCCTTGTCGATGTTTTTAAGAGTCTGCACTCTAGATCCAATGTGGTTTTTTTTCCAGTGTACAATACCGTGATAGCGAAGAGAGCAGTAAGTGCAAAAATGAAGTTTTGAGAAACCGGGCTCAGAAGCATGTGACTTGAAAATTGGATTGAAAGAAGTCTCCGTTCTTTCTCAAATTATCACGAATCGTCTAAAAGACTCCTAGAAATCGGATTGGATGATAAAAAATTGACTGATTTTATTTCAATTACATAAAAAGGTGTTTTTCATTTTCATGCTAGGTTATTGTTAGGCAAAACAGCCGTAAGTGCTATCTTCTGCATGCTTTCGTGGTTGCGTTTTGGACACACAACATAAACATTTTCAGGTTAAAAATTGGCAGAAGAGGGCGACACTTTACTTCAAAGCATACTGTTTTCATTGGCTCTCTGGAGGAATATTGCCACTTACCGCTATCTTGCCAGACACTACGTCATTTTTTGCGCACTTTAGGCATTTTCATGTGTCTCGTTTTTATGAAAATAAGATGAATGTTGCTGTTTTAGCTATTTCAGTGATTAAATCTAAAAGAAATTAGACGAATTTTAAAGGAAACTCGATTTCGAAAATTTGACACTCACTGCGGCTTCCTTCGCTATTATACGGTAGTACAGTAGAACAAACTATTGGAAGAAATCGGACGTGAAAAAAGTTGTTAAACTTTTCCGTTTGCGGCCATTTAAGTATTACGTAACGCACTTTTTCCGATTTTTTACCTCCCCTCCCCCCTTATAACGCACCCTTAATGTAGCCCTACACCCCTCTTTTGAACCACGTAACGTTAAACTGACCTCCCCCTCCCTATGTTCGAAAAATTTTCAATTTTTTACACGTTTTTTCAAAGTTTTTCTTCTGCTGGCTTAGATTAGTTACATAGAGACGCTTTATCACCCCCCTCCCTTCTCATCTGTCATGTGTCACTCTCTCAGAAGAGGTAGTGCAGTCAATTCTTAGACTTGCGCCCTTTTAATCGCTTGAGGCACCTCTAACATTTTTTCCTTTTCAAAATGACAATTGATTAGGGCACATCTTATTTTCGGCTTTGGTGCTCACGTAGCCCTTGAAGCACCACTACAAATGAGACAAACGAAACTAGCACAATACGGAAATAGAGCAAATGGAAAGACGGCGCAGAGATACAACTATTCGTGCTTGCTGGATGTCTGTGTTGCATCTGCAAAATTGAAGGCGCGATGGCGCGAGCTGTGAGTTCGTGATGTTCGGCAGCTCCGCTTTATGTTGCCAATGAGTGGTCGTGAGAAAAGTTAAGAAACGAAGCTCGATTATTACGGCTCTCCTAAGGCTGTGTTGCTCATTCATCCTTTAAAGCACCGCTGCAAATACAAATAAGACAAACTGTAACAAACTCAGTATGGATGCGAAGTTAAAGGAGGCGCGTTGATGACGGCGCAGAGATACAACTATTCGTACATGATGGATGTCCGTGTTGCATCTGCAAAATTGAAGGCGCGAAGGCGCTAGGCATGAGCTCGCGCAATGCTCCGTTCCATGCTATTAGTGAGGTGTCGCTCAGATTCGAGAGAAAAATTTAAAAAACTATACCCCTCTCAAAAGTACTGATTCTTGCTTTGAGGTTTCACGCAATGAATTTTGTTTTAAAACCACATTATTTCTCGTTTTCCAGCCAATACGAGGAGTATGAACTACACGCCCCGCTTAGGCCGATCGTCGAAAGAGGAAGAAGAAGACTTCATTCCTGAAATCACCCGCTCCACCCCGTTCGTCCCACGACTGGGGAAACGCAGGAATAATCAGATCTTTTCTCCCAGGCTGGGCCGTAGCGATCTCTACTACTCACCACGGTCCCTCAGGAGCGCCCCTCCGAAACAACAACAGTAACTCGATTTAAACAGTGAAATCCCCATCAGCCCCCTGAAACGCGCACTGCGCGCCTTTTGTGGAAAATCGCAATCGGAATATTTCGTTGATGATGATTCGACG
The DNA here is from genome assembly GCF_918797505.1 of Bemisia tabaci. Classification (NCBI taxonomy): domain Eukaryota; kingdom Metazoa; phylum Arthropoda; class Insecta; order Hemiptera; family Aleyrodidae; genus Bemisia; species Bemisia tabaci. Next base: position 15,694,850 of record NC_092799.1, on the reverse strand, counting down.
TGACAGCCACACATCGAGAATTCCGACGTTTCTCCCGACACTTGTTTCTTTAAAATCGGCTGAAATGAAGCAATTTGTCAGTTGAATCGCATAATTTGTTTGTTATGAATATGTTTAGATGTGCATTGAACGTAAGGAACTTGAGATTTTTGAACAGGTCGGAATTGGAAATCGATGACTAAAAAGGAAAAATGCGTATATCTGCATTGCAATGTCTCAAAATCTCGGGCTACACTCTATTTTTTATTTTAACGGGGAAAACAACCAATATATATCCTTTGAATGTTCTGTGATTAAGGTTCAAATGAGTGAAGAAAATTCACGGAAAATTTCAAGAAAAACTGTCGGCCAGGTTTCTTTTAAAGAAGTAAAACTTGAGCGAGGCTTCATAACGTAGCAATCGGAGTTACGCACTTTCCGAGTACAGCCATCGAAATGAACTGCTAACAAGTACACTACGTTGCTTCTTTAATTCGTAGAATGCACATTTTAAAATTATCTGTTAATTTTAATAATTTTGTTAATTTCATACTTACAAATTTTATAACTTCCTTACGTGCATAACATTGTTCCATCGTTATCAACATACTTTCATCTGAATTGTCTGATGAACATAAATGCGACTATTTGTTGAATGGTTACAATTGGAATAATATCACCGTTATATCGCAATGACGTCGCCCTCGGCTATTTCATAGTGCAATTTTACTTATTGCTATGAATTCATGATACTCAGTCAAACTTTTAAAATTATAAAAGTAAAATTCTTGATCACGTTGCAAAATACGTCGAAAAAGATTTACTGTAATTAATTAAAAAAATGTCCACTTAACACTTAATAGTGTCAGTTTTACTACTTGACGTTTTTGGAACTTATATAGTTACATTGCCGCATTACTGTGTTCTTAAAATATCAAAAGCACAAATGAAATAACTTAATTTGACAGAGTGAAAATTACACATTAAGTCACTTTCACGAGAATCCTTTCCGCTTTTTGCTAGTTGACACCTTGACTTCCATCTACCGTAAGTCCCATCGAACCAAATTAATTTGTTATTTTAATGTTTGATACATTTAGATACTTTAATGAAGCTTCTTTTGTAAATAGGCTTAATAAACTCATTATAAAAGTTAACAGGTCTCCCGCTTTTTACGTTACTTCTTTCCGAATGACTTTTAGTAGTTATTACCGAGATCGCATAGAGGTTGTTCCATCTGCCATTGAAACTGGGCCCAGAATGAAATCCCCTCATCTCTTCAGGTATTAAATGGCATGGTCTGATACACCCAACAGGGGTGGATCTAGCAATTTGGCAACAACGGATTCCTTCCATTTAAACTTATGTTAAATAATCGATTCTTGTCGGGGCGCACCTAATCCCTCCAAGAATCGATACATTTCTATAGGTTTAAATGGAGAAAAACAGTGTTGCCAATTTGCTAGAACCGCCAATGACACCCAAAAATGGTTGCGTTTTTTTCAAAAATTCTCACTACGGTGGGGCGCGGGGCGCGGGAGATCATACGAAAAACAGTTTTTTCACTTCAGGGCCTGCGCCCCCCCCCCCCCAAATTCGTTTGACTCATTATGCTGCAGGAAGTAATGTTAAATTTTAAAATTGTCTAGGAAACACAATGGCCGCCGTTCCGGACCGAGGCAGCTGAAATAAAGCGGGCGTTTGAGCGGTGAAAAATCGTCGGGATAAATTTACGAGCTCGGGCAGACGCGAATGGGTCGGGACCCGGGGGGCGGTGCTCCGTTGATATAGCTGTCGCGGGGCACGGGTCATGGAGGGCTCCCTAATTAGTCCACGTGTAGTGCGTGTAGCGGTGTCGGGTGCGCAGGCGCCGGGATGGGATTTCCGACCTCGATCCGAATCCAGAATTCAGTCCATCTAGAACCGTTTCCTGCCTAATCGACGCCTTCCCCTCCTCACCCACCCCGTTTGTTTCTGGCTCGCGCCATCGCGCGCCTCCTTGCCATATCGCACAAAATCGATGTTCGTGTCCTGTAACGTAGATAAAACACGGGTAAAAAGGTAAAAAATGCATCCAAGATGAGTCGTTAGTCTGCATCGGAAGTAAACAAACGTTGCAATCACTGGAAAAAAGTCGCTCTGATCTAGAGTCCAGTCTTTTGAAAACACTGGAAAAAAACACATTGGATCTAGAGTCCAGACTCTTAAAAACATCGACAAGAAAAAATACCTTTGATTCAATCGGATTTTTGCTTGAATCAAAAAGAAATCCGCTTAAATTAAGATGCTTGGTTCTCGATTTAAGCAAATTTCCGATTGAATCAAGAGTATTTTTTCTCGTCAATATATTTAAGAGTCTGGACACCAAGCGATTTTTTCTCCCAGTGATACCAAACAAATTTTGCTACATTGTTGGTTACGATTTTAATTTTTGACCTAAAACAGAACCCTTATCGCCAAGTGACATGATGGAGGCGAGGGGCAGGGTCCTGGATCTCCCCCATGATCGGAATAAATGACAATTTTTTTTATCTGCAGTCATCTCCAAACTAATTGGAAGTGCGTAATAACAGCCTACTCAATTCTATTCATTCCTTTCAAAATCAATGACATCATTAACATGAAATTTGGCAACTTCGCCCCGTCCGGATCTTATTTACGCCCGCGGACGGAATAAATCTCCGCGTTTTGATACGGGAATTTTAAGGGTTGCTGCGGAGGTACGCGATGTGTGAAAATAGGGACAGGGGTGACTTGTGAACCATTTTCACTCCCTCACGAAACACGAGTCGCTTATTAATCATTAGCAGGACAGGTGACAGGTGACAATACTCTTAAAAAAAGATATGCCATTAGGGTCCAATCTTGTTTATCCTGCGCACGTTTTACAGCTGACTCTCTCTCGTAGGATGATTTTCAGCTCCATCAGTAATGCAAGAATTTGACTTTTTACTGCCCCAAAGCAAGTAGAGTTATTGCGCCCTGGTGAGACTTGACAACTCCTCATTAGCTGATCTTCCAAATTCTCCCACACCCTCGTAAAAGTTGTATGTACGTATCATTCAATAACCTAAGTTGTCCAATTGCGAGGCTTGGAGGGCAAGGCGCATAAGTGCAGTTTTTGCTATTTTGAGAAATACGTATTTTAAGTTTCGAAATTACATGGATCCCAATGGCGGAAAGAAAGTTCGAACTGGCTTTTTGATGCGTAAAAATTGGACTTTGGAGGCGAATATTTCACAGAATATGCGTTAAGACCCGTTTTACTTGAAATCATTAATACCTCAATTTTTTCAAAAACTGCATATATGCGCCTTGTCCTCCGAGCCCCTCGATTAAACTCATAAAAGAAGAACGAGAATGGCATGAAAAACTATCAATAAAGTTATTTCAGTATTACATGTTTTATAGTTAAATCATTGTATGATTTAAGTATTGTTGTTGAGTATAGCTCAACGTGCCCCACAGTGCAATGGGTGCAAAGGGAGACATTTTAAACCCTGGCGGTTTCGAGAAACTCTCTCCCGACTGATCTATTTTTCGAAAAATAATCTCTCCTCCCGTTACTTCAGAAAAAAACGAATACATAAAAACGAAATACAGATCAAACGAATAATTTTTCTTGAATTTTGAGCTCGCAATTCTGTTATCAGGAGACTAAATAATTTACTTACCAGTTTAGACAAACAAAGTCAACGTATTAAAGGAAGAGTTTTTTCAGAGGAAAAATATCGCATTCGAGGGCAGTTTCGATATCGGTATCGAATGCGACAATTTTCCTTTAAGAAAACATTGCCTTCATTACGATGTATTTCTTTGAAGTTGGTAGATGAATTCTTTAGTCCCACCACAGGAGAAGTGCGATCTCAAAATTCGAAAGAAATGACAAGTAGCTGAAATTATGGAACGGATTGATGCATTATATCGCACGTCGCTCTGCTGACACGACAAATCGCAACCGTCGAATCACGTTAACGACAAAATAACCTGCAATGCGACAAAATATGAGTCTGGGAAATTTTCGATAATACGAAATCATTTTGAACGTAGTCAAAATCTTTCCTGTTTTTATTTTGGATCCTAGCTTCTTTTTAACCTGCCTATTTAGTAGCTTTAAATAATTTTTAAAAGGCGGTTAGACTAACTGAACTGGCAACATGTCATACTTTATCTGCAGAAGATTATTAGGCACGTTGCAATCCCATGACGTCACGGTTGGCGCTGAACGATTATTTCATATCGTCGCTCCTCTGACGTAAAGGCGTATCTCCATTGCCAAGTGAGCCCTATTCTACGTTTAACTCCATGCTATTCGGGGCTCATGCGGAAATAGAGGTGCGTCCTCACGTCACAGGAGCGACGATATAACTCCCGGATAGATAAATAGATCTAATGAGTCAGGGCTGTTCTGTTTCCAATCAGATAGTTCTGACCATTTAAGTATTTTTGCGTCAACGAACTAATGAATACCTACTATACTGCCCTGCTAAGGAAGAACGCCGTATGAACCATCGGCCATTGACAAATCTCCATCGACAAATCATGAGTTTTCGAGCAAATTTGTTGATATTTTTTCCTGAATTTTTCAGAGAATTTTGTTCTTAATTTGATTTAAAAGTCTGAAAATTTCAAGAGAAAATATTCATAAGTTTCTTCCAAAGTAAAAACTTTATAAGAGAAAATTTGGCAACTCTTGAATGTTCATACGGCGTTATTCCTCAGCACGGCAGTACCAAGCTATGACCGGTTATATGTACATATTTGAGATGGTCTTTTTATCTGTGATTCCGAGCGAAGGAGATTTAAGTTGCACGAAAGGCGAATTGAAATTTTCATACTATTATTACAAATTTTGGAGAGACAAAACTTGAAACATTTTAACTAATCCAGACTGCGCTCAATTCCAGCTTGCAGTTCTGGAAATTGGTATTACAGGCTTCTTCATTAAATCTTGCATAAGAGATGCAATTTCAAGCTGAGCTTGAGAATCATTTTATGAAGTAACGTACCCTTATCTGTTTGACAAAAATCTATCTTTTTCGGGAAAAATTGATTCGATAACTGGCGCTCTGAAGCTTTATAATCTGGCAATTTCTCGGAAAAACACAGAATTAAAATGAAAACAAGAGCAAATCGCAGAATTTGAACTTAATGATTCGATTAACATTTATTTACAGAAACCATTAAACGAAGATTTTTACAAGCTGCTGATTATTTACATAACTGGCAAAATATTGCACGCTCCACCATTTGTGCATGATGAACAGAAAAGTTGTGGATTAAAGTTTTGCCTTGTCACCTAAAGACTAAAATATTTTGTAATTATCTTGGTTCACAGACTATGACAATGCACGGGTAACTTTGCGGTACAGAGTAAATTTTTGGGATCCAGCGGTATTTAACATCCCTTAAATTCTGACGGGAGGTGGTGAAGAGAATTGTTGGGGCTTCAGTTCGTAAGCCCATACGTCTTGCGGCCAGCCAGTCCGCCCTTTGGATTTTCGAGCCTCTGTTACTTGATTCGCATCAGTCTGAAACATAAAGTTGCGTTCTGTTAAAATATTGCAGAGAGAAAGTTTTAGACTTAGAGAAGTTTGAGACTTTCCCTTCTTTTTTCGGACAGATAGACCGCAGTAAAAAGAGAGGACACAGGAATAAGGAAGAAGAAGACACATCAGCTAATGCCAAATTTAACGGGAACTTTAATTTTTTACACGAAGACAGTTGTGCGGATTTTTGTGCAAACAGGGAATTTTTTGCAGAGTACGAAGCAAATTCCTAAAAATTGTCAAAGAAATCTGCACAAACGTTCCCCTGTTAAAAAATGTAATTGTCCCGGTAAAGGCAAAACCTGATGTGCCTTGGTCCCTCTCTGCTAAACGCGGTCCAGTGAAGCGACTTAAACTTCAAAAGGATTATTTCTTTTTCTCCAAGCTATATTTTTACTCTCAGAATATATTCATTCTGCCACGAAACAATAGACGAACATAAAATGTCACCATATTGAAAAGTGTAAGAATATAGTTTGGAGTGCTTAAAACCAGCTGAGCTTCAATGGATTTACACAAAGTTGCCTTATTTATCTTTAAAACCCAATATTGCCCGGAGACTTTAACGACGGATAAGAAAAATAGCGAATTAACTTCGAAATTATATTGATTTCGTAAGTGCATTTTTTGTTATTAATTGAGAATGACTGGATTTCCTACAACTATAAAATCCGAATTACGAGGATTGCGTTCATTGAAAAGAATCTCAAGCTCTTTGAATAGCAAAATAATTCGGCAGGACCTCTAAAAAAAATAGTTAATACGTGCGAACAACCAGTGGCCATTTTGCAAGTTGGTATCGCCGTTTTCCCCTCCATTTAAAATCGTGAAAAATATCGATATTAGGTGAGACAAGTTACTTCATTAGGAATCGATTTTACATAAATTTATATGGAGGGGTAAACGGTGCACTGTGGATCGAGTCAATTAGAGAGTCGGACAAAATTTGGAAATTTTAAACGCTCATAACTCTGTTTATACAGAACTTTGAAGTCCTAAAGTGGCTCCATAGGTTTTTTCGTGAAATTTTCTTCTGAAAGCACCCCTTGAAATTAAAAATGTGACGAAATAAACATCAAAATTCGCAGTTTTAGTAAAAAATTTCATGTCCGACCTCCCTAAAGGACTCGATCCACTGTGCGGTGTTGCCAACTTTCAATCATCGCCTTTGGAACTAATCTTGTTTCTCTCTCTCTGCGATTAAATATAGCTCATTTTACGGGCTTGGAGGACAAGGCGCATAGGTACATTTTTTGCCATTTTGAGAATTTTGTGCACTACCCTTTTGTGACCCCTACTTTTTAAATTTTTAAATTCTGTACTATACTATTTTAATCTCTCCTCTAAGATGTTAATGGCTCAAATGTTAAAAGCACCAAATAAACGTATCTACCAACTAACCAACCAACCATACATATTTGAAGTTTCGAAATTACATGGATCCTTTTGGTGGAAAGAAAGTTCAAACTGACATTTTGATGCATAATTATTGGAATTTGGGATCGAATTTTTCGCAGATTATGCATTAAGACCAGTTTTACTTACAATCATTAATATTTCGATTTTTTAAAAAAAATGCCCATATGCGCCTTGTTCTCCAAGCCCCCCATCCCTATATTTGCCATATAGGAAGATTCCAACCAAATAAAAACAATTAAAAAAGATCAATTTTCGTAAGACAGCTATCGACAAAAATTCCATTTCTCAAAATATCAAATAAGTATTTAAGTGCATTACGAAAGTTCTGCGAGTTAATTTGAATGTTTTAGTCATCCTCAATGCCATTTAAATTAGTGCCTCTTCTTTAAAAGCTACCCGTGCACAACACTATGGTAGGATGATTGAACTCTTTGTCTCTCATGATTATCGATCTAATTTTTGACGTTTACGATAAATTCACATGTTACCCTGTGAACTGAGCAGAGTGACCTCCTATGTTTCTCCAACAGTATCTATCTATAAAAGCTTCACAAACCACAAACGTGCCTCTCACGAAAATTAAATGGAAGGGCTGCATATAAGCGTCACCTACACTTTAAGATGAACCCTTACCAATAATAAAGAGTATCATTAATGAGTCACGTTTCCCAATTCAGATAGCCTCTTTTCGCCTGGCGTTATGCATCAGATTTTAGACAAAAGGTCACTTCGACGCGTATTGCTCAACAATCGAATTACGGTGAATTAGGGTAAGCCCTCTAAACCGCAAGTAAATAAAGCCATTAAAATGCAATTTACTTAACTTAATCGAATAAACTCGCAGCGATAACGGTGAATGGTATGCGCGGTTGTCACGTGGGGCAGTTGCGCGCGACGAATTATCGACGCCCCGAGCGCAAGAAGTGTTCCAAACTTGCATCGGACATACTGCCAAAGGAAAAACACCGTATGAGTCTTCAAACGTTGCCAAATTTCCTTCGATAAAACCGAATTTACTGAAAAAAGTGTGACTTTTTTTGTCAACATTTTCAGACAATTTCGTGCGCACTTTAATCTAAAATATGTGAAAATTTTAGGGACAATATGAATGAATTTCGTAAAAAAATGCGTGTTTTGTCAAGGGAAATTTGGCAACTTTCGAATGTTCATACGGCGTTCTTCCTTAGCACGGCAGTATACTGCCCAGATCTCGTTGCAAATCGATGGCTAAATCCGGAAACCCAGTATCTCAATTGAGGAGCCTCGGAGGACAAGGCGCATAAGTGCAATTACTGCTATTTCGAAAAATCCGTGTTTGAAGTTTCGAAACTACACAGATCCTTATGAATGCTCAAACTGACTTTTTACAGAATATGCATTAAGACTAGTTGCACTCAAAATCATTAATATCTTAATGTTTTCAAAACCTGCACTAAAGCGCCTTGTTATGCAAAGTACCTTTAGTCTTTTCATTTAAAAATCACTACAGAGAAAAATTCGTCCATCGTGAAATACACAGTATATTTAGTTTGGTGCACAATTTGACTCGAGTGGACTTTTTTCTTTTATTATTATTATTTTTTTGTGAGCGGAAATTTGTAATGAACATACACAAGAGTAAAGTCGAGTTTGAAAAGTTTTGTTGCGTCCATCGTATTCTAAGTAAAAATTCGACAAGGAAACATATATCGATGGTCAAAGGTAGTGTACAAGGTTAAGTGGCCGCGTATCGCCCTTACAGTGATTCAAAATTTCCGTATTTTTTTTAGTATATTTTTTCGAAGAGAAACAAGCCAACTAAATACCTTTAAAATTTTACAGAATATTCTGCTAACCCAGAAGAAAAATCAAGAAAGTTTGAGGAAATACGATGGTTAGTTATCTGAAGGAAAAATAAAGTACAACAAGAAATCTGTCGACTACAGCAAAAACGCCGTAACTCGATTCAAGAATTTGTGTTTTTCTTTCACACATTTTGTTCTCTTACGGAAAAAACCGATATCCATTCTGCTCCATTTTCTAAGCTCGAGTCCTAAGCAGTATGCAAAAGGCATTCAAGATTTCTAAAGCTGATGGATGCCCGTTAGTTTTCTGTGATGAGACATTTTATCAGGAAAAAATTTAAAAAATCTATGATAGAGTTACGGCGTTTTTGCTTTGTACGGCAGAATCTACGACGTCGCAAACGGAGATAAGTGGTTCCGCAGTTTGGCCATCGATATTGCGTACTTAATTCCGTGATCTTAATTCCGTATCCTCAAGGAAACAATTAAATTGCTGTTTTAACAATTCAATTGCTAAAAAAAAGTGACTGCAATGTTTCAATGTAGATTTTACAACAAAAAATGCTACTTTAACCCTCCCCGTGGTTAAAATAGCCTACAATAGTGGTTAATGTAGCATTTTTTGTTGTAAAATCTACGTTGAAACGTTTCAGTCACTTTTTTTAGCGATTGAATTGTTAAATCAGAAGTTAAATTTTTTCTGTGCTGACTTTCAGTCTATTTTGATAGAGCGGCAACCCTGCGGCTCATCCCCTGAGATGTGTTGCGTCAACCCTGGAGCTGGTCCCTGCGCTCTGCGGGGCGCCGCTCTCACCCTCGCCCTTTGCGTAGCGTTCAGCGACTCTTCATTTACACCCTGCCCCTTCGCCCCCCTCCCCCCTTCACCCCATCCCCCGAGTGCGAACGCGACGCCTGGAAAACATCCGTAATTCGAGACAGATAAAACCACCAATTCTTTCATCGTAAGGACCGTAAATAAGATCGAGAATTAGAGTGAAATGGATAGGCTGGAATTCCCACAGGTTTGGCAAGTTGGTGATTTTTTTTATCTTCGTAAAAATGTAGAACTTGACATCTTGAGGTAGCTCCTGGGGTAGGCTGTAATTAGCCCTGATTTAGGAGACAAGTGAGGATTTTTAGAGACAAAAACGCTAGATAAGTTTACAGGAATCTAGTGATACGTAACTAAGAAAGTAGAAGAAAATTTCAGAAAATTTGAGAGAAATTGTTTCAACGAATCATATCAGTGGCCAAGGTACGAAACCACGTAACTCCGTTACAGACTTCCTGTAATACTTTAATTTTTTTCCAGAAAACTGATCATCGTAATCTCCTGGAAAATTCCCTGATTTTTCCTCCAGGCAAGCAGAGTATTCTGTATAAATTTCAAGCTATAAACTTGGCTTGTTTCTCTTCAAAAAAATAAAATAGAATCGGCAATTTTGAAACATCGCCATGGCGATACGTTGTTTCGTATGTTGGTCATCGATCTACTGTCTCTCAATCACAGTGGCAAGTGTTTTTGCTTATAAATGTCTCAATTCATCACTAACGTCTAGTGACGAGATAATCATGCCATGATCAAAGCCTAGCCTTATTACAACCTGAAAGTCAATGTAAACACTAGAAGATACCAGTTTCCAGTTGCACTAAATTTTGCAATCAGGAACTGCAATTTCTAGAGCATCCGTAAAAACAATTATGTGCATAGGGAAAGGGAAATTAATAGTACATACGTTGCTTCTAAACTGATTATGAGCCAGATAATGTATTACCTAATTGCAAAATGTAGTCCAGCTGGTCTTATACGAAAATTATCCACGAGAAGACCCCTCTTGTTCTGGAAGAGAGGGGCCCAGCTCCCCTCCTCACCCGGCCGACCCCCCTCCCCCTCCCACCGAAAAAAAACACATTGGATCTTGAGTCCAGGCTCTTGAAAACATTGACAAGAAAAAATGGACTGCATTTTGCAATTAGGAACTTTAAATTCTGGCTCCTCTGGAAAAACACTTATGTGCATAGGGAAACTAATGGCACATACGTTGTTTTTAAACCGGGCTAGAATTTATACTTCCAAATTGCAAAATGTAGTCCAAATACTGTAATTCAATCGGATTTTTGCTTGAATCAAAACGGAATCCGCTTAAATTAAGAGGCTTGGTTCTTGATTGAAGCTAGATTCTGATTGAATCAAGAGTACTTTTTCTTGTCGATGTTTTTGAGAGTCTGGACTCTAGATCCAATGTGGTTTTTTTCCAGTGAATCGTGGCTACCTGTCTGCTTGTAATGAGTATGATTATTAGTAGGACTTACATTTTCATTGTATGCCTTGAGCGTGGTCTTGAACTGCTGGCTCTTGCGGGGGGAGTAGAGGGCCTTGTCCGCCTTGAAGCCCTCGGCCCAGGCCTTGGGGTCGGAGCTTTTGAGGGTCTCGAGGAGGAAGATGATGTACTCCTTGGCCAGCTTGAGGGTCTTTATCTTGGAGAGCTTCGTGTCCGTCGGGACGTTGGGAATGCACGCGCGGAGGAGGGAGAAGGCCTTGTTGAGCGTCAGGGTCCGCTTCCGTTCTTTCTTGTTGGCCGTGTTGCGCTTCCGCGGGGGCGGCGGTCCGTCGAGGATCTGGAGGGCCCCTGGGGCCCCCACCAAGGTCACCGCCCCGGTCGGCTGCGGGTAGAGCTGCGAGGAGGCCGCGGCGTAGGGGTCCAGCTCCCGGTCCATGTCGTAGATCTCCAGTTTGGGCGCCACGTGCGGGTGCGGCGTGTAGGTGAAGTTCGCTTGGAAGTAGTCGTCTGTTGGGCTCACGTACCTGTCAATCGAAAGAAGGGTTAATCGGGGTACATTTAAGGGGCTTGGAGGACAAGGCGCATAAGTGCAGTTTTTGCTATTTCGAGAAATACGTGTTTGAAGTTAAGAAATTACATGGATCCTTATGGTGGAAAGAAAGTTCGAACTGTCTTTTTAACGCTTAAAAATCGGAATTTGGGAGAGAATTTTTCACAGATTATGCATTAGGACTAGTTTTACTCGAAATCATTACTATCTTAATTTTTAAAAAACTGCACTTATGTGCCTTGTCCTCCAAGCCCCTCATTTGCAATTCAACAGCAATTTGTAATTAGTAACAAGCACTGCATTTTTAACACCGTTAGGGGACTACACATGTTAAAATTCTTTAAAAACACAAAGACAATTTTTGGTAAAAACACACTCACTTGCGTAAAAACAATTTTTACGCAAGTGAGTGTGTTTTTACCAAAAATTGTCTTTGTGTTTTTAAGTTTTACGCAAGTGAGTGTGTTTTTACCAAAAATTGTCTTTGTGTTTTTAAGGAAGCACTGCATTCCTGGAAAACTTCTCAAGTCCCTTTTGAATATATTGAGGACACTCACCTGTCGGATTGATAGGCCCGTTTGTCGTACTCGAGATTGTTGTTGTTGTTGATTCTGACGGCGTACTTCTCGTCGTAGGTCTCGTCGGGGCGACTCCTGTCGAACTCGGGGGAGTCGGCGAACTCGAGGTTGCTGTTGTTGGAGTCGGTGAACTTGGCCTCGTCGTAGCCCTCGGATTCGTCCATCTCGGAGCTGGAGGGCCCGCCGAACTTGGCCTCCCCGAAGATGGGCGAGGGCTCGCCGTACAGGGACCCGCACATCGGCTTGTCCTCTGACGTCACCGGGGTCGGGTAGTTCTTGTGTCGTTTCTCGTTCGGGCTCGGGTCTGGCACCCACTTTGACAGAGTTTCGCCGTATTGCGCCTGACCGTCTACAACAGAGTAGGAATATTATGATGATTAGCGTACCGTGATAGTCATTCAATGCGCAAATTAGCACTGATCTATTCACATGATCAACGAAAAAACGACTGATTCCTAGTCGTGCTGAGGAAGAATGCCGCATGAACCTTCAGACGTTGCTAAATTACCTTTAATAAATCAGGAATCTTCGGAGAAATTTTCAAACATTTTTCTTCCAACTTTTCAGAGAATTTTGTTCGCGATTTGATCTAAAATCTCTGAAAATTTTAAGGCAAAATATTCATTCTTTTCTTCAAAAATAAATATTCTTAAAATGCAATTTGGCAACGTCTAAAGACTCATACTTCGTTCTTCCTTAGCACGGCAGTATTGCAGTCCTTCTGTTGAAGAACAAATTTCACGATACAACACTAATCACGCAGTAAGTGTGAAGAAGGCCAAATTCACACGAAGGATAAAAACCCGAAATGTAGGGCATTTCAGTTGAAGATGATGTATAGTGGCCCTTGGCCGGAGGCCTTCGACCTCGACAACAGATTTATTCAGCCCCTACTTCGTGCCTGCTACAAAATATGGGCCTCGGACCCGACTGAGTCGAGGGCAGCCAAGTGACAAGCTCTCGAATAAATCCTTGCGCTACGTTTTCCTTTTGAAGAAATGTTGCGCGCACAAGTGCATGAGTGGTTGTTCGTTCATCAACGCCGAAACATTGTAGCAGACTCCTTTCTCACTCTTTTAGCGCACTGAAGTATTTACGAGCCCTTCATTTAACAAATCATGACCGGTCATAGTGATACAATGTTGTGCAGAGAGTTTGCTTCATTTGAGAAGTATCGATTTAACTGAAATGTACGCGTGCTTGTATCTGTCGAACGCAAATAGTCGAATCAGCCATTTTGTCAAATGCCTAGGCAAATAGTCAAATATTCTTACCGAGATTGAAATTTTGATTTTCTACCCTAATTTTAGACAAAATAATTCGTTGCTCCTTTGAGAAAGAATTGTCTGTAAAAATATGCAGCATGCAATAGTATTTTAGAAGATTTTAAGATCCTGGAGGTACATTTATCATGAAATTTTCAGCGTGTCATAAAACATAGAATTTTTAAAATTTTAACATTTAAATGTACTAAAGACATGCAAAAAGGAAGGAACAAGGAGAGTTCGCGGATTTGAAGAATTATTCTTCCCAAAATATTGAAAACCCTTGAACTCCTCGCATAAATTTTCAGAATTCCGTAAACTGTAAAAACTTGACTACCGAAGGCATTTGATAAAATGCCTGATTTGACTACTTGCCTTCGACATATCGAATTCTTAAAGGATAGGTATTGATAAGGGACATTTTTGGACCCACCCTATAGTTTACCTTCCTCAACTTTACGATTTTTTGCTAATCAAATATCCATATTTAACGAGATGCATCATGATTTGGTCAAATCTGGTTTCATTTTAGGTCTAATGCTGACCTAAACATGGGCCTGAGGACGGATTTTAGCGAAAAATGCGATTTTTTCTGCATTTAACCGCGAACTCACTAAATTTGCATTTTCTGCCTGAATCGGCAGCTATACCCGCATAAAAACCAGTTTTGGACCCAAAGAGGAAGAGAAAATGACTAAATTATGACTCGTTCCGTAAAATATTAATCTTCATTGAGCAAAAAATCAAAGAGTTGAGGAAATTCAGAGTGGGCCCAAAAACGGTCTTCATTGATACCCCTCCTTTGCTGCAATTTAATTTAGCGAAGAATCAAATCAACGATCTCTCTGAAAGTGAAAATGATTTAAAGTGATTGAAAAATCACGGGAAAAAAGTTTTGGTGCTCCCCTCAAATAATAAACGTTTTAAGAAATCAATAAAGATGAAAAGTAGAAATGCATGTCTGGAAAAAATGGAGGGATATGTTATCGAAATTACCTGAAAGTACGATAAAAGGTAAAAAAAATTCTCGAGGGAAACCATCAGTAAATGACTTCAGTCAATTCTTCTAATTGTTTACTTTTCCTTTCGTCCCCTTAAAAACTTGGTTCGGTTCAATATGATAATAAGTTGAAAGTAGTGGCATCATTTAGAAATTATTTCCTACCAATAGCAAAATGATGACGAAAATCGTCTCAGTAGATTTTTTGATAAGACCATGTCCAAAAGTAAACATTTGAAGAGAAAGTGAGCTTTAAGATGAGAACATTAACAACATTAACATGACGGGTAATTTGACAGAGACTAACGCCGTATGAAAGATATATTGACAGCGCACTGCCCGCAGAAAAATGCAATAGGTATATCAGATGACGCGAATATAAGGGTGGCATACTTTAAATAATTATTTGAAGTGAAGGTTTTCACATTATTTCATATTTTCTGATAGTTTGGAATGAAATTTCGCGTAACAAAGAGTATTTTTCAAGGAAGTCAGCTAACATTTTTTTTAACAACCATTGATTTGAATTTGTGATAGCTTTTGCGTTAATTCATGTCTCCCGATTGTCACGCATGAACTTATGCTACGTACATAGAAAAAAAAAAAAAAAAAAAAAAAAAAGTTAAATCAGCTAATGCAATGGTAAGGGCTTACTTTGAAGTACACACAACCATCAAAGAAGACGAGTGTATGCAGTGAATCGCGGAAATTAAAGGCTCAATCAGAAAGTGGGAATAAAGCGGATTTTTTTTAGAAACTACACATAATAGACATTTAGTTGGAATTTTTTAGCTAACGTGCGTTAAAAATCAGCATGAAGCTGAAAATATCAATACAGGGAAAAGCTCATGAGCTTTTCCATCTGTATTGAGATTTTCCCTCCTCTGTATTGAGATTTTCAGCTTTATGCTGATTTTTAACGCGCGTTGGCTAAAAAATTCCAACTTACTGTCTTTACGACTCGTGCGTCTTCCACAATCAATTTGAAAACTATAATACTTGATAAAATTCGACTATACTACTGAATGTGTCATGGCCTTAATTTGCGCTCTGAAGAAAGAAAATACAAATAAAAAATTGAAGAAAAGGCAACCAAGGAGTCGCCAGAGACTCAACTTTTCTTCAATGAAGTCACAGCCTTTTGCACAAAATCCATGATCTGCTGGCCTCTCTGTCCTTTTACAATATCATGCTCTTGATTTGTGGTGATAAAATGACGGAACATTTTTGTGAGGCAAAAAGAAGATCTGTCTTCACGGTTTAAAGTTTAAAAAATTATGACTAGTATTAGCGACGCTTAAAATTCCCTAATTTTCTCACAATTTCTGTGAAAATTGTGAAGGTGCGTCATTTGAAATGGGTTATCTTACATCGAATCATTTCTTGGGTGGATTTTGGTGAAGTTTAATTGATATATTTTGTAGCATTTTTTGGTATTAACTCCCGCGTCCTCTTCTGAGTCAAATTTCGATTGCCAAGTGCGAGACCACGTATCATTGCGATGTTCCAAAATTTCCAAAATTTCCTACTTTATTTTACCGGGGAGAACAAGCTAACTCTATAGATTGAAGCATTTATAGAAAATTCTACTAACAAGGAAGAAAACTTATGGAAGTTTTCAAAAAATTATGTTAACTAGTTTTCAAAGAGAAAATAATGCTTGACAGGAAGTCTGCAACTTCGTTTCGTTAGGCACTTTTTGAAGCCGCAAAATTTCCTAACCTTGCACAAAAATTTTTGGAATAAGAAGTGAATGTTACACTTCCCCGATGCCTTCGTCACGATGTTTGTGTATTCTAAAAGTGTACAAACTTTTCTTCCTAAATTTGAAATTGTGTTACAGTTCCAATTGCAAAAGGGCATGAAGTTGAAAGAGAATATAAGCTGTATTAGAACTTCGACGGCGGGCTCACTAAAAAAAAAAATCTTGGATCTAGAGTCTATCTTCTTTAAAGTCGAAAAGAAAAAGTACACTTGATTCAATGGGATTTTTGCTTGAATCAAAAGGATATCCGCTTAAATTAAGAGACTTTGCTCTCGATGCAAGCAAAAATTCGATTGAATCAAGAGTTTTTTCTTCTTGTCAAATTTTTTAAGAGTCTAGACTGTGGATCCGAGAGACTTTTTTCCAGTATTCACCTCCTCTCTCGATCATATTTCCAAAGAAGACCCACTCTTTTAGCTCAAACATAATTTAGGATACCTTGAGAAAAGTATGCGTTGAAGGCTCCACATAATCATGCTCGCACTTGGCTTACCTAGCTTTTTTGAACTGCCAAAGGCTCTAAAAAATTGCGAACGTTGATGATACATACCGACGGTGAAACTACCAAACCACGTATCTCGTTTGCGGTGTTTAAAAATCTACACTCGCATTTTATTTTTTTGAAGTAGACCAAATCAATATCATTCCTCGAAATTTTCACAGAATTTTTTTCGCACGAAGAGGAAAAATCACAGAAATTTTCTAGACTGGACTTTAAGTAGTTTTCATTTAAAAAATAAAGTATGACGGGAAGTCTGCGACGTCGCAAACCGAGATACGTGGTTTGGTAGTTTCACCGTCGATACGTTTGATGCACAAGAACGTTCAAATCGCAGTTTTATCTGCTCTTGAATTTTACTCAAATTACTTATTTAGACGTGCTTTCTCAGGTGTAAATCAATTTTGTGCATTACATTCTTAAAAAAAAAGCTTTTCAGCATAGACCGCTGTCGGGGTAAAGTCGACAACAAATGCACCTAGTTTTAATCATCAAAAGTTGGCATTTGCGCCCCTCTCCCCTTCATCCAATCACCACCATTTTCCTGGATCCTAATCTTCTCAGCAGGCTGATTATTGAATTTGATAGATAAAGTTATAGACAAAAAAGGTAAGAATTGGACTAACTGAAGGCAACCCTCGGAGGACCCTTTAGTTGGTCCATCTTACTGCCTCTCAGTCAATATCAATCAACCATCCATTTCTATCAATAGAATCGCTTCCCTTTGTGTTCGTTGTCTATAGCTTTGTCTATAAATTCCATTATTCAGCTTGCCGGTAATACGACTGTAGTCATATTCTTTGAGTGAATTTTTGATAAATTTTGTTCATTGCTGCGCAAACGACCAACCACATACCAGCTCGAATGAATGTACATTTTGGTCGTGAAACTATATTAAAAGCGCACATTGAATACTTGTCAAATACGCATCATATTGTGTATTTGCCGCAGGCAGTTCGTAGTCGTAGGAAATTCACTAGCAACATCTTTATCTCGTCAACTTGCGATGATTTGCATAAGGAAAGGAAAGCCTCCTTTGGCAATGAACTTCGTAAGCACGATCTCGATTTGGCGCGCCTTCAAACTCTAGTGATACGCTCCGCTTTGCCAGGAAGTTAGTTTAGTTGCTGAACCTAACCAAACCCAACTAGGATCACTGATTTCACTACATGCACTTGCGAATATGTCATCACATTCCGGCCAAAGTATCACAACGCCACGCGAAGCTCCATTTTTTTTACAGAGAAATTGTTTTTATTGAATATGTTTGTAAATTTCACTGAACTTTATTGGCAGCACAAAGAAAATTCATTGAAATTTTAGGACAGCTTCGTCGAAAAATTTATGTTTAAGAGAATAAAATGACGGCGGAAATTTTTAGACGTCGCATGACGCTTGTGATACTTCTGCCCGAAGGTAACAATGTGATATCTGGCACCATGCATTCAAGAAAGACAATACGTCTGTTCGAATTCCAAGCATAACAATCACACTGAAAAAAATTTTCTGCGTTTTTACCAAGGTCCGTTGGTACCTTTACCATTTCACTTCTTTTGTTACCAATTATTGGTAATTTTACTAAGACAGACTGGTAAGCTTACCTAAAAACCAGTATTTTTACTATTTTTTTTTTCAGGTAAGAATACCACTTTTATTGGTAATCAATTCCCGGTAACTTTGCCATTTTATCTCGGTAATTCTATCACAGTCTATAGAAAATATTGGCGTTTTCACCGAGGTCCAGTAAAATTACCGAGAAAGTTCAATAATTTTACCCAAATTTCTCGGTAAAATTAACAATTACATAAATGGTAATTTTACCAAGAAAAAACTGGGATCAAATAGAACCCTGAATTCTTGATAATTTTACCCTTTTCTTAGAAAATACATCGAGATTTTTTTCCAGTACAGTACAGCTCCTGTCTACTCCTATCCTGCATTTTTCAAAATTATCTGGTCAACGCAATTTACCGGCAATTGCTAACTACCCACGACACATGTAAATAAGGACTATGCCCCGTATAATCCAAATATTCCAGTATATTTTCGCATATTTCTGCGTAATTTCGTGATAATCAAAACGAGAGTCACATATTAACTCTATTTAACGGGGAAATTAGCTCTGCCTCTCGAGGTCAATTTTTGACTACAAACAATTAAATGCGGTAGCTTTAAATGAACCAAACGATCTGAAAGTTGTTTACCAAAATTTTCATTACCAGGCACGAAATTTAGAATTTTAGAAAACTGATCATTTTCAGATCACTCTTACATGTCTAACCTTTGTCCCTATGATTGTTTGAATTGTTTACCCAAAAACGCATGCAATCGATTCCCAGAAAATCAAAGGGAGCAAAATGATTTCATTGCGATCATTGCAAATCTAAGAGCTGGTTTAATTATAGCTGCACATCGTAGGTACATTCCCTCTATAAACCTTAGTCGTAATATGCAAAGGAGCCTTTGAATATTTTCACATCTAGTAGATCATTTGAGGAGCTTGGAGCGGAGGATAAGGCGCACAAGTGCAGGCCTTGAAAAAATTGAGATAGTAATGATTTCAAGTAAAACTTGTCTTATTGCGTATTCTGTGAAAAATTCGCTCTCAAATTCCAATTTTCAAGCATCAAAAAGTCATTTTGAACATTCTTTCCGCCATAAGGATCCTTTAATTTCGAAATCTGAAACACATATTTCTCAAAATAGCTAAAACTGCACTTATGCGCCTTGTCCTCCAAGCCTCTAATTTTAAGTGCTTTCATTGCGTCGAGTTATGAAGTAGGAAACTTTTGAACTGAGAGAAAAGAGGGAAGCGAGGGTGTTGAAAAATATCTTACCGAAGGATACGCCGAAATCAGATCTGGGTCCAGTTGGGAAGTACGAGAGGTCACAAGGGCGGGTAGGGGTGACAGGTGGACTGTACGTATTGCTCATCGGGTTGATGATTGGGTTGTAACTGTTGTAACTCATAACTTGATTCATCGCTGGCGGAATGTAGAGTAGGCACAAAACGCAGTCTTTCGACGATTATACTTTGAAAAAATTAATCACAAACACAAAGGAAACACCAAGGCAATGGAAACATTCAAGGAAGTCAAAGTCAAAATCAATTTAACGCGAAACGGCGAGGAAAGTTCAACATACACACCAGTTTTGACGTCATGTATACTAAAATTGACCGAGGGAAATAAGGTATCAAAATTCGACGAGGTTGAAGTATGCTTCGATCTAGGAGAAAATTATAAACTTAGAAAAATTTGAGGATACGCTGGAGCCAACACAATTTAATGAGAAGTTGCAAAACAGATTTTGGCACGCACCGATCTTGAAAACTTTTGAACTTTGAGACGAATAAAAGGGAAAGGTGATCGACAATATCGGACTCGGAATCGCGAAAAAACTCGGTATTTTCACAGGCGGGAGAGGAAAAAACGGCAAAGTTGATCCGGAAAAAAATCCATGTGGAATGGTGAAAAAGTCCGATACCGGCACTAAATTTAAATTAATTCAAAACCAAGAAGAAAGTATTTCAAACAATGGGGACAACACTAATTACCGGAAAAAACAAGCTGGAAGCGATAAAGACTTCAGGCGAAAAAAGGCGATTACAGAACTCGATCAGGCGCGAAATCAGCGGGAGCAATCAGGTGCTGATCGTAGCCAAGCGGGGGCGAAGGAAAACAAAGTGGAGTGCCCTAATTAACTGAATCATGCCCCGTCTCAATTTCATAAGCTGCAGCTCCTCGGAGCTCCCAGGGCCCCGCCCTTGACTCCGCCCTCCCTAAGGGAGGCCCACTCGGGAGCGGCGGGTTTTTATAGCCCTCGACGTGCGTCCCAGATGTCCGAAGAGAATAAACCGCGCATCTCCCATCGGAACCAAGCGGGGACGGCGTCCTTTTACCGGACCGATCTGGCAGCGCTCCCTGCTCCGTAATCAACTTAAGATAAATACGTTTTAAACAAGCGCCTTGATAGATAATCTCGTTTTAGAAAAAGCTCCCGGTTTTACCGAACAGACGCCGAGAGAAATTGCGCCAATTTTTTGGCCGCTGCTTCTAATGTGAATTGGACGTGTTTCTATCAAACGGAACTATGTGCATTGTGACGTGAGCCCTGTAACACATATATTCTTATGGGTCTCAAGGCTCATGTCTTAATGCACACAGTTCTGTTTGACAGAAATGCGTCCAATTGTGCGAACTGGGAAGAGTTATGGCGGATCTGTTGAGTCTCATAACTCTGCCTCGCTATTGCGAAACGGCGTAAGTCCATCGGTAACCCATTGCAGGAAAGTGGTTTTTGCTCGGAAAGGCAGACGAATCGTTAGGTCTCCGTGTCTCTGGGGTTTCCCATTATTGCAGATCTTAATAAGTCCAAAAGATGCTGATGTAAGCTCTGCCGTCTGTAACGAGTTGATTCCCGGATAAAACCCCGCAGGCAAAATCCCGACCGGGAACTAATCCGTGGGAAAACCGTTGTAATGGTTCCTCACTACTGTGGAGAACGATTCCAGGGTCGATCCACCGATTGACAGTGCCTGCATTTTAGGGCATTTCTTAAGAAATTCCAGGCACTACGTTACGCTATACTATGTCAGCCGTTAGGTACACAAAATTTGACCAAGAAACAATTGAAATAATTCCGAAAGTAGGCACATACCTAGTGCGCATCACAAGCAGTATTGCCTTTCTTTTGTGATATTCATTCGGGACCTTCTTTTGAAGCTACTTATATAGTTTCTCGGTCAAAATTTGTGTGCAAATACTTCAGCGTGATATGATCCTACTCGGAAATTGAGGCGTTGGGTGCAGGAAGGGTACTTCTCGGTTGCGTTATTTCAGAACTTCTGAAATTTTTCGTTTCCAGCATTATTAAATCATGAAGAAAATTCAGCAAAAGTAACAACAAATTCCATAAATTTGCTTTAATCATAGTAATTGAAACTTTAACGGATATTCTGAAACACCGCAATCAAAAAATGCCTTTTCTGCGTCCAGCGCTTCAATTTTGAAGGACCGTTTTAAAATTCATCAATATTCAACTGATTGTTCAATTTCGGTGCAGTTTCCAATGTACAGATGCAGAAGATCAACCTTAACGTCAAAAATCTATACACTGCAAATTTGGACGAATTTGAATGAAAAGAGGATCAATTCGTCGGCCCTCTGGCGTTAAAGCGTATCTCAATTTTCACGTGGGCCTTGTTTCACATATAAATCCATGCTTCCTAGGGCTCATGTGGAAATCGAGATATGTCCTTACGTCAGAGGGGGTGACAAATTAGAAGCTTGTAATTTTATGTGTTCGCCTTCTAAAACATTTTAATTTCATGAGGTACCTTTTCACTGAAAATTCTTTGCCAGATTAAGTAAATTTTTATTGAAGTAAAAGAACAGTGAAATTGCACATTTTTAGCAGCGCTAGATGCACATGCGCCCTGTTTTCAAATGGTCCCTCATATCCATTGGCGTTGCGTGCTTTGCCACTTAAACCTATAGTAGAAAAGGATCGATAAACATGGTGTTCGCAATGGACACCTTAATAATCAGTTCCTTACCATAGTATCAAATGGAGAAATATCGATGATCGATCATTCACACCTCGTCAATGTTAATAAAAATTTAGGTTTTTTTAATAATTATTCCAAACTGCATAACCAAACAATGAAATGGTGTAGTTTTTACGAAACTCCAACTGTTGGCATACTCAAACCCCCTCAGTTTGTCTCTCAATGATTAGCGCGACTCAAATTTCATTCATCCAACGCATCATTGTCTTGAATCGCATGCCCTCAACACCCCACACGAGGCACCGCCCTAAATCTTCACCCTCATTTTTTAAACATGTTTTTTTGCAAAAATAATTGAAACATCGTGGTGGAGCTCAGACCTCGTGTCAAAATATTGCAGACTTCGTCGCCCTTGCTCAGGATTTTTGCGAGACGACCAACTGGTGCACACTTCCTCTTTTTTCTTCTTCTTCTTTTGTGCAAAAAAGGCGTCTGTGGGGGTCGCGACCCACAACTTGAAGGTCAGAGGCATTTGTCAAAGTGAAAAGGCGTGGTCGCCTCTAGGTGGCCCGAGAAGATTGTGTTAAAAGTGATTGATGATCTTTTGATGACTTCGAATTGGGAAGAACAAATGGTTTTGTTGTAAATTGAGCTGTTCGCGAATGCTTTTATTTTTTAAGTAGTTTTATTTTATATACCTATTGACGGTGAAATCGGCAGACCACGTATCTCGTTTGCGGTGTTTAAAAACCTCCCATTTTATTTTTTGAAGAAGAACAAATTAATATCATTTCTTGAAAACTTCTCAGAGCTTTCTTCTCAAAGTGAGGAAAAACACGGGATTTTTTTTAAAAATTGACGTTGAGTAGTTTATCATTTAAAAGATAATGTATGACAGGAAGTCTACAACGTCGGAAACCAAGATACGTGGTCTGATAGTTTTACCGTTGCCATACATTTCGATGCACGTTGAAATACATATTATTCTCAAATAAAAAGCCTATAAAGTGGTATCTTTTCACTACATCTGACATAACTATACCTCGTGAAATTATACTCTCTAAAAGCTCATCAACGGTGTAAATCCGCAAACACGTATCCCGTTTGCAGTGTTTGAAAATCTCCGCTCCCATTTCATTTTTTTAAAGAAGAACAAGTCGAGATTATTCCTTGAAGTTTTCGGAGAATTTTCTTCGAGGGAAAAAGGATAGTTTCAAGGACCATCGTTGCGTAGTTTTCCATTTAAGAAAGGAAGTATGATAGGAAATCCGCGCCACAAACCAAACCACTTAGTTGCGAAGTTACATTCTCGTCATGCTGATAATTTGGGGATAACTATAGTTTTAGTACACCCTTATTTTAAAAAGATCAATAGCCGAAATTTTTTCGAGGAATGTCTTGAAATCTCGGTTATCGTTATCATACAAGATAATGAAACAAAAAACCTGCGGGTCGATTATTGAACTTTATAGACAAAGCTTTAGAGGAAGAAGACATAAGGAGTATAGAGCGATCCTATTGGTTGAAATGGGTGGTTCTTATAGACTAAAGGGGTAAATGATGGACTAACTATCGAGTTCCTCGTGGGTTGCCGTTAGTTAGTCTATTGCCTACGTCCTTTGTCCATTGCAACTAGCCGCTTCCACCAATAGGATCCCATCATATCATTTTTGTCTTCTTTGTCTATTGCTTTGTCCATCAATTTCAATAATCGGCCCGCTGCTCTCAATGCCTGCCTTGCTTCAATGTAGCGATTTTGTAACTCCACTGAACTGTCGCATTTCCCCTTTCCCGCACCTGTTCAAGGATGTCTCATGTTCCTTTTATCTCAGCCTCTCATTTTTTTCAGGGACACGGAGCGAATGCTGGGTGCTAACACCGCACACAAAAGTTTGGTAAAACAAACCATAAATTACACCCACGGCTACTTAGGAGGGCGGGTTATGAATACAACTATGCACCATCACCATCGAAACCTCTGAAACGTTTGTCCGCAAATGGAAAAAGGCTGTCGGACTAATCCATAATTTTATTTTATGAATTCCAGTTTCACTCATAGTTTGTTTTCATAAGGAGTTTTGAAAAAAACAAAACCAAAAAAACCGGGAGAATGTAAACATGACCTCTAGTTGTCGCCCCTCTGATTTGACGTAATGACGTAACCTTATCTGCACGTGAGCCTTTTTCTCCGTATAACTATATGCTTTCCGGGGCTCATGTGAATATAGAGATACATCCTTACGTCAAAGAGGCGACGTAGTCCCCGACAAGGAGCAGAGGGAACTTCCGAAACGCAGAACGGGACGCGAAGGGTCATAAAGATGTCACACCTAAAAATCAGAACAGGTGACACTACGAGAAGTCAAGTTGACACTCTGTTGTCAAAATTAGCTGTAAATGATTAATATTTTGTACGTAGAGGAACTCTCTAAGTAGGGCATACGTAGATTTGGAATACTACAAAACTTCAAAAGTACTGATACCCGTACTGATACAAGTCCCGTACTGATAGACTATATCTATATGAAACTAGAGCATTTGGCTGATAAAATTCAGCGCGATGAGAAAATTCTTGGATTAATTTATGGAGAAATAATTTGGATTTGAAGTTTTAATATGGACCTTTCTGATACAAAAATAAGGTGAAGCTGAAGGAATAAGGAATTTTAGAATGAAATCTCATGGTGTCTTAGTTCTCGCAATCTTTATTTCATTACAATAATAAAACAAATTACACTGCGGGTAACAATGCTAATTTTCACGTAAAATACTACCAAAACGTTTCGGCTGAAAACTCAGCCCCCCTCAGTTGGATCAGTTTATACAACTGAGGAAGGCTGAGTTTTCAGTTGGATCAGTTTAACAAACTGAACGAGTCAACTCTTTGACGAAAATTTAGCGGAAAAACTGCCGAAGAACGGTTTTCTATAGACAGTTGGTCGGTATTTTTTCAGTGAAGGTATACGGTGGACACTACTAGTGTCTCATTTGTTACACATTTTGGAGGGATTCTCAAGAAATCCTCATTCATATCGTGAAATTCTTTTGAATAAAACGTACTGGGATTGTGATTCAATTTTTATCCTGGTGAGTGCACTGAAAAAAAATTCTCGGCGTTTTTACCACGGTCCGTTGGCACCTTTACCATCTCACTTTATTTACCAATTATTGGTAATTTTACCAAGACAGACTGGTAAGTTTACCTAAAAACCGGTATTTTTTACTGTTTTTCAGGTAAGAATACCTTTTTTTATTGGTAATCAATTCCCGGTAACTTTGCCATTTTATCTCGGTAGCTCTACCACAGTCGATAAAAAAATACTGGCGTTTTTACCAAGGTCCAGTAAAATTACCGAGAAAGTTCAATAATTTTACTGAGATTTCTCGGTAAAATTACCAATTCCATAAATGGTAATTTTACCAAGAAAAAACTGGGATCAAATAGAACCCTGAATTCTTGATAATTTTACCCTTTTCTTAGTAAATACACCGAGATTTTTTTTTCTGTGTGGTCCAATCGGACAGCATGCACATTGCGCAGGTCGAGGCAACACTGGTCTGCTTTTGGGGAGCCTCGAGAGCTGCGTTACAGAAAGGGGTTGTAAAAATTGAGGCGAGCTATCAAAGGCGCCACGAATGGCATAAACTATACAGGCAGGAGTCACATTCCTGTCATCATTGTGCGACAAACGAGTGTGACAAGATTTATATACCTAAAGGTATCCTTCCACTTGAGCCCTGGGTGTGTAAGGTCGTTTCGTAAACACCGCCGGTGACATTCGAATCATAACCACCTACGTTCAAAAATGTTACCCCTTGGTTTTAATTTTCACCCTCGGCTAGAAATCTCTCATATTATTGCGAAACTCCATTAGGCGGAGAAAGCTTTGTTGGTTGGGGGTGACATTTTTTTTAATGTTTTTGTGGTGTTAATACAAATATTCTCATCGGTGCACGCAAGATTGAGTTCCTTGGCATTGCCGCTTTCATATGAGCGGCGCGGCGGTGTTTTATAGCACTTATTTGAAATTTTGTAAGGGACACTCGACGCGTGAGGCATTCAATGCGGAGCATGAGGAACTTGTTTCAAAGTAGCTACTTACTCTTGTTGCTTGTTCGCTTTCTTTTAGATATGTACAATTCTTATTTCAACTAATTCCATAAAAATGCCGTAGTCAGTTCATAATCGAATAACTATTTTACGGAGAGCAAAAAACTAAAACAGATGAGCCCTGGTGAGTAGTGATAAACACTCGTCTCTCGAAAATTGGGACCAAGCAGTGGAAAAAGTTGTCTTTCGGCATGGAATGGAAACCCCAAGTATTCTTCGAGAAAACTGCTCCTTCCAAATCTGTTTTCAAGACCTGTTTAAAAGTTGCCATTTGGTATAAACTTAACAATTCACAGCTATTTTGTACGGAATAGAGATGTCCAAAGTGGGCAATAACTGCCTCTCAGCAAGGGTTGGAAGCATGTTAAAAAATAGCCTTAGTCAGAAAGTTTCCTCAGATTCCGCTTTTACATTTGCGGTTAAAAAGCGGACCATTTTTAATTTCCGCGTTTTCCAAGTTTTCGGTAGATCATTGACATTTTCGGGCGTTTTTGTTGCATAAATCTTAAAACACTCATTTATGCCAAAGACCGATTGGACTACATATATGCAGTTAAGAACTGCAATTTCTGGCTCATCTATAAAAACAATTACGTCCACAAGGAAACTAATGGTACCTACATACATTGTTTCCAGACTGAGTTGGAAATTTTAGATACTGATTGCAAAATGTAGTTTAATCTGAGTTGCTCGGAACTAAAAATTTACCTTTAAAGGTAACATTCTTCACGTCAGAAGACTTGACGGATGAAGTGAAAATTTTCTTTGCTGAATTATGGACACGGAAAATTTTCATCCATGTGATATTTTTATTTTTTTATTTCTTTACAGAAAACAAGCTGAAAAGATTTCATTCTCATCATTATCTTTAATTTTCTGAGGATTTACTACACTAGCTCAAAAACATTCATGGAGAAGCCAGAGGCGGATCCAGCAATTTAGCGACACCGGATTTCCTCCATTTAAACCTATGCTAAAAAATCAATTCTTGTAGGAGCACCTGTAGTCCAGTCAATAGGGGGTAAAGTAGAGACAATTTCTGAGGAAACTTTCTGATATACTATTCCTATGTATTTTTCATCGCTGAATCCGAATTTCACATTTGCGAACAAATCTGAGGCGAGCCAAAGCCGCCATCTTGAAAAAATGGCCGAAATTTGCGTTTTTTGGCCGAAAAACCGAAATAACTCGTATATTATTGAAATTACGGCAAAAGTAGTTATTTTCTAAATTAAAGTACATAAAATTTCCATTAAAAGGAGTCCAAGATGATTAAGATCAGATGATAACAAATGCCGTTACAGCGTTGCAAAGTTTCAGGCAAGTATTGAGGTTGAGCAATTTTCGTAACATTCCCTGCAAAAAGAGAGCTCTCAAGGCAACTAATCATTAAATCGTAACTAGGGGCTTATGGGGCTGCTTCGCAGCCCCTTATTTTTCCTGTACACTTTTCACTTTCACATTTTTTTTTTTTTTTATTTATTTTCATTTAATTTTCTGTTTTGTCTTTGAATCGGGTCTAATTATTTCTTTGAGAGAATAAATATAACAAATGTTTTCAAAAATTGTAATTTTATTTAGTAAACTTTAAACTAAAATTTTGTTTTAATCTTCATACAAAATTATTTTTTAGGTTTTACATTTGTTTTCAAACTAATTTTAAAGAAGATCTTTTTTTATTTTTTAAATGCATCCGGAATGCAGCTGCATTCCGGATGCGTTAAGGGGTGGGAAGGAGGGAGGGACGGACTGAGAAACTGAAAAAAGTACGTTACGTAACGGTAAATATTAAATAAACTTACATATATATGGATCCTTGAAATTTAAAGCAATAAGGTCCATCACCCGGAATATCAATTCGATTTACAGAGAAAGAGGCAAAAGCAACAGCACTATTATAATTTCTGATATGCTTTATGAAATTTGAAGAATATAAAAATAATGATTTCAAATCGGTATTTGTCCGAATACTCGTTAAAGAAATTAAGCCATTTTGGCAGCAGTTATTAAAATGATCATTGGACATGTCACCCTGAAAATGGCGAGCATCACAATGATGACAAATTATATTCATTGAACCGACTGAAAATTTGGTAACAAAATTTTCATCAAAGTTCTGATCATCAATTTTATACTTCCGAAATGAAGAAATGAAACCTTGATTTTCTATACTAATAACAGAGTTAAGTTCTTGCTTCACTAAACGAACATGCGAAGAATTCTGGAAAACGCGACCACGTTTTGGAGGACGACCGCCTCGGTCATTGAAAATTTCACTCATAACAACTGTTAAATTTAAAATTAAAATTAGTAAAAATTATTATTATTTTAACAAAATCATAACTGAAAAGTTCAATTTTTAAATTAAAAAAAATAAATCAGAAGAAAAAGGATGAAATGAAAATGGAAATTAATAATAAACATATTTATACACATTGAAAAGAAACAGCGTGAAAAGTTCTGATCGGAAATGAGAAAAAAAACTTGGAGGTTATTGCCTTAATGAGGAAAAATTGGCAATAGGAAAAATATGGAACCAATCATGAAAAACCGTAAAAAAAAAAAAAAAAAAAAAAAAAAAAAAAAAAAAAAAAAACGCGGGAAAAGAAAAATGTAAGTTGATGGCAGTTGAGTGTTGGAAGTAACCTCACTTAATGATGATTGTTGAATGAAAACAGCTGATAAAAAGACAGCAAACAGTAAAGTAAGATGCGTAGCAACAAAACTTTTCCGAAAAACAAAAAACCCCCACTTCCCCTCATCCAATTTATGAGTTTTTAGGGATTTAAAAATCGGGGACGAACCCCAGAAAATAATTTATAGTTTTCCCGAAGCATTGAGAACAACACCTTTCAAATGAACCAACGCCCCTCGCAATTAGTACAGTGGTTGATTCACAATTTCATTCTATTTTTCAAATTAAATATTAAGATAAGTGTAAGTATGAATTATAAAAGGAGTGCAATTTTGAGTTCTTGACTTTCAAGAACGGCAGAGGATAAGGGGATGGGGGGGGGGGGGTCCGGTATGAGCGCAGCCGCAGGGTCCTCCGTCCCTCCCCCATTTTCATGGCCCGGGTGTGCCCGGTCGGCCTTTTTTCCCCGGTTATCAGTTTTTCTGTCCTCCACAGGCACCTTTTCCGGAGGAAAAAAAACTTGATGTGCCTACGTATAGGTATATTTGCTGATAAAAACAATAGCTGCCACCAAGCCAAAGAGACAGGCACTGCTAGCTTGTCAAAAATATAATAGTGGGTCTAAATTTTGAGTCCGTTAAGTTTAAGCGCGCCGACCGCTGTAATCCAATCAGCAGTATGAGGAGTTTAATTTGAGTTGAAAACGATGTTGATCCAATAAACCCTCTCTTATTATTTCGGAGTTATTAAAAAATCAGATGAGGAGCTTCAAAATTTTTAGTCGCATGAACTTCCATACCCAATCCACTCTCGCTATTTACCGCAGCAGATGTCATGCGTAAAGTTACTATGTTCACATTTTATAATGCATTTACACCATGTCATGGTTCCCCCTTCGCCTCATTGCCTCTTGTTCCATCCTCGTCAATCTCTTCCTTTCACTGCATGTCACAGTCATTGCCCGAACATTCAGCGTCTTCTGGATCATCTACGTCATCCCCTTCTTCTTCCAGCCTTCTTCTTCTTCTTAAAAGTGCGTCATATTGACTATTTTCGCACGAGCCATGACAATACTCGCATATAAGACTGCAATGAAGGCCTTCCTTCCAAAAACCGCGCGGGCGCCGCGACTTTCTTCAATGCACTTGCACGAGATCTTGCTTAAAATTTCACCCGTAGCGGGATTTTCCAAGGTAATGATGGGGATGAGGCCATTTCTGCTATTCTACCACCCCCCAGTCACACGCGTATTTCTTGATGATCATCCATTGCTATGTACTTGAGAATAGGAGCATGAAATGTGGCAGCATCCTCTGAAGATGGAAGACAAGCGAGATTTTGTACATCGTAGAAAAAAGTCCGTACATAGCTTTCATACCTAAATTCAGCCAAAGTTTTTTTTCTACTCACCCTTGTAGCCAAACGATCTGAGTAAAAATTATTTTCCTGCTTTACAAATTTCTTCTTGCTTTAAGGCTGATTTTTTAAGCATCTGAGTTGGCTGAGCGGTTCTCCAGGGTTGCTAAAAACTTAACTTTGGCTTGTCTGAAGAGTGGTGATATTGTGTCACACCCACTAATGGCATGAATGAACAGTACGTGCGTTCGGCTTTCACTTCATTTTGAAGGCTGCCTCGGTTGAAAAGTATTTAAAGAGTCTCACCTTTGCCGGATTTTAGAGGGAAAGCATTTTTGACGTTACGTGACTGAGCTGTAAGGAGGACAAGACGATCAATATATTTTTCTACAATGACAACAATTTCGCCCTGTTTTGCCGTTTCCAAGGCCTTTGAAACTATTTGATTTTGTCAGTGACTTCTTCTGCTTGAAACACAGACATGGTTTCAGCCCTGAAACGTTTCATGAGCCTTTGGATCAAACGGGATTTGTTTTTGCCGTTTTTCAGAAAATTTGCTCGTGATGTTACTGGGACCATACTTTCATGGAATTTTATTTTCACTGATGAAGCTTGTCCTCTTTGCCATCTTCCAGGTCTTTTCGTGCTGCATCTTAAAATATCCTTGGGATAGCCGCTGAAAACGATCACAGAACCAGCGGAACATACTTCGATTTTACGTAGGACACGTGGTTGTTGCATCTTGATGAAAATGCCTCATTTTGTCTCCAAATCACTCGATGGAGCAAAAAACGGACATCTATGACATAAGTAGGATTCTTGTCGTCAATTTTATCTACACACCGTGTAAATGTAAAAAACATATCATAAAATGTGGAATTCGCATGCCGTCTGCTAAGTTCAACAAAAGGGTAAAGGGTGAGAGTACGACAAAAAATGTTGAGGTTCCTAATCTGATTTTTTATTAGCAGTTATGCCCCGAAATAATAAGAGAGGTTTCATTGGAATAAAATCGTTTACAACTCAAATTAAACTTCTAACCCGGAGAACGAAGGCCGACCGGGCGCACCCGGGCCATGAAAATGGGGGAGGAACGGAGGACCCTGCAGCTGCGCTCATACCGGACCCCCCCCCCCCATCCCCTTATCCTCTGCCGTTCTTGAAAGTCAAGAACTCAAAATTGCACTCCTTTTATAATTCATACTTACACTTATTACGATTTAATGATTAGTTGCCTTGAGAGCTCTCTTTTTGCAGGGAATGTTACGAAAATTGCTCAACCTCAATACTTGCCTGAAACTTTGCAACGCTGTAACGGCATTTGTTATCATCTGATCTTAATCATCTTGGACTCCTTTTAATGGAAATTTTATGTACTTTAATTTAGAAAATAACTACTTTTGCCGTAATTTCAATAATATACGAGTTATTTCGGTTTTTCGGCCAAAAAACGCAAATTTCGGCCATTTTTTCAAGATGGCGGCTTTGGCTCGCCTCAGATTTGTTCGCAAATGTGAAATTCGGATTCAGCGATGAAAAATACATAGGAATAGTACATCAGAAAGTTTCCTCAGAAATTGTCTCTACTTAGCCCCTATTTGTGCTCTATTGACTGGACTACTGGCCCCATCTATATTTCTATATTATACAGCTACAAGCAAAATCTTGGAAGCACTATTTCGGAAGAACTGCCGGACCGATAAGGATGATCTTTACATGTATGTCATCTGTAGTAGATGTAGATGTGCAAAAAATTATGAAACCCCGAACTTTTAATGTTGTAGAGCTTTTAAAGCTCATGTCACTTAAGTCCAATGTTAATAGCGTGAGAGATATGTCGTTTCCGCTAGAAACGTCAAGGTGTGGGATTCTACCTGAGTGACTCGTAATCGATACATTTACATAGGTTCAAATGGAAAGAAGACAATGTTGCTATTTGCTGGATTCGCCAATGAGAGAAGCTATAGGAGATATTGTGGCTTGTTTCCATTTGCAGTATAAAGCAAAATGTGAGATATTGATGCATTTGAACGTAAAAAGTTTTTTTTTTCTTTTTTTTTCTTTTTCTTTTCAAGCTAGCCATGAATATGCAAGGATATTTCATTTTTTTCAGAGCAGCTCGCACGAGTTGCATCTTAAAACAAAGACCCCATTCAACGAAAATGCAGCGCAATATCGAGCACGTGACTCGTAAATTTCAAGAGGCCTCTTCGGCACCCACCCCCGCCCCTCGGCCGAGGGCACCCGGGACCTGTGCCGCCGCCGCCGCCGCGAGGCCGCGACGCGACGGCACCAGGAGCCCTTGACCTTCGAGTGATCGCGTCAAGACCCGATTCTCACAATTTCAGCTCAGCTGCCGCCCAGCCGCAACCCCGACCGTAAAAGTCGAGCAAAGGCCCAAAGCAAAGAAAAAAAACGCAAGACGCGAATTGAAAAATCGCTGACAGACTTCAGCTCAAAATCGAGGAAACCAAAAAAAAAAATAGAATACGAGAGACTGAAGTTTATTGCACCGGGGGTGGATACCGGTCAAAAACCGCGCAAGGACAAGGGGATTCCCGGGTGAGTTGCGCGTTTACGACGGGACCCAGCGCGGCGCCTCCCTTCCCTAAATCCATCACCCCCGGAGGAGGGGGGTCATCGGATCCCTGCCAGGGTGGCGCCAGCATCCCTGATTTACACCCGGTTTTTGTTTTAAACGCTCGATTCCGTTGCCACTTGTGGCCTCGGGCTCGTTCCTATCGCCTGTGGCCCGTCCTCGTTGCTTCGCCTGTGGACATGTCCTGAAACCTATTTGTCCCTCGTTGATGAGAACTCGTAAATCGCATGATTTACGCCCGACACGTCGGGAAGGGATCTACAGGGTAGTTATTCTTCCTCTCGTTTTTTTTTTCTTCTTCTTCGTTCCCCGGTTGTGACGTTTGACGCCCCCTCCTCGGTGGCGCGACAGGGCGACTTAATCATTCGAGAATCGGAAGAGAGCGATTTTTCAGGCCGCTTGAATGGTAGGTATATTTACATGGCTTTGTCATTTTCAACTACATGATATTAAAAGGCTTGGAGAGCTATCAAAAATTGGACCGGGTTCAGCAGAAAGGAGCGAAGCCACATCAGCTATTGCCAAATTCAATAGGGCAATTTAATTTTTTACATGAAAACGGTTGTGCGGATTTTGTTGCAAATTTCAGTGAATTTTTAGCGTAGTATGATGCAAATTCCTTAAAATTTTCAAAAAAAAAATCCGCCCAAACGTTCTCTTGAATATAATTAAATTACTCGATTAAATTTGGCAACACCTGATGTTGCTTGGTTCCTTTCTGCTAAACGCAGTCCAATTAGGAGTAATTTTTCACTCTCTGTGCACTATTTTAGGCATGGCGTTATGACAGTCTTAAGCAGGGATCGATTTTGTCGATAGATATCGATTTATTTCCCTCTGAAAATTCCAAACAGTTATAATATTATTGTTTGGATCGGATCCCATTGAAACCGATGACGGTGATCAGATTATAACGGACCAAAGCAATAACATGAATCCAATGAATGCTACCTACGAGAATGTATTTGAATTCATCAAATAT
Source organism: Bemisia tabaci (assembly GCF_918797505.1). Classification (NCBI taxonomy): domain Eukaryota; kingdom Metazoa; phylum Arthropoda; class Insecta; order Hemiptera; family Aleyrodidae; genus Bemisia; species Bemisia tabaci. The sequence goes on along the minus strand of NC_092799.1, from coordinate 15,660,988 downwards.
TCTAGTTCCTCGTGAGGATAAAGTCAATAAGACTAATAGATTTAAGTGCGCCACAAGAGCAGTCTTCATAATTCAAATGAAAAAGAAAGCTGGTACTGTATAGCCAACGTGACTTACTTTTCAGCATAAAGCTGAAAACCTCTATACAGAGGGGGGATAATCCATTCGACGAGCTCAAAATTGTACTCGAATGAGCTTTTTCCCTCTGTATTGTGATTTTCAGCTTGATGCTGAAATGTATAACGCACGTTGGTTGCATGTCCAACTTTCTGTCTCAACGACTCGTGCGTCTACCGCAATCAGTTTGTAAATTAAATGAAAATGGAAATGTTTGGGGCAAATTATATTTTGCCGAGAGAGAGAGAGAGAGTTGTGTTGCTCTTAATTTTGAACAAAAGCACAGGAGTGTAGAATGTTCCACGAACCAACGACCAATCGATCGGTCGCGCACTGCGTAGGCAGTGGGAAAGTTATGTAGGCTACGACCTTGAATAGTGGATAATTTAAAATTGATTACGTTTTGATCAAAACGTGCTATATTCTTGCGTACACCCTCCATAGTTGTCTGCGCACGCTGCCTTATGCATTTCCGAATAGTTCAGGCATCTTCAAGTTTAGTGCAATGTGCGCATCAAGAGCCGAGGCTTGAAGTATATCTATAGTTTTGAAGGCGCTTCCCGCGATCGTTTTTCGTGCAAAGTTCAAAGTCTCGGAAATTTTCCTCCGCTAGACGAGGTATCCTTTTACAGATCCGGTCCCAATATGAAGCTACACAACCATCTCGCATATCCACACCAATGGTTAAAGCTTGGTCTCCTCTCTGCTGACTCGGGAATTTTAACGCGGAGTAGAAACTTTGAATGAGGCGGAACGTATGATACAATTATTTCGACTTCCAAGTGGGTAAAATTGCATATTCAAGAAATGAAGGAGAACGCAAACTATTTTCGGCTGACTAAGAGACTTAAACGCATGAGTAGAAAAGGATGGGGCGAAGCACGTGATACAATTATTTCGACTTCCAAGTGGGTAAAATTGCATATCCACGAAATGAAAGAGAAAGTGAACTCTTTTCGGCTGACTCAGAGACTTTAACGCATGAGTAGAACATTTGAATGGGGCGAAGCACGTAATGCAATTATTTCGACTTCCAAGAAGATAAAATTGCATGCCTTAAAATGATGGAGAACATAGTATCTACGTCACTTCAAGTATCCGGTTCGCCTAACCGAACGTTCAGTTCGTGTAGCGGAACGTTCGGTTCGTGTAATCAGATTCATGAGATTAAAAGACTTGATGAAAGAAATTTCGTTGAAAAGTAGTTTCCAATCTTCTAAAATATTGAAGGCTCGGTAACAGAGTGTGGCAGGAGCTTTAAAAAAATATCTTGGTCTTATCCCGAAATTATAATTTTTCGATCGACTGTCCAGTCCTTCCTACGGAAGTATAAATCTACCTTAGGATTAGGGTGTCTTTGGTTTTAATTTTCCATGTTTCCTGATAAATCCGGAAAATAACAGTCTGGATAACCTAGACTCTGCCATAGACAAGTCAGCATATTCCTAGACATTAGAGCGTCAACTTGACAACATATGATGTGTGTTCCTCTCTTAAGAATATGATCCACATTAGAACCAAAACTTCCTGCATGAGGATTGCAGAAGCTTATTACGACAGATTCACGTTTCAACTTTAAGGTGAGTGGTGAGTCAGTTAGCATTATTTACAGAGGCGTTTGTCTATTGTCGTACACAAACTTGATTACGTGATCTTTCTTAGGACTAAAATAGCAAAGCGGAAGTTACGGGCCTTGGTGCATCCCTTGCAATTAGAAGCCGGTGTGTCGACGATCAGTGTGCAATCAGATCGATCAGTGGCTACCCTCCTGGTACATTCGCTGCAAACGAAGAAGTGATTACCCGCCCAATTCATACAGTTATTCTATGTTTTATACAGTTATTATATAAGTGCTACTTTATTTATTACATCTCAAGGGACTAGTGAAGTAGACGTTTATTTTCACATAGGTGTTAGTTCCATATAAAGTAAAAATATCGAGTGTTTTATAATACATTGACTGAACTGCAAATTTTTTTACACGTTTTAAATTTATCTAAGGTTACCTGACCCGTGAATCTGCTGAAAAGTATTTTATTTGAATCTACAGTTTTTGAGGATAATTTCTAATCCAAAACGCTCGTTTTAGATGGCATCTAATTCAATTTATTCTCTGAAATGACGTTGTTTTTTACATGAATTTTTACATTCTCTTATTTCATTCCATCGAATCACTACATATGAAGGTAAGAATTTTTATTTTAAAACTAATATGTATAATTTTACGCAATATTTTTGAATAATTCACGAAATTACCTACAATTTTTTGCATCCTCATTACGTGAATTTTATCACTAATTTAAGATTCATTGCCGTTTAGAATGGCCAACCAAAGTCACATTAATTGTTATATTTCTTTTTTCTTTATCGGGTTGTATCATGGAACTCACATTTCCTTTTTCGCCCGAAGTGAATTTTTTGGTTGTCAACTTAACACACTATGGTCATTTCGGCTGTATCAGCCATCATCAGGTGAATTACGATGAAACAGCTAAACAGTGCTCTGTTTTAACTTCTGTTCGTTTTTTTTTCGTTCTACGTTTTTTGCAATTCACCTGATGATGGCTGATACAACCGAAGTGGTAATGTTGCGTTACGTTTACGACCAAAAAATTCACATCGGGCGAGAAAGGAAATATGAGAACGGAGTATCACATTAATAGATACCCATTATGATTTACTCATTCCCGAGTTGTAAAATCATTCAATTCCTTGAGGCATAAATAATTATTGCGATGCTTCAAATGTCACTTATTCCTTTCATTCCTCCTCCTCCTTTTTCAGATTATCTCACGGATTTTAAAAAAAATCGAAATTCAAAATTTTTTTCTGCCCATGGCCAACGAATCAAATTAAACATTTTTGGTGTTACGTTCCTTGGAGCGAAGGTTTGGCTTTTTCCCAAGAAAGTATGTCATTAAATTTCAGACTTAATATCACATCGTCCATTTTGATCAGGATTTATATCTTCGTACCATTATTTAACACGAGCCTAGGAAAACAGCCAGTGGCCGTGATTTTAATCCACCAATGATGCTGCTGTCTATATAGATGAGAAATTGACGCTCACCTTGTCATTATTCTGGTTGTCATAGGTTTAGTGTCACGAAGGACAATAATTTATACATCGTGACAAAATATTTGAAAAATGCGGTGCTTCCTTGTGGCGATGACACTTGTGGCAGCCAGCCTTCCCTCAATATCCGCCGATTTTTGGGACTCAGTTCCGGTGGTGTCGCAAGTAAAATCGGCTGTTCAGGCAGTCTCAGGAGACATGGAAGGTGCTAGAGAGACCCAGGAAAACTTCATCAATCAAGCGCCGGTTATTTCACAGGTGAGCAATGAAAAGTGGAAGATCAAAACCTATTCCCATCAAGGGTTCCTGAGGTCGCGTACAGTGGCGTGGCGTGAATTGCGATGTATCGATTGTTATGCCATTTAAACCTATGGTAAAGAATCGATTATTAAGGTGTTCGCTGCAAACACCATGTTTCTCGATCCTTTTCCATTGGTTTAAATGGCGTAACTAAGGTGAGGTTGGGTAACTGGGCGGTGGGGTAACTGGGCAGTACCCTCTGTATTTCTACCAGATTAGTGCAAAAATTGTTTTCACTGTTGGCATACCTTCATTATGACGTAAACCATCTAGAACATGTAAACATAACTTCAAAAAAAAATTTTATGGTGAATGGTGAAGTGCCGAAAATTGGACAGCTTTTTTTTCAAAACAACGCCGGAGGTGGTCCCGAAAAGAGCCTCATATCTCACTCCCAGCAAGTATTTTATTCAACTTTGACAATTCTTCTTCATGTATGATGTATTTGTGTAATGCGTGAGTAATTACAACGTAATTGGATGAAAATACTGGCTGCAAAGGGTTGATGCCCAGTTACCTTGAAAATTTTCCCTTTGTGGGGTAACTGGGCACCCACCCCAAGGTAACTGGGCAGGTAGCAGTGGTGGCACCTGCCCAGTTACCCATTGCAAGGTTGCTGTGCTTCGGTGTTTGTTTACTTCTGAAAATGTCAAAACTAATTGACTATTGTGGACTTTTAAGTGCCAAAGACCAATAATCAGGGTTCCCAGCACACTAAACTTCTAACTTAAGTCAATTATAGCATAACTTAAGCATACTTAATTACATTTTTGCCGCTAACTGTTATGACATCACTTTTAACGACTTAAACATGGTTATATAAATTCAAATGAAATTCTCTGAAACCCTCATGAGAAGGACATTCTTTTCTGGCCAATGAGAATTACAAATAATGCCCCCCTTAAAAATTAAGGGAACTTTTTGGCGCCTGACTCTATCCCAGATCAGCCTTGCGGCTTAATTTTTTTTCATTTTTTAAAAATGTATCATGCTTAATCTCACTAAAAGTGGCCAAACAGTGTCCTGGTATACAATACTACTTTATAAGTAGTAATACAGAAAGTTCTAAGCATTTATCTACAAGGAAACAATTTTTTTTTACCGTTATTCAATTCTCATATTTGAGGGTTTTTTTGCCGCTAACTGTTACGACATCATTCTTAACCACTTAAACATGTTTATATACATTCAAATGACATTTTCTTAAACCTTCATGAGCAGGACATCACTTTCTGGCCAATGAGAATTAAAAATAATGCCCCCCTCAAAAATTAAGGGGGGGTAGTCCAGTTACCCCACGACGTTGGGTAACTGGGTGAAAAAAACGGGAAATTTTTGAAAATTTGTGGGAAAAAATTGAAAGATGAAATTCGACTTTTGACTCTTCCTACATTTAGACAAGATGCTGTACTTACTAAAAAAAATTTAAAAGTAGCCTCCACTGTCAATATAATGATAGGAAAAAAATCATGAAGTTGAAATTTTGACATTTTTCTCCGAACTCCTGCCCAGTTACCCAACCTCACCTTATCGATATGTTGCAAAGCTTGCCACGCCACTGGTCATGTAACTGTTTCTCTCCTTCATTATACTCGATGTCTCGAGAATAACAAATCTTTAAATGAAAATATCACCAAAATGTAGGGATAATTTCCGCAACGAAAAATTCATGAAGCGATTACATTCGCAGTTTTTCTTTATACGATGAGGACCACCATGCAAAACTAATCTTTGCAGCTCGCAGATAGCGCTTACCAGGTTTTTCATTGTCACGCTTTGATGATCAATCACAAAAACCTCAAGAAAGACGCTTTTTGCGTTTAATTTTTTTTTTTTTTTTTTTTTTTTTTTTTTTTTTTTTTTAACTTTTATATTGTGTTTCTTAAGCACGTAACAGCTGAATTTTGGATTGTTACATAGAAAAACGGGAATGATATGTTTATTTGCTCATCATTATTCTTAGGATTAGACCCCCTCTCATGATAATTTCGTCAGATGGGAATTCAGTGGTGCAATTGAAGTAAAACTCATAGATATCTCACTTACGGAGATCCAACATTTTTGGTCCCGTTCAAATTATTTCAGAATGAAAATATCATATTATTGCAATCTTCGCAGCATATCGACGGTAAGATTATGCGGAAATGCGTGCGTATGTCCGTTCGCGGCTTTACAGATTTCCTTTCATACTTTATTTTCTACATGAAAAACTATACTGAACGTCACTCATTGAAAAGTTCGGCGATTATTCCTCTCATTATGAAGAACATTCTATGAAAACTTAAAGCTATGATGTTGGTACGATCCGTCTTTAAAAGATAAAGTAGGTGTGGAAGATTCGAAACTCCACAACCCAAATACGAATTTGTGCAGTGTTTCACCGTTGTACATTGTAGTCGTGGAGCTATATTAAAAGCGTAAATTGAATACTCGTCAAATATGCATCATACTGTGCATTTGTCGCAGGCAGTTAGTAATCGTCGGAAATTCAGAAGCATCAGCTATATCTCGTCAAATTGCGATGATTGGCATAAAAAAAGGAAAGTGGTACGATCTCGATTTGGCGCGCTTTCAAACCCCAGTGATACGCTCCGCTTTGCCAGGGAGTTAGTTTAGTTGCTGAACCTAACCAAACCCAACTAGGGTCACTGATTTCACTCTATGCACTTGCAAATATGTCGTCACATTCCGGCCAAAGTATCACAAGCGCCATGCGACGTTTAAAAGTTGTCATGAAAATTGTTGGTTGAGTCTGTTTGAAAAATTTTACTGAATTTTATCGGCAGCACAAAGAAAATTCAGTGACATTTTCGGACAGCTTTGTTGAACAATATCTTTGTTAAAAAATGGACGTATTTCTACCAAACAGACCTATGTGCAAGTGAGAAATATGGGGTGTGCTCGTTAGTTCTCTTTGCGTAAGAGTGAATGAGAATAATAAAGCGCCAGTGACGTCAGCGGGCAACGAACGAGAGGCGCAACGACGGGGAGATCGTTGGGGGGAGTCTTTAACTCATGAGCCCTGTCCACAACGCTATCTTGCCATGCCCGCGGCTCATGAGTCCCGCATTCAGTTGGCACATAGGTCTCTTTGATAGAATGCAATATCCCGCTTTTCCAATTCTTCAAAAGGAATCACGCCCACTTTTACATTGCTTCTTATGCAGCTTCGACGAGCACACCCCATATTTCTCACCTCCACATAGGTCTGTTTGGTAGAAATACGTCCAAATAATGGTGGCGGAGAGTTTTAAACATCGTATGGCGCTTGTGATATACCTATTTTGGCCGGAAGGTGCCGATATTTGGAGTGTTAGAGAAAGAATCATACAACATTGACCGCATGCAAACGGTTTTTTCTCACATTGAATTTTAATGCTACTGAAAGATTGAAACGTCACACAACACGGTATAGTCTCAAAGTACCGAATAGTACTGGTGCGGGCGCTTTTGTTTCCTTTAAGTTGATTCGATGAATGCCATATTTTGTGTCAAAACGACATGCGGTATAATCGCATCGATTTGTACCATTTTTTCAGCTACTCGTCATTTTTCTCAAATTTTGCGATTGCAATTCTGTTGTAAAGAGACTAAAGAATTCTCTTACCAATTTTGACAAACAATTTAAACGTAATAAAAGCGTGGTTTTTTCAGAGAAATACGATCGCATTCGAGTGCTGTTTCGATACCAGTATCGAATGCGATAATTTTCCTCTAATAAACCACGCCTTTAGTACGTTGAATTTGTTTGTCAAAATTGAATCGGAACGTCCAAAAACCACTAATGTCCATTTTCCCAGTCTTCAGTTTTTTGAGTTGATAATACTTTTTCGGAGTTGGATGCAACCACAAAAGTGGTGTTAATACTCGTCTCCTGGTTACTTTATCCTAGAATGAGTCTTTTCATCACTTTTATGGTTGTATCAACTCTTTAAAAGTATTATCAACTCAAAAAAACTGAAGACTGGAAAAATGGACATTAGCGGATTTCGCACGTCCCGATTCAATTGGTTTAGTCTCCTGACAACAGAATTGCCATCTCAAAATTCGAGAAAAATGACGAGCACTGGAAAATAAAACACATTGGATCTAGAGCCCAGACTCTTAAAAACATCGAGAAGAAAAAATACCCTTGATTCAATCGGATTTAAGCTTAAATCAAGAACCATGCCTCTTAATTTGAGCGGATTTCCTTTTGATTTAAGCTTAAATCTGATTGAATCAAGAGTCCTTTTTCTTGTCAATGTTTTCAAGAGTCTGGACTCTAAATCCAATGTGTTTTTTTTTTCCAGTGAGTGACTGAAAAAATGGAACCAATCAGCGCGATATATCGCATGTCGTCCTGACACAAAATACGGCGTCCATCGAGTCATATCGAGTTCCACTTCCCATATTAACGCAAAATCTTGATTACTGTTTCTACATACATACATACATACATACATACATACATACATACATACATACATACATACATACATACATACATACATATATATATAAGTCGCTTTACAGCACTCCCTCGCGCTCTACGACTCCTAATCTCCACTGCTCTCTTTCAAACCACAAATCTTGGGGCATTGAGCTTTTTAACATTTCCGCTTCAATCCCCTCCCTCCAACCTTTCATTGGGCGCCCTCTGCGTCTTCTCCCAGGAGGAACCAAGTCAAGGACCTTCTTCGGCAACCTGTCTCCTGCCATTCTCTGGACATGACCATACCAAATGAGTTGTTTTCTCATAATGTCATGCACCATGGTCTGCTTCTCTGGTTCTCTGAATGGTCTGGTTCTTTTCTCTTCTTCCCATTTCAACGCAAAATGTTGATTACTTTTTCATATCGAGTAATATGTACTTCCAGGTCAAATCCGCCGTACAAATCGTGTCCGGTGACCGCGAGGGGGCTCGCGAGACCCAGCGTCGCTTCCTGCACGAGTTCGTGGAGCCGGTGGCGGACAACACCCCTGGCGTGGGCCACTTGCGGGGCGGGCTCCACCTCCTGGCCGGGGACCGTGAGCGCGGGGCGGTGATCCTGCGGCGGGCCACCTCGGCCACGGCCGGCGTCGTCGGGGGCCTCCTCGGGGGCCTCACCGGGGCCGTCGCCGGCGTCGCCGCCTCCGACGTCGCCTTCACCGGCGTCAACTCCGTCCGCAGCGGCAAGTTCGCCCCCGTCGGCATCGTCGACTACGTCACCAGGAACAACCCCTCGTCCCGGAGGGAGGAGAAGGAGAACGACCGCTTGGAGCCCGATGATATCAGGAGGAGCAACCTAGCCTGAGGTGTTGATTTGCTCTCCTTCAAGAAACTGAGATGGGAGTGGAAATTTTTATATACCGCAAACGAGATTCGTGGTCTGGTGCATTCCCATCGGAAATCAACTGGCAATTGGAGTGAGTCCGCAAAAATGTAAATATATAATAAAAAACTTGGGACGTGTTGCAGCATCATAAATGCATGCCTCGATGGAGGTGGAACACTTGAGTAATCTCCGTTTTGATGTGCTTGGTTTTTAGTGCACATGTTCGTTTATTTGTTGCATTAGCAGTCTCACAATAACAGAATGTTTGGCTCAGTTTGTATCTATTACATTTTCCATCTTTTCTGGTTTAAAATGTAGTTGTGATACTACGGAACGTCCTGGGCGTTTTATTTTAAGTTTTTATTCTTGCGGCTTTAGTCCCATTTTAAGTTGATTTCGGAGTAAAATTAGCATCATAAAAGGGTTTGAAACTCCGCTAAAAGAGATGACTCCGCTCAGATATAATGTAAATCACTCCTTAAACAGAATAAATTTCGCCTTACGTTCAAATCACTCGCTATTTTGGGCGCTAAATAGACTCCAGCACAGAATTTAATTCCAAGATCATTAAAAGTGAATCTTCATTTTGCCCTTAAGAGACATTCGAGTATTACGCAAGTCACTTCGAGGAGAAGAGAGGTTTCGAGATTGGTTTACAGGGTCTTAAGATTAAGAGGGGGGTGTCGATGGTTTTCAGCAGTATTTTTCGGTAAAATCTGTGCGTGGGTCAAGCTGGGTGTACGCTGTACGTAATTCAAAACAAGGGCGGGAGGGGGGGGTTGAGAGACTGGTTTACGAATTGCTCACAGGGAAATTAAAAAGCCACCTTGGCTGAGCACTTTGTGTGGTTACCTATTGTCATGTGTTACTTATTTGTCGTGGTAGCGTCACGAATAATTACATCATTTTGTTTGCTATAACAATGTTTTTAATTCTTTTCATCTGGAATCATACTCACAAATAATGTGGCATAGTTAGCTTCCCTCAAATTGCTCACATTTTTCTGAGGAGTGTAAATACTTGTTCACTTTAAACTGATATTAATAATGGGACTGAGTCCCCGACTGGAATCATTGTGCGGATGTAACGGTAATAGGTCAAAATGTCCAAAATAAAATGTCCAAAAGTCAGAATGTCCAAACCCTGAATGCCCAAAAATCCATGCATCAAAAATGTCCAAATTAATGGAAAGATTTCAGACGTCTTTGTCAGAATCAGTGTCAGCAGCACAAGTCGATCGCTCTAAGCAACGTCAATGTACATGGGTTATCCAAAAGTCACCTACCACCCCTGTATCTTTTTTCCTAATTGAGATAGAAGTTTGAAACTTTGGCAGTGTTCCTCGGTCATAAGTAGCAACTTTTTGGTCCAAAAAATCCAATGACAACTCAACCTACGCCTAATCTCACATTTGGACATTTGCCTACTTTTGGACTTATTTGTCTGCTGGACATTACTAATATTTGGCCTTTTTAAATTTTTGGGCATTCAGGGTTTGGACATTTTGACTTTTGGACATTTTGTTTTGGACATTTTGACCTATCACCGATGTAACAATCTTGGTCAGAATTAGTTCAATTAGTTACAAAATTACGTTTGGTGTCTTGCTATTTTGTAGAAAATGAGACAAAAATTTCGCCTTGAAAATATATTTACATTTTTCCTAAATAAATAGGTAACATAAGATCTTACAGAATTTTAAGGCATAATCTTCTGTAATTTTTTGTTAGATGGATTAAAATGAAGAGAGAGTTTGCACAACGAGTGCATTAATGCTGTTTATCTAAAAATGCAATCATAGAAGTCTGAATTCACCATGCAGGAAATTCCACAAGAATAATTTTAATTACGGGTCCCAAAATTTGTTGACTATGGTTGACCGTAAGTTGCGAAAACCTACATCTAATTTCGACTATGAGTGTTGTCACGTATGGCGCAACGCTATTTTTCATAGCGTATTTCCATCTCCCCTACTCCAAGTTGGTCAAAGTTCGAGTAAGCTTTCACTTACTCGTTGGCGTGATCAGTCAACCGCATCTTTCTTTTTATGTTTATAATCTCTGCAGTAATTAGGAGGATAAGGTGGTGAGGCTTTCTGCATGAGCGAGGCGTCTCAAAGCTCGAGGAGACGCTAAGTCGGATTTTAGACTTCCATTTAGCACTACCAGCCTTTTGTGCTCCTGAAGAGACTCTGTAACGATTCCAAGTCTTAATAAAAACCTAAGTCAAGTCAAAAGTTCCATTCAATAATTTCTGCTCTCCCACTAGAACAGCTATTTTGACTCATCGTCTGCATGCGATAAGTGTAACTTCCTACCAAAAATTCCATGCTTCAACCTTTAACACGGTAACGCAGCACATATCGTGACATCGAAACCCGTGACCATCTCGTGACATGATGCCGAAAACCCTCTTTCCAACTTTAGTGCATCGGTTTAAATTTCGTGCTTTCTTCAATTTGCAGTGATTTTTTTTTTTTTAGTGTCCAGTGTTATCAAACAGGTATGACATCCCTACCGCAACTTATGGTCGACCACGATTTTGCCAACAAAATTCGGGCCCAAAACTTCACCAACATTTCCATTTTATCTTGGGTTCTGCAATAACTATTTCTTGAGCGCGAGGAATTCAGGAGGCCTATCCAGGGTTGCACGGGTGAAATGAAAAATATGAGCTATTGGAAATTTCCATGAAACATTTCATGAAATTTCACAAAGTTGTGAAAAACATGGTACATTTTTTCAGGGGCTAGGTATGCAACACGCACTAAAAAACACCATGTACACTGGGGGAAAAAAACACATTAGATCTAGAGTCCAGACTCTTGATAACATATCGACATGCAAGAAAAAATACTCTTGATTCAATCAGATTTTTGCTTAAATCAAAAGGCAATCCGCTCAAATTAAGGGGCCTGCTTCTTGATTTAAGAAAAAATCCGATCGAATCAAGACTATTTTTTCTCGCCGATGTTTTTAAGAGTCTGGAATCTAGATCCAATGTGTTTTTTTCCAGTGTAGCAAAAACCAGTCGCCTCTCGTGTAATTTCGCATTTAATTTTGGAAAATATTTGTCATATACACTGAAAAAAAAAATCCCAGTGTATTTACTAAGAAAATGGTAATATTACCAAGAATTCAGGGTTCTATTGGATCCCAGTTTTTTCTTGGTAAAATTACCATCAATGGAATTGGTAATTTTACCGAGAAATCTCGGTAAAATTATGAACTTTCTCGGTAATTTTACTGGACCTTGGTAAAAACACCAATATTTTTTATCGACTGTGGTAGAATTACCGAGATAAAATGGCAAAGTTACCGGGAATTGATTACCAATAAAAGTGGTATTCTTACCTGAAAAAAACAGTAAAAATACCGGTTTTTAGGTAAGCTTACCAGTCTGTCTTGGTAAAATTACCAATAATATGTAAAAACAAGTGAGATGTTAAGGTACCAACGGACCTTGGTAAAAACGCCGAGAATTTTTTTTTCAGAGTAATTCAAATTTTTCGTGGAATATTACACATGAGATTTCATGAGTTTATTTGTCATGAAAAATTGCAACCCTGTCTGGCGCCGGTTATGAAATCGATGAAGCGCCGGGAAAAAACCGAGTAATTCAGAATCACTTGAGCCGAACATATTGTCTCTGGTGATACCGACACGATGCTGTCTACATCTTATGTCTACCGTTCGAGATTCGAACTGAAAGCCTTTCATCTCCGTCTCCACGGACGGCTTTAATCGACGGGCACTTCCTGCGATGCCCGCGGAGAGCAGGACGATTAAAAGGGTCGGGGGAAAAATCGAGGGGCGGCGCGATAAGGGAGGCGCCGTGAGAGGTGTTTGATCTCACAAATGGAAGTAATTAGTTAAAAGCATAACATAGATACGCCAAGACGCCGCCGCTCCGCGCCGGCTTGCTACAGTGGCTCAGCTTCTGCTCTGCTACCGCGAGACTCCCCCCTTCAGCCCCCCCCCCCCCCCCCCCCCCCCCCGCGGCGGGTCGCGCCGAGAGAGCACTTGGTGAATTATGACATCAGTTGCCATGTCGGATATTTCTCACGCCGGAGAGAAATGAGCCGCCTCGGCAGCGAAAAATTGGATGGAAATCAGCGATACGGAACGGTGATGTGGCCGGGGAGGGTGGGGGGGGGGGGGTGTTACTGAATTCAACTAGAGTCCCTTTATACTGAGAGTCAAGACAACACCCCCTCATGGAGTCACAAACGGGAATAAAGATTACAGAAATTGAACGTTTTTCGTAATCTTTGATCGGCCCATTCTCGAATTCCTTTCTCCGTCCCTTCTCTTATTCCGTTTGTTCCTTGCCGAACTCGTAATTCCCTGGTCCATTCCAGATTATAATCTTTGCAATCGGCGAAAATGTAATCTTTATTCCCGCTTGTGACACTGTGAAGGTCTAAAATACGGGAACCAATCAGAAATGGATTCACATCGTCTTGACTCTCAGTATAAAGGGACTCTAAATTCAACGAGGGAGTTGTGTGGAGAAATGGGGGTGCTGCGCCCCCTCCCCCCCAACCGGCCTCCCTCTTGGAAATATTCTGCCAACGAACGGGTCATCTCTTTTTTGAGATGAGAATTGAATCGGAGAGAAAGAAAGCGCACCGTCTCGGGAAAATGAAAATGTTGTGGGAGACAAAAAATTGATCAGTGGGCGAGAAAGTTACCGTGAAAAAATTGCTTGCCTTGGGACACTTTTCTACTGTCACGAATACTTGTCCTCTGCGTCAAATATATTTTTCTCATGGTAACCTCGTCACGTACGCTGTTCGGTTTTTTGTGTGCCTTCAATATTTTCATTATACCCAGTTGGTGTGTTTTCATTCTCACTGCTTCAATCGAGGGACTTGCAGGACAAGCCCTGTAAGTGCAGTTTGTGAAACAAATTGAGATATTGATCATTTTAACTGGAACAGGTTTTAGAAAATATTTTCTGATGAATTCGCAACTAAAATCCAAATTTTAAGCATCAAGAACTGAGTTTGAACATTAAAGTTCCTCGTAATTTTGAAATTATGAACACGTGTCTCTGGAAATAGCAAAAACCTGCAGTTACGCGCCCTGTCCTCCATGCTCCTCAATTACAAATAGTGAAAACTATGAATGTCAAGTTCCTGTGTTCGTTTCTATGACTGCCATACTTCATATCCTAGACATGCTAATAAGAGCAATGTTGATGGATTTCTGGAGGATGTCAGCAGGAATTCCTAAGAGAAATCGGGTCTGTAATGATGTTTGTCAGTGTGCGTCGGATCATGGAAGTCCAGAACTTCGCGTTTTCCGTCAAAACGGTTGCCTATGTAGCTAAATTGAAGGCCGACCTCAAGTGGACCAAATCTCTCATTAGATTTATGCATGGTATTGTTTAAACAAAGTTTGAGGAACAAGATTGGTGCGTTTTTCGAATAGACGACTGTTCGCGCTTCTCGGTACTTTTGCTGCCTGATGTTGAAATTGAAGGCGAACCACCAGTTGAAGATATCTCCTAAAGGGTAACGAATTATTATTTGTCGGCAATTTTAAAGAAGCGAAAGAGTCTGTGTTTCGAATGGATAATGGAGATGTTGCATGTGTGAGGAATTTGCGATTTGACTATGGATTCTTATGTAAAATTTCTCAAAAAACACGATGGTGCCACTGGTGTTCTCTGAAATCAACTCCCAATCTCAAAAAAAGCTCTCAAGTTGAGGCCAAAACGGAGGGGATATCCCACGCTATCCTGAGAGTCCACCTCTACATCAAGACAAATTCTCCATGCAACGATATGGAGCAAATACATTGACAGGGCTGCCGCTTTATTTGGGAACTCTAAAACTGAAAACACGGCAACCCTGCTAATGTATTTGCTCCACATCTTTGCACGGAGAGTTTGTCTTGATGTAGAGGTGGACTCTCAGGATTGGGTGGGATATCCCCTCCATTTTGGCCTCAACTTGAGAGCTTTTTTTTGAGCTTGGGAGTTGATTTCAAAGAAAACCAGTGGCACCATCGTGTTTCTTGCGAACTTTTACATAAGAATCCATAGTCAAATCGCAAATTCCTCACACTTGCAACATCTCCATTATTAGCGCTCCCCGGTATCTTTCTTGCCTATGTGGCGAAATTGAAGGAGAAAGAGTGGACTATATCCATCAACAGAACTAACTTGCTGCTCAGAAGTGCGGCATGCGTTCAGTGGGATGACTATGTTTTTGGAGGCTTCATGCGCTCCCCGGTAAATTTGATATTTATCAATATTCTCAATTTTTCTGCTCTCTTTTTCCAACCCTTTTTTCTTACCTCTCATTTTAATGACCTTGTTGTGATGGCGCCTGGTACAACCATTCCTCATGCGCCACCCTTAATTCACCGAGGGTTGTGAAGGTTGTGAACCCTATACGGCATGAATTAATTTTGGATTTTGGATTCTGAGGGACGCTATTATGCAGTAGCATTCCTAAAAACATTAAGTCCCAATTTTTTTCTCAAAATTTCAACTAATGTCGAAAATACTGATACAAATTTGCAACATCATGCAGCCTTGAAATGATTCTACTTTCAAAAAATCAACAATGCGTAGTAACGAAACCGCTACACCATGCGCCAAGTAAATTTTTCTCATGTTTGTCGTGACTGTCGTGGAATGAGAGAGAAGAGTTTTTGACGATGACACCAAATTGCAAGAAACATTAAAGCGCCTCCGAAAAATCTCTAC
The DNA here is from genome assembly GCF_918797505.1 of Bemisia tabaci. Lineage (NCBI taxonomy): Eukaryota > Metazoa > Arthropoda > Insecta > Hemiptera > Aleyrodidae > Bemisia > Bemisia tabaci. The sequence goes on along the minus strand of NC_092799.1, from coordinate 15,645,478 downwards.
CTTGACAGATTTTAGCAGCAATTAGGTTTCGCCGAGCAACTTGTGTGCTGCCAAAGTGACTAATACATATATACCGTCAAGACTTACATAGGTAAGGGATTATATTGCAAATGACAGCGCAGAGATACAACTATTCGTGCTTGATGGATGTCTGTGTTGCATCTTCAAAATTGAAGGCGCGATGGCGCGAGCTGTGAATTCGCGATGTTCCGCAGCTCCGCTTTCAATGAGATGTCGTGAGAAAATTTGAGGAACGAGGCTCGATTATTACGACTTTCACGGCTGGGCTGCTCATTAGTTTTTAAAGCACCGATAAAAATACAAATAAGACAAACTGAAACGAACAGTATGGAAATAGAGCAATGTAAAAGGAGACCCATTGATGACGGCGCAGAGATACAACTATTCGCACATGATGGACGTCCGTGTTGCATCTGCAAAAGTGAAGGCTCGATCCCTAGTAGCAGAACAAATTTTTGTTTTTCTAAAAAAAGTATATAAAAAACAGATCTGTTATCTACCTGGTAGTTTTATTTAAAAACGTGTAACGCTCACATAAAAAAATCAAAGTTCAGACCTGACCATATTATATGAAAAATGATAAAATCCAGATAAGGGAATTTTTTTATAGACATTTGTTTTTATGTTTTTATATAACGCATGCATACGAAAGTGTTAAAGGCGAACATTTTTATGTGACGATTATTTTTAAAAAGGTCATAATTTTCGTGAGCTTTTTGCGAATTAGAAGAATTGTTAGTATGTTTGCGAAAAGCTCACGAAAATTATGACTTTTTTATACAGTGGTTACATAAAAATGTTCACTTTTAACACTTTATTATGCATGCATTTTTTAAAAAAAAATAACTTTTGTACATAATCTTTAGCTTTTCCTTCCATGGCTCTGCTACTAGGGATGGCGCTATGCGTGAACTCGCAATGCTCTTTTCTATGCTGCCAGTGAGATGTCACTCAGATACGGGAGAAAAATTTAAAATGTTTTCCTGCACATGGAACTTACTTTGTTGATCGCTTAAAATCGGCATTTGTTGACCGAGGCATGTAAAAATATTGCCATTTCCAGGGGAAAAAAATTCAATTTTAATGCATTAAATCGTAATTTTATTTCAATGTTTTCATTGTGGTCGTCTACTTGAGTAAACGGTCTTAATCACGATGCGAACAAAATGGGGCCACCTCAGGCAAGGAAATGTGTAAGGAACGACTATGAATAAGGCCTAAAATCCTATTTCTTAACAAAAAAGTGCAACCCCCAAAAATATTGAATTTCAACAAATACAAACGAGATTTTTATGAGATGAAAATTTTAAGGAGTTTGAGCTACTACGCAAATAACGTTAAAATTGGTACCAAATTTAAAAACTAGAAACCACCCACTTGCATAAATCAGATTTATGCAACTGAGTGGTTTCAAAAGTGTAATTTTTTACCAATTTTAATATTTTAATGGCACTTTGACCATTTTCTCAAAGTGATACAGCTCGACATGCACACGTCACTGTAGCGCCGAACTGCGAGGTGCGTATGCACCGGGTAATTCCCACAACGCTCTGCATTCCCAGCGGAGGGAAAGTCCAATAAGATATTCCCGAGCTGTGACGTAGCTAATCACCTCAGAATCAGTCGCCCGACTTGACTTCGATTCCGTCGCCGACGGAGGTGGCATTCGATTGACCTCGGTCGAGGTGAGCGGTCACCGCTCATCACCGCACTCGCGCGGGTTGCGCAACAACGGTGTCATCCTGCAACCCTTTCGGTCACATCAGTTCGTGGCTCCTGCGTCTTGTTCAACCCTCGAAGCCCATCACTCACATTCGGTCAAATCCTTGTGCGACACCGTCGAATCTCCGTAGACTTCTCCAGCCTCATAGTTCCGCGTTCTCTGTTCTACGCTGTCTTGTCCCAATTAACCGTGACTCAAGGAACTTCGGTCACAGCATGTGCTACATTTTGACATTTCGTACTTTTTTCGGGCTCGCAGTTTTGCAGTGTTCTACCGTTTGGACCGGTCGGATTTTACCCGGGACCGACTTCGCTAGCCCCTCTACTCACATTCGGTCACCAAAAGTGCGACATCTTGGCAATCTGACACTCCTTCGGTCTTGTCGTTCAGTTCCGCGATCTACCCTCTTGACTGATCGTATCTACAAGAGACCAACTTTGTGATCCTTTCAACTCAAGTTCGATCACATCATGTGTGTAAATGTGGCATTTAACTTTTTCGGTCCGGATTCGGATTACCAGTCTGTGCTTGAAGCGCCGTTACTTGCAGTGTCTAAAAAGGACTACCTTCGAGAAGCGTTCTCTCGTGTGTCAAGAGGGCTGTCACATCATGAGTGTAATCGTGGCATTTTGTTACTCCTTCAGTCTCATCGTTTTGTGATTACTTGTCTGTATTTTAACTGCCGCAATCTGCAGTGTTAATGAGGAACAACCTTTAAAGACCCCGTACTTGCTCGGTTTCGTGTGACAGGTGAGGCTGTCACATTCGGTCACATCGTGCAAAATCTCACGGCCGACCGCAACTCAGTCGGTCTTATCGTTTCGTGGTTTCACCTTTTGCTCTGTCGCGAGCCCATGACTCATGTACGGTAACATCATCACATCGGTCACGGCTGTCACATGCGGGCAGGATTGATTTCTACCGGATTCTACATGGTTTCTTCAGAATTCTTCACATTTCTACCGGATTCTACAACATTTCTACCGTATTCTACAACATTTCTACCGGATTCTACAGCATATCTACCGGATTCACAACTTTCGGATGGAACTCTCCCTTGGAAAAATGCCAGCAGCCAATTACAACCTTCGGTGAGTCATGCGCCAATTTTTGAAGTCCATTTTCTGTAAGGTATTTCGTCGACGAGAGGTTTCCCTTTGTTCCCCTCCCCTCAAGTAGCATTTCGTAACGAAATTATTGAAATAAAGTTGCAACATTGTTGCGATAAAGTTGCAATCTTCGTACAACATTTTGTCAATTTCTGCCGATTTTCGGCGATAATATCGAAAGAAAAATTGTAATGTCTGGCGGCGGCAGCGGCAGTCTGGCGGTACGTTGTCGCGAGACCGCGAGAGTTCGAGAGTTCGTGATTTTATTGCAATGAAGTTGCGATTTCCCGCGCCCCTTGAATCACGTGAGTAGGCAACATGTACGCCATTCGATAAGTTGCAATTTTCTTACCACATTATTACAACGCATTGCAACTCATGCTACTTGGTAGCACAGTTTCGGTCATGGCACTTGGATAACCCGAATGAATTTTTCCCCTTGCCACCGCTGCAAAATTTACAGTTGCAGCCAAACAACGACTAATTATGCCCACATTTTACTTCGTATTTCTTCTGTAATTTTAATGTCCTCCGGTTACTTCTGGGTTCTTTGTTTAATATAGTGTGGTTCATTTAATTATTATTTTCTGGTTTTTCTCTTCTGACATAGAATGTGCTTTACATGTGCTTTCTAATTTTATTGGTTCTAATAGACCTTGCCTTTTGCCCGTAAGAGGCTTTGCTCGTTGACATTTATCACATGACTTACAGTAATTCTCGCAATCTTTTAATTTTGTGAACCAGTCTTACCAGTCATAATGTTGCAATTTTCCTAATGTCTTTTCATAGCCTCCGTGACTTCCTGTCAAAGGGAAATCATGCGCTGCATATAAGAAAAGTCGTCTCAGACAATTGGGTACCATTAGTGCACACGTATTATTATTTAGTTTTCTGATTAGTAGATTATTTAGTAACTCATATTTATGCAAAATTCAAAGAATTTTGTGCGTGGCTGTTGAGGGTTCCAAAAGACCTTTAATAATATCTCTGTAATCTGGGTCATTTTTCTGAAAAAGAAAGAAGTTTTCTGGTAAAAGAGCAATTTGCTCCGATGTTTTTTCGAAATTTTGAATTATTGGCTCTGAAAAAAGGTGTTTTAGGCAATAGTCTTCTATTTCTTCTTGATTGGAAATTGCATTTTTCAAATCATTTTCAGGATTTGGACTATTTGGGTATTATTGACTTTTTCCGCGTTTAAAATTTTAGGATTTTATCCATATTTTATATCTACAATTTATTTTGAAGGCACGTTATTTGTATTGTTTTTTTTTAAAAAAAATAATGGTGCATGATTTAATATTTATTTCAAAAATACTGAGTTTTTAATGTTTTTATCGCCATTTTCTCAGATTAGAGAATATAGTCACGCAGATTTTGTTGATAATTTGTTTTAAAAACACATACGAGGGAAGTATCATCTGCTCCTATTAAATTAAAAAGAAGTAAAAATTGATTGTAAGTGAGAAATATCTTAGAAAATCTTAAATTAGATCTGAAAACAAAAAGACTGTCTTGGTTTTCAACAACCTGGTTTGCATCATCGTAATTATAAATGGATTGCATTTTGCAAAAAGGAACCACTAGCATTGCAATGATGCTAAGATTGTGCAACTTCATCCTTTGCAATAAAATTGCGGAAATTGTGAAAAACTATGAAATGTAGATGGTAATTTTTGTCTTAAATTTACAGTTTTTAGCGAGTTAAATAGAAACTATTAAGGGGTAATCGGGTTTTTCCTCCAAGACAAAAGAAGTTGCACAATCTTAGCAACATTGCAATGCTAGTGGTTTCTTTTTGCAAAATGCAATCCAAAAAATGTGGGGAAGTATAAGTTGTCGTGCCTCGCGTGGCGTGGGGAAGGGTAGACAATCGTAAGTCGAACTTGCGGAAGTGAACCGAGCATACCAATGCAACTCTGATAATGGTTGCAGTGATAAGATGCACACGGCCCGAGAGTACACATACTCTTGACCAGATGCCAGTATGCCCCAAAATTGGGCGACTCTGGCATCCAGGGGTGCTCAGTACGATGGTGTCTTGATGGGGAACGCGGGGCGTACCACGCATAACTTACACCGTCAAACAGGCCGCGTTGTTTCCTACACTCGTGAAAATTATGCCCTGGCAGCTGTTTTACTGTTTCCAATTTACTCCCTTAAGTTACTACTGCTTGCTCAATTTCTTTAATGGTGGTATTGCAATGTAAATCGATGTGCTTATATTGGATGGCGTGTCCGCACATATTAGCACATCTACTGGCAACACCGTCGATGACATTGAATTTTTCCGTATAAAAAGACACATTTGAAAAGGACAATAAAGTAAATTGGTCATTCGAAAATTTGAAACCTAAATTATGGAAATAAATCTGGACTGGTGTGAAAATGCACGTAAACCGCTCTTAAAGAGGCTCTTCTTAAGAGATTCGAGTCAAAAAACGATAAATTTTTCAAAAAATTACAATTTCTTGAATATAGAAACTAATACCTAACAATGGACGATGTGTCTGGGACAAATGCAAATGCTTCCGTGGGTTCTGAAACAAAAAGTGAACAACAGGTTTGGGAACAAGCATAATTTTATTTTTTAGTTCTCCTTAAAAATATCTTAAAAAACTAGTAACAAAATGACGGACGATGCTCATACTTCAACAAATGGGAATGCGTCTGGAAATTCTGAAACAAACGGAAACAAGGGGAAAATCATTAAACTATTGCTGGAAAAAATTGAAATTTTCAAAGACGAAAAATCTCAAAAAATTAGAACATTTTTAGAGGAATTCTACGAAATTGTTAGCACAGGGAAATGGGACGAAGGAGAAGCATTTCTAATTTGCAAAACTAAACTAAATGCCAGTGTTGGGATCTAGCATGAACTAGCTCCTCCAAACAAGAAGGAAAAAACTCCAACACACAAGATAGGTGTCTAAAAATATATTGTACGTAAATCGAAATGCACACAATGACAGAAAACGGAAGAACAAAAAGTGTGGTCTTGACTCCTGGTCGCGGGTAATCCAAGAGTGCTCCCTAACGCTAAGACAATCTCTTTTGAGTTGACCTAATGTGCCTGTGGGCCTAGGTGTCAAGGTGGTTTAGAAGAAATGAAGACGAGGTAAGAATGTGCGAAAATAGGTAGCCGGACTCAGGAGCCGCGGAATGTCCTAAGACCGGACATGAACCGAATATGAACTATATCAAGGTGACATGACTAAGAATAGTTGTAAGAGATAGAAATAGATGTAAGATAGGTATGTTGAGGCGCACAACACTCCACAGTTTTTCTTCAAATCACCGATACTCAAATACTAATTAAATGGTGAAAAGAGGTAATGCAAACTCGTGTTACACTCACCATATGAGCTCGCATACCAATCGTTCGGTTTATAGAAGTCCAACAGGTTCAGTTTATAGAAATCATTACAAACATATTCTTCTCCGTTTTCCACTTTTTACATACATATTTACAAAATGGTGACCCTCGACAATGCAAATAACTCCGGCTCTGAGCAAGGCTCCTCTGGAGATGCAGCCTCAGCATTACCTACGAACAAACAACAAGACAAATTAATCGCGATGATGTTGGAAAAAATGCCGCGATATTTTGTCAAATCTTATGAAACAATTGACATATTTTTCAAAGGATTCGATGAAATAGCCACTCTGGCAAAATGGTACGATGCCATGAAATTTTGGTTTTGCAAAACCAAATAAGGAGTTGACGCGACCATTTTTCTCAAGCAACATCCTCACTTAAAAGTTGAGTACAAAATTTCAAAGAGCTTTCAACAGGTGGTAACATGAGACTTAAATATTAAGACCAGGTCTAATTAAAAGATTATGACAATTTAGGACTAAGTTTCTTTTTCCATCCTCAATGTCGTACCCTCGGGTGGCATGACGGGAAGTGGGTAGACGAACAAGACAATCCCCATATTCTCCTTCCTCCGTTTAACAATTTTTTCTTGCTCTCTCTCTCTCCAGTCTTCTCCTCAAAAATGCCTTGAATATGTTAACTAATTTTAACACTAAGGGCAAATAACTTACCGATATTCAAATACTAATTAAAGGGTGAAAAGAGGCAATGGGATCTCGCACCCAATGCCGGAATATGTCTCGGGGACGGTCCTCCCGAGAGTCACCGGAAATATTCATTCCAATGCCCCTATTGTATTATTCGTTAGCACATTGCGTCTGTCGGAAAACGCCTTCAATTTTCAAAATGCTTCCCCGCGGCAGAGAAGCACGAAGGGAGGTCTCACAAGTATTATTCAATAAAATATTTCGGACGCGTTGACCACGAATTTTAATAATTCAATCGCGCCCTCTTGCATATTCTTCACTTAATTAACTTAAAATTTTCATCAAAGCTTAAAATTTTCGCACAAAAGTAAACTTATTTAACGCTTACCAGAGTAGTTCCCAAACCAGCCGCCCGTGGGGACAGTCTAAGTAGCGGGTCCCCACAAAAATAATAATCACTATTGTGATGCGGGGGTCCTATGCGGAGCGTAGGGTGGCCCGGCACCTCGATAAATGAAGTCAACAAAAGATGTATCGTACAAATAACGTCACTCCAGCGCGTTCGACCAGGGAGTCGAGCTCGAGGAATCCATGCTGAACTTGTCCCCTGAGCCTCCACTCCTACCTTAAATATCCATCGACCGAGCTTGGGGCGCTTCGGCCTAACGAGCCGATCAGTGAGCTTGCGCCCCAACTCAAGGTCGGTGGGTATTTTTGGTGGATGCACTCTGCTACGTGATGGCCTTAGGGGGCAAGTCGGCTGTGGTGTGCACCACAATCCTGGGGCCCCTTGAAGCTCGGCGCCCTCGCCGAAGTTAGCCGTTGTAACCGTCTTTTTATTTAAAAAGTGTTTTAAGTATTATTTTTACAATTGGAACTTAAGTACTACTTTTACATGGATAAGAACAAAGCTTATAATATTCAGTTAATTTATAAAAACAAAACATATAATGTCCAATGAATGAACATAGACCATATAGTATAGAATGAATATTTATAGATAAAAACAAGCCAAATAATATGTAATAAAGGAATACTCGTAGATAAAAGCATATGAAATTAAATGAATGAATACTTGTAGAAAAATAAAATATAAGTATTCAATGAATGAATACTTGTAGAAAAATAAAATATAAGTATTCAATGAATGAATACTTGTAGAAAAATAAAACGTAAATATTCAATGAATGAATACTTGTAGAAAAATATAACATAAATATTCAACAAATGAATGTTTGTAGGGAAATATAACACAAATGAATACTCGTAGGAAAATATAACATGAATATTCAATGAGGATATGAAATATCCTCTGAGAAAACTGTGATTATTTCAAAGGTCTGGACTTTGTTAATGACGCCTGTGACAAGTGTCTAAAAGCAGAACTTTTCAATGAAAAGGTGAATCCATTCCCAACAAGTTAAAAATTTATTTATCCTACCCCGAGAAAAAATGGATCGTTCCAGCTCATTCAGGATCATTCAATTTTCAATGATCCTGAATGAGTTTGAATGATTCTTCAATGAGCTTGAATGATCCCGAATGAGCTTGAGTGCGCTGGCTCATTGGATCGTTCAACTTGAATGTGCATCGGGTCATTCACCCAATGTGCTTGAATGCGCTGGCTCATTCGATCATTCAACATGGATGCACTAACTCGTTGGATCGTTCAACTTGTATAATCAGGATCATTCAATTTGAATGATTCAATTTATCAGCTTATTCAAACTCATTGGGTCAATGATCAGGCTTATCATAACTGAATCATCGAGAGCATTGAAATTGAACGACCCAACATGCTGGCTCATTCAAGCTTATTAAATCAACGATCAAGATTATTGAAGTTGAATAAGCCACCAGAATGATATGGATGATATGATCAGCAGATTCGGATATTCAAGTATCGGTCTGATGAGAATCTATCATAAAGAAATTGTAAAAAGTATAGAAGCAAAAGTACGTGGGTATCCATACTCACTTTGCAGTTTTTCTTCAACAGAAAAATGAAAGGGGAAAAAAAACAAAAAAAAAAAAAACATATGATGATAGAAAAAGTTAAAAAAACACAGGCTCACCAGAAGTTTAATCCAATTCCTTTTGAAGTAAGCTCATCCTCCGCCCTATTACAGTAATAGCGTGAATGTACCTTTAATAAAAGTAGTTTGAAGGTGAAAATTTTTGCTACAAACCATCTCCCCCACGCTGTCAAGAATTCAAACCACAAAACAGTCATGATGGGAGAGGCTCGTAGCTTTGCCGCCGAGTTGTAAAGCTGCTCTGCTCTGGCTCTGCCGTGCCAAGGAAGAACGTCGTATGAGCCTTCAGACGTTGCCAAATTTCCTCCAATAAAAACCAAATTTACTGGGAAATTGCGGATGTTACTTTCTGAAATTTTCAGATAATTTTGTACTTAATTTAATCCAAAATATCTGAACTTTTCAAGGAAAAATATACAAGAATGTTTTCAAAAATACATGTTTTATCAAGGGAAATTTGGCAACTCTCAAATATTCATACGGCGTTCTTCCTTAGCACGGCAGTGCTGCGGGGATACTTCTCATTGACTACTGAAAAAGTTACCTAAAAGGAAACATGTTAAATTAACAGCATAACCAGAAAAATGTTGAATTGAAGAATGAACCGCGCGTTTAGAATTACACGAGCAATGTCGCCGTTACTTACTTTGATTTTAAAGAAAGAAAGCAGCAAAAATTACATTGGGATACAAGGATATGTAATTGATTTTGTCTTTGAAATAATTAAATTACCTTAGATTGTGCTTTGAATTGAAACAAGGCCGAACGTACTTACAATTTTGAGCTCGAGTGTTCGTTCTAATGTAGTGTCATCAATGGAGAAAATTTTATCGGAATAAAATTGTGTCTTCGGAACACAAAGCAGTGCATTTGATGGCTGCAACACGACTCACAAGTATAAGGTAAGTTCATACTTATAACTTGTTAAACAGTCTAGGGAAATAACAAGAGATAGAATTCAAAGCAGTATAGAAGAGAAATTACAGAGCAGAGGATTTTAATTATCGAGAAAAGAAGGGTTTCCCTCATACTAGCTTTTCCGGTAAATTCGTTAGTCTTATGACAATAAAAAAAATGAGCCTTACATGATAATATAAAAAATAGAGACAAGAAAGTGACGTAATCGTAGCAACCCTTAAGACAGGAGGATGGAAGAATATTTAAGCAATGTGGCAACGCCGTTACTTCCCCGCCTCCCGCCACTGGCCACTCTGCAGTTTGCTGCGTGAGGAAAACAAAGGAAGATGCCGTTGAGCAAGGGAAGATTTGGAAATTCCACCCCAAACCTACACGGCCGAGGGCTCGCGGGGCTCGCGTTGGTCTGATCTGATCAGTCTAGGACTACGATTAGTCTTACTGCCTGCGTATCATTAGCGTGTCGCCGCTCAGATTTTTCTTCTGTGTTGCTTTAAATTTTCTCGTTTTTTCCCTAGACCGTTTAACAAATTATCAGTATGATCTTACCTTATACCTGTGAGTTGTGCTCCAGCCATCAAATGCACTGCTTTGTGTTCTGAAGATACATTTTTACTCCAATAATATGGTCTCCATCGTTGACACTTCATTTGAACAAACACTCAAGCACAAAATTGTAAGTACCTATTGGCTTGTCTCAATTCAAAGCACAATCTAAGTAATTTAATTATTTCAAAGACAAAATCAATTACATATCCTTGTATCCCTATGTAATTTTTGCTGCTTTCTTTCTTTTAAATCAGAGTAACAGCGATGTCACTCATGCAATTCTAAACGCGCGGTTCATTCTTCAATTCAACATTTGTCTGGTTATGCTGTTAATTTAATATGTTTCTTTTTAGTTAAATTTTTCAGTTGTTGATGGAAAGTATCCCCGCGGCAGCTTTGCAACTCGGCGGCAAAGCTACGAGCCTCTCCCATCATGACTGTTTTGTGGTTTGCATTCTTGACAGCGTGGGGGAGATGGTTTGTAGCAAAAATTTTCACCTTCAAACTACTTTTATTAAAGGTACATTCACGCTATTACTGTAGCGGAGGATGAGCTTACTTCAAGAGGAATTGGACGAAACTTCTGGTGAGCCTGTGTTTTTTTAACTTTTTCTATCATCATATGTTTTTTTTTCCCCCTTCATTTTTCTGTTGAAGAAAAACTGCAAAGCAGTGAGAATGGATACCCATGTACTTTTGCTTCTATACTGTTTACAATTTTTTATAACAGATTCTCATCAGACCGAGACCTTGACTCATTGGAATTCAACGATCAGGATCATTCAAGCTGGTTTGGATTCAACGATCAGGATCATTCAAGCTCGTTGAAATGCAACGATCAGGATCATTCAAGCTGGTTGGGATTCAACGATCAGGATCATTCAAGCTCGTTGAAATTCAATGATCAGGATGATTTAAGCTCGTTGGAATCCAATGATCAGGATCATTCAAGCTCGTTGGAATCCAATGATCCGGATCATTCAAGCTCGTTGAAATCCAATGATCCGGATCATTCAAGCTCGTTGAAATCCAATGATCCGGATCATTCAAGCTCGTTAAAATCCAATGATCAGGATCATTCAAGCTCGTTGGAATCCAATGATCCGGATCATTCAAGCTCGTTGGAATCCAATGATCCGGATCATTCAAGCTCGTTGAAATCCAATGATCCGGATCATTCAAGCTCGTTGAAATCCAATGATCCGGATCATTCAAGCTCATTCGGGCGCATTAAAATTCAATGATCAAGTGAACGATCTGGATCATTCAAATTTGAATGAGCTGACGAAAAACTCATTCAAATTGAATGATCCGGATCGTTCATTTTTCAATGAGCTTGAATGATCCATTTTTTCTCGGGACGCCCCCATGTCTCTTTGTTTTCCGCATTTCATGGGGATCCAAATTTAAAAACCAAATATTAATTATTATCCATTTAACCCTTACTTCCTAACTAATAAGTAATGTGATGTATTTCTTATGTTTCCGCTTTTTCAATCAAGCGTCTTCTGAGGTATCCATATAAATCTCATTGTTTATGTACCTAATTCTATCCTCTGGCAAGTTCCGTCTGATAATGTGGACTTGAGCAAGTAGTGCAATTATGGCTATGACGAGGATGAAGATTGTAACATATACTATATAGTGGTGGTTGGATGTTTCGGGTTTGTATTTCTGAGTATCAAAGAATGTCTGCATGTTGTATTTCAATGCCTGCAGCTTTACTCCGTCGGGAATGGCTTTCTGGAGTTCCTCGGAGTTCTTTACTAAATCTTGGAATTTTTTAGCAAATGTTGGGTCCTTCGTTAAATTGTGTAGTAGGATGCTATCCTTCTGTGAAATTAAATTTTTAATTGTGGGAGTGAAAAATGAGGTCGTCTCACTATTTTCTATCGAGTTGAATATTTCTGAGGCGTCTATCCTGAACGTGTCAGCCGACAGAGAACATTTGGGCGGAATGTTTGTATAATTATTTCCTACTAGCTCAACTTGCTTGCCTACCTTCTCACCGTCTTCTGGGCATTGCAATATTGCTGTGACGGGGTTTGCAACGCTGTATATCCATATATTGTTTAATTGGGGTTTATAAAAAAGGGGGGCTCTATTTCTAGTTGTTACAATTCTATCACAGTAGTTTATGATGTCGCTGGACATATTTCTGATTAGTGAAAAGATGCATGTTTTTGGCTTAAAACTCCTAATTGGAATGTTCACTGGGCAAATCATAATTGCTTTATTGTGACATTTGTTTATTTCTTCCTCGTCTAATGGGAGGTATGTTTCTTTGTTCTTACTTATTGCAACATATGGGTGAGGGGGGTCAATATATATGCTTACAGAGACATTTTTAACGTTATGGGGTAAGGGCGCTAATTTATACAAATCGAATATTCTGTTTTCCGATTTCAACGGAATGTTAAGAAAGATGCGAATTTTATTATCTATCAATATTGCGTGGCAAGATATTAAATTATAGAACTTAGAGATTTGAGTGGATCTATTAGGGAAGATTAAGCTGTATTGGGGTGGTAAGTGGGCTTGGATTTTTGAGAGGACCGACAGTAATTTCCTCTTCGGCATAAGGAATTCCGTTAACGTGCCGTGTGCGGCGCTTTGCAATGCGATTTTTAGCTTAAAAATGTTGTCTTTTATTTGTAGTATACTAAATTGGATTTCTTTCAAGAAGAAGGAGACATCGAAATATTTAGACACCATTATAAATTTAAAGTTAGTTTCATTGATATATGTGTTTGCAATTTTCTCGAATTTCTCATCTATGTGTTCTGTTGCTTTCGCTATATCTTGTATAATGTTTTTACTTTTTTCCTCAAAATTATGTATATCTCCTAGAATTGAAATTTGTTGCTCAATATCATGGTGGTTTTCGGATGTTACAGCTTTTAGGCTTAATAGTTTATTGTTTAATTTACTTGTTTCCTCGTCCGTACTTAATCCAAATAATTAATGAAAAGAGCTTCCTATAAATCCAAACGGCGCAAAATTCCTTTTTTCTCTGATGAGAGATTCTGTCGATAGTTCGTTAATCTCGTCCCTTAGGTTCTGTAGTTGGAGGATGAAGCTTTCCATCTCTAGCTGGACGTGTTCTGCCAATTTGTCTGGATTCGTTGTTGCCCATGATTCCTGCATCGTGGTGTTGATCATTTTCGATGTTTTTTCGACTGCATCTTTGTATGGTTGGAGAGGGATTTCCATGATGACATTCCATATGTCGTTGCTCAGTAGGAAAGTCTTCTGCCGTAAGAAGACTATGCCAGACGTAAGGTCATTTACTATGCCTCCCGCTGCTGCAATCAGGAGGAGGATTCTGGAACATAAATATGTTTCCCATTTCAATCGTTGACCTTATTGATTTTTTGTGTTTCCCTGAGCCGAGAGCTTTACATGTCATCTCACTATTCATCTTTGTGAAGTGCTCGACTAGGGGAATCACATTATTAATTGGGTTATCACATGTTTGGTATTTTTGGTCTGAGGTTCACTTGAGAAAGTGTTGCATTTGCTAATTACGCTTGCATTCTATGGCATGACAAAGTCTAATCGTGCGTTTACACTTTCCTTTTCTATTCGGTGTTGCCATATCTACATCATAGAACTTAGTTCCTGGGTTGATTTTTAGATTGTTTTACTTTTCTCCGCCAGAGACTGTTTTCATCGTCCCACTTCCTGGAATGTCTTGTTCTTTTAATTTCTTGGATTTCCTGGAAGTGTGACGGCGATCGCTGTCTTTGTCGGTCAAGAGTAAAATATCATTTTATCCTGAAACTATTTACCTGTCATTTGGCGTATCTTAATTATTATGCTAAAAGTTTCGTTCATTTCTAGTCCCCTGAGATTCATTTGATACATTGTTTCAGACGTGTATATTGTGAGGTATCTCAGGGACTGAAGGCTTATTTAATATTGAGGCCTTATCCCTTATATTTTCTTAATCATCTAAAATAAGTACATGCCTTAAGACTACGGTATTCCATGAGATTGAAGGCGCCCTTTTGAGGCCAATCAGAATTTTATAACGTGATTTTATAATTTATGTACATCTTAAGAAGAACGATCGTTATATCTTTTTAGATTATTTCCGTGGTCCGGAGACTTTAACGCTGGATCATGAGTATCATCGGTACTTGATCCATAACATAGCTAATTCGTAACTTAAAATTAAAAGCATATTTCTGGCGAGAATTTTCTTTGTAATCCCTGTTCTGCCTATTGCCGAACATATCTGTATTTGATGATACCTGCAAAATAGATTACATAAATGCATATGAACAGAAAAACCACTGAAGAGGGAAAATATATTTTTCCTCTTTTTTGTTTTTTGTTTTTTTTTTGGTAAAAGAAGAGACCCTTCAAAGGGCGAGGTAGGCAAAAAGGTAAGGGCGAAAATCAAAAAATGAAAAACCCCTTCAAAACATCAGATAGGCAAAAACGAAAACAGGAATAAATTAATCACCTACATAAAATATTGTAGGCGAGACATCTGTACTGAAATTCTCGCAAAATATAAAGAAATATTAATTGAATAAGCTACGTAGAAAAAATCAAATCTTACCTTAAAAAGCTAAAGGGAAGATTAGACAGAATATTTACAATATTTACAAGGAGATCACCGGTTCATCTGTAACAGAAAGAAATAAGAAAACAAAATTATTAATATTATAAGCTGTAAAAATCATATTAATTTTAGAAAGTAAATGTAAACATAAGTCCCACATACAGGACACCAAAATATGTAAATAACAATCAAAGTTCTTGAATCAAAATCAAGAAGAAATAGATAATCTAAGCTTTCAATGTACATAGGAACCAGAAAATAATATAATTACCAAAAACATGGGTAGGCAGAAAAGAAACGCCGTCGAGTGCACGCTAAGCCTGGCGCATTGCACCCGACGAAAATAACCTCCATAGTAATGTGTAATTCGCGACCCGAAAATATCAAATGAGTTACAGAATCCCCAAAAAGAGGAGAACGGGATTCTACCCGGGAGTCAAGCCCAGCGAAATAACTCTGCTGACTCAACATCCCCAACACGCGAAAAAGAGATATCAATTCCCCCCGACGATAAAAGACTACGAAGCACCGGGAGGAGCGCTTAACTACAAAACTGAAGGAAAAACAATTATCAATAAGGAGCCGAAATCCGCGGGAATTCAAAGTACGCACGAACACAGGATCCATTGCGATAGTAAAAATGAAAGTAGGAAGATAGAAGCAGAGACTCATATAGGACTAGTTATCTCAGAGTGTACACAAACAATATCAAAAAATTAGAGAAGAGAAAGGAGAGAGTTGCCAAATAGAAAACAAAAAAAAAAAAAAAAAAAAAAAATTTTTTTTTCTCGCATGAAGAATAGATAAATGAGGAAGATACAACTAAAAAACTTTTTACCTTAGCAAGCAATATTGCTGCAGGCATTCACCCTGCACGAGAAAATCACTATGGTCGGGAAGAGAAAACACATAAAGAGAAAAGGACACGGCTTGGGTAGCAGCCAAGCGATAAACATCGCCACGCCTAAACTCGCCGGAAAAAGTAGAAACGCCGAACCCAACAAGCCGCAGAGTAGAGGACACGTATGAAAATAATTCCTGGACTCCAGAAAATCGCCCGGGAGAGCAGAAAATGGCTACATTGCCCCGCTGGCAAATTATAACAATAACACCGGGAAGGGCCAGTCCGACTAATTCACACAAAGCATCAGCGTCCATATCGCGAAAAATTAACGAAAGGCGAAAAGAGAAATAGGCAAGGGAACCTTCACAACTGAAATGCAGAAACGTACTAACCACGACCTTTATAGCAGAATGAGTCTCAAGAGCGGAAAGTAATTAGAATTCCCCAAAAGATTACGCGGAGCGACGCCAAGAGAATAGCATACTTTCACAACACTGCTCTCACAAAATCATGTTCTTCTATGTTTTCTATTCTACAAATTCAGTAAATATAATCACAATGAAAAGTAATATACATACCTCTTAAAGGTCGAAAATATCGAGAGCCCGTTGCCGAGCTCCCTCATCCCTCCACTCTGGGAAATGGCAAAACCAGAGTACGAATCCGGTCGACGCATTGTATGCGGCCAAGGAAGTAAAGATAAGAGGGCCGCGAGTAAACTCATTTCTCCCCACAAAAACGTCCCACCCGATGACCGTCAAAATAACCGAAAAACAACGAAGCATTGCCCTTACGCGGCGCGAATATTCGGGGGAGTAAAACAGAATAAAACAACGGCCAGGGCGAACATAGAGGAAGCTACCAGGAATACCACCACGGAAAATGTCGGCAAGAGGCGTGAAGTCCATCGTAGCAAATTCACAGAACTAAACAAAGTATTCCAGTAAAGCAGCTCTTAAGTACATAGATCCGCAGAAGACGATTAACGGTTCCTGCGAAAGCGACATCCTCATGACGAAAAAGAGAAACTCCGAAAAATTGCGAAATATACCTTGATGTCCGTTCACCAGGAACGGATCGGAAACGAAACATGCAATGAGTTGTAAGTCATTTCTGAAATAAAGCCAGAGGAAAAGAGAGAAAAGACACTCCCTATAATAAAACAGTAAAAAGAAGAAAGAAGTTTTTGGGATAAAATAAAAAATAATTTTTGTATATATAATGTAAATAAATAGGAAACTTACCTAAAAATAGGACATGAATCGAAGATTTTAGCATGGATGGATGGATCAGTGGGATCATCGCACCCAATGAAAAGCAGGTCCCACACAATCTTCCCATCATCACGAAAAAAAAGACAATGGGAAAAATCAGCAGTAGAATTCACAGCATCCCCAGACTCAGTCCTCACGCGGGCAACTAGGCCCTTGGACGAAAGGTAGGCAACCAGAGCTGCCTCACAAAGATATCTACACTCACGTGACTGCCTCCTATAAAAAATCCACATCCTATGAATATCTCTAGGTAAAAAATATATAGGGCCCTCACCACGAAAAATTTCGCGGCAACAGGCACGAACGCGAAAAAGCTGAAATTCCGATTGATAAGCGAGTGCCATGATTACTGTGAACTCACCTCATCCCAGTTACTCTTTTATACAATTTATGTTGAAAGCTCACATCAACTGATAATTAGGATTTAGAAACATAAGAAAGCGAGCAAATTACTCAACATTTTGACAATTACTAACGTGCGCACATTCAAAAATCGTCAGGCCTGACAAATGATGAAATTCTTACCTTCACTGGTCGGGATCCATCGAATGGGAGTACTATCTTGCGGTAGAAAACTTCACAGAATGTAAATAAAAATCACATCACAATAAGTCGAAATTTTGAATAAAATGTCTCACACACTGATTGCACTAGGGAAATAACGTAGCATGTGTTTTCTTTTCAGGAAAAAATAATTAAGAATTAATTGAGAGATAATGAGTAAAGAGTTAAATTCAATCGCGACTTCTGGGAAGCAGAGATGAATGTTTTTTAGTCTGGAAAATCAGTACGAGGTTCACCGCTGCCACCACTGTGATGCGGGGGTCCTATGCGGAGCGTAGGGTGGCCCGGCACCTCGATAAATGAAGTCAACAAAAGATGTATCGTACAAATAACGTCACTCCAGCGCGTTCGACCAGGGAGTCGAGCTCGAGGAATCTATGCTGAACTTGTCCCCTGAGCCTCCACTCCTACCTTAAATATCCATCGACCGAGCTTGGGGCGCTTCGGCCTAACGAGCCGATCAGTGAGCTTGCGCCCCAACTCAAGGTCGGTGGGTATTTTTGGTGGATGCACTCTGCTACGTGATGGCCTTAGGGGGCAAGTCGGCTGTGGTGTGCACCACAACTATTCCTGCCGGGTCCCGTATCTGATATTCAAAGATATCGCGGGGACGATCCTCGCCTTCATCAACGTTGCCACCCATGCCAATGTCTCGTTCATAATTGTCTTCAGCCAGCATTTTTATCGCGGAAATACGGCTCAAAACTTCATCCCGCTCGTACACAATCACTATTTGTGTTGGCGTAACTATTTTATACGCGTCCCACATTTGCCAACAGTAAATCATACGGTCGGCCAAATCGATCCAATACTCGAACACGTTCCGGGGACGGTCCTCTCCTTCATCAACATCTCTAGACATTCCGATGCCTCGCGTCAGGTTGTCCTCAGCCAACAGATTCATTGCGGAAATGCGACTATAGACCTCGTCCCGCTCGTAAACTATTACGATCTGCGTTGATGTAATTATTTTATAGGCGTCCCCCATATGCCAACAATCAAGGAAACGATCAGCTAGGGATAGGTAACGTGGGGTCGGTCCCTGGAGATACATATTTATGGGAAAACTAAAGGCGACAGCTAGCAGCACTACAGTATATATAGTATAAGGAGTATATAAGTATATAACAGTATATAAGTATAAGCACAACACAGGTTCTCGCGGGAGTCAGAGCACGAATGAGCTCCGGGAGAAATCATTTTGCAAAATACTCTCAGCAGTAACCGGATTATTCAAATAATCGGAAATGTATATATTTCCTGTAAATTTTATTCTCGTTTCATTCGTATATTATTTTTATGTGGCGTTCTTCTACCCTTACAGACGAAGTTTTAGGTTTAAGAAAAATCGTTTTAATCTCGATCCCACTTAATGAATAGTTTTTCAAATTCCAAAATCGTTCAAAACTATAGAGCTTACGACCGGAATTGCGTTTTACTCAGTAAAATGCGAATATATTTATATTATATTATTCATTAGGACTTTGCGTAGGTCCAAAAAAAAAACGCCTTCAATTTTCAAAATACTTCCCCGCGACAGAGAAGCACGAGGGAGGCCTTTCAAGTATTAGTCAATAAAATATCGTGGACGCGTTGACCACAAATATTTCATAGTTCAACTGCGCCCTCTTGCATATTCTTCACTTAATTAACTTGAAATTTTCATCAAAGCTTGAAATTTTAGCACAGAGGTAAACTTATTTAACACTTACCAGATTAACTCGCACACCAGCCTTTCATGTTCACAGTCCATATAGCGTGTTCCGACAAATGCAATTAGCACAAGTCCTTCAGGGTCACGGACCCAAAATTTAAAAACATCCCGGGGTCGGTCCTCCCAGGGTCAGCATCAATGTTCATGCCAATAAGCCGGTCCAAGTTATCCTCTTCTAATACGTTTATTGCTGCGTTCCGCCCGTTCACCTCGTCCCGATTATACACCACAACGATTTGGGAATCAGTAATTATTTTATAGGCATCGCCTAGTGGTCAACAATCCAAAAATCTTTAGGTTAGCGCAATGTAATGGGGAGTCGGTCCTTGGAGATGCATACTTAAAGCAACACAGTTAGCACCAAGGAACAGGCCCTCGCGGGAATCAGAGCACGAATGAGCTCCCAGTTTTTTGCCAAGAAGCTGTTAGGCATGATGTTTTTCGCAGATATAGAGAATTCGGCAATGGAGTAATATGGCTTTCGGTCCTCGTGTCCTTGCGGGGTAAAACTGCTTATGGAGTCCTCTTGAAATCCGTTTCTCTTGAACCTGGACCCATCGGCAGCTTGGCTAGAGTTTTGAATCCACGAGCTTCCGAAGAAAATCACCGCTGCCACCAGTCCTCGTACCCTCGGGTAGCGTGGAGATGGAGGATATAAATTTTCGAATTTTTCATTCATAATTGGGTCATTTTTGAAAGATTTAAACCACTGAGTTTCTTTTTTGCTTGTTATGAAAGTTACGTTAGGCGTAAAGAATTTAATGTAGTCGTCAGTTTTCTCAGAGCTCCAATTTTCAGAGGAGTCTAAGTGAAATGTATCCCCCATAATTTCGCATGCAAATGGCACATAGATAATGCCGTTACCATTAAGGGTCAGTGGAGTCCCCACTGATTGGTCCTGACTGTTGATGCATTGCATCATTGCGGGTTGCGGGGATGCGGTGCTAAAGATCCACGCATCGGATTCTTTTAGCTTGTAGAACACTGGTTCTCTAGAGTTGGGGAGAAATTTCCTTTCACTTTTACTTTGTGTAGTTCTGGTGTTATTGTGGAACAAGGCATGAATACAAGTTCCTGCTTTAAATGACCGGAGTGCCACACTGGGAGGACAGATTGTTATTCCTCTATTTTCACATTAATACAGGTCCTCGATCTCCATTGGAGCGTATTTTAATTTATTGAGGCTTATTGCTAAAAATGTATGTGGGGGTTCTACATATATATTATAAGAAAAATTGCTATTTACAGGTACTGGGACTAATTTAAAAAGTTCGAAATACCTATCTGCCGTTTCGAGAGGAATTTCCAGCAGAATAATTAATGAATCATTTTCGATTGCGGCGTGAGGCTTTACTAATAAATAATACTTTGCCATGATAGGGAATTTCCTTGAAAGTATAACATATTGCATACCCCCCAAAATTGAAGGAGATTATATAAACTAAAATACTTCACAAATCTATAAATCAAAGGATAGGCCCCTAGGGAGAGAACTGGCGTTCGACAACTGCGGTCATCTGTGAAGACAATTTGACATTCTAGCACTGCTATGATGTCATTCAACTGTACACTATTTATACATACTCATAATAGCCCAACAAAATAACCCTGTTGACTTAACATCCCCAGAGCGCGAAAGAGAGAAATTAAATCACCCCGGCCGAAAAACACCACGAAACACCGGGAGGAGCGCTTAACTACAAAACTCGAAATAAAACAATTGCTAATAAGCCTAAGTCCGCGGAAATTTAGGGTTCGCACAAACACAGGATCCATAGTGATAGTGAGAAGAAAATTAAGACTTTATTCTTTATTAATGACCTTTATTCAGTGCACCTCTCGCAAATATATTAATACTACTATAGTGAAAATGAAAGTAGAAAGATAGGAGCAAATACTTAAATAGGACTAGTTATCTCGTGTTGTACGTAAACGGTATCCAAAAATTAGAAGGAAGAAAAAGAGAAAGTTGCCAAGTAGGAAAAAAAATGCTGAAATGAAAAAATTCAAGTTTTATACCTTAACAAGCCGTATTGCCGGAAGCATTCATCCTGCACAAGGAAGTCAAGATGACCAGGAACCGAAAAGATATAAACAAATATAGAAAAAATCTCCCGGCAACAAGCAACGACGCAAAAAAGTCGAAACTCGGATTGCAACGCAAGAGGGGGGCACGGGGCACACTGTTACACAAATGTCAATGGTAGAAACAAGAAGTCGCAGATGACTGGATGGCGACTTAAACGTACGGGTAGGAAAGTCACTGCAAAAAACCGGTAGTCGCAAGATAGGAACACATAAACGCGCTGTTGAACGGAAGGTTGCGGTCGATGAAAACGTTGAATGCGGGTAATGAAGGAAAAAAAGAAGATACTTTACAACAAAAAAAAAAAAAAAAAAAAAAAAAAAACACACACACACAATTCAACAGTATTTGACACTTAGTATTCGCAACTTAGATTAACTATTAGTCCACTTGGTGGTGACTTGAACGCTCGATTTGGTGACTTGAACGCACGGTTCGATGACTTGAACGCACGGTTAAGATAATGTGTCATCGGCGATTCAATTAACATTTGTCTTACGACTCCACAGATTTTTGTATCTGCTGGACAACCACCCCCTCCACGGTCACTCACCACTCACCAGCCCCCTAGCTGATCATCCCCGTCATCGCGGTTTTCGTCCATTTTCACGATCAGTCGGAACGACCATACACCTGATTATTGAAATTAGGCATTTAAGTGGGGGTTGCCTATTTAGGGTTTTGAAGGGGTCTTTACATTTGGTTTAATCTGAACATATTCACTTACTTTTCGTTTTTAATTTGTATCAATCTTTAGCAGCCATCGCGTTTATAAGCTCCATGACTGCAGTCCTGCTTTCCATCTTAATTCGTTCATGGTAATGAGATGCATGTATGCACTATTATTTTCACTACGTCGGCACATGCATCTTCCATTTTTAGGTTTGTTATATTGAGCTATACACAACACAAGGCATACACAACATGTATCATCTTCTTCTTCGGTAAAAAATTTAAGAGACTTGAAACCAATGTCTTCATCGATGAACTGGACATTTCGTTTCCCAATGAAGTAAAAGTCTTGATTTTTTCTTTTAACGAGTTGAGTGTCCGAGGCCGGAACACTATGAAAAAATTTGATTTTCAATGCGGAAATGCCTAGGAAAGTGGCAATTTAACTGTGGAACGTAATTGTTTGAAATAATTCGCATACGGCGTCTGTTTTGTACTTTAATGCATTGTAGATACACACAATTTTGGGAAGACATTATGAGACTCAATTCGTATGTTTTTATTGGTAAATTATGAAATGGTAAGCGCAACTTGTTTGTGCGTGAAAAAACACGACCACTAGGTGTGAGTCACTCAGTTGATGTGAGGATTGAAACAATGATTTGGCATTTGGCATGATTTGACTAAAGATTTTGATTAATTGCACTTAAAATATCAGAGTAATAACGGGCATCAGAACTACTCTGGAATAGAGTATAATACCACTCAAGGTCTGGAAAATTTTCATAGGTAAAATACCAACTTTTACCCGTTACTTTAGGATTTAAAATTATCTCCTTCACTAAAAATTCAAAAAATATGTTATTCATTGCAAGACTTAACCCTAATTCTTCGTCCATTTGTTTTAACAGTTTAAATACAATCAGTCCGTAGTCCTTAGTGGACAATACGGTCTTTAGAACGTAGTCACTCCTTTAGAACGTCCAGGGGAACAGAAAACAGCTACATTGCCCCGCTGGCAGATAGTAACTACAGACCCGGGAAGAGCTAGACCGATCAACTGACGTAGAGCATCAGCGAGATCATAAATCTCGTCGAGATTTATGAAAAACGGAGAGTCACGAAAAGAGGAATAGGCAGGAGAACCTTTGCAAGTAGGATGCAGAAACATACTAACCACGGCTTTTATAGGCGAGTGAACCTCAGGAGCAAAGAGGTAATTGGGATTCCTCAAAAGGCTGCGCCAGGCGAACAACGTCGCCATCTAGATCTCACTAAATTGTCTCTTACTGAGTTATATGTTTCTAAGTTCTCTGTTTGTTCAGCGTAAGTGCTCACAACTGAAAAAAAAAAAAAAAAAAAAAAAAGAGAGTACATACCTTCTAAAGATCGAAGAGTTCGAGAGCCGCTTGCCGGACAGCCTCGTCTCTCGACTCGGACAGCGAACAGAACCACAGGATAAAACTTAAGTCACCGCGGAAGACGGCCAGGGAATACTGTGATGCGGGCCCTGGGAAAGGGTCGGCAACGCTAAAAAAGGGAATGGAATGAGAAACACAGAGTGCTAGTGCAACGGAACTCCGAACAACCTCGGCGCGGTCACACAGGGGATGCAAAAGTGAATCTGTCGAAATCCGGAGGTGAGATAAGATCCCATCGATCAGTTGCATCGGGCTTAAATATGCGATGGTCCAGCCTGAGGGCTGGTGCAGTCCAGCGCATACTTGGACCGGTGCTGATGAGCGATGAGTGGTGGGTGATGCTAGTGCCAAGTGGTGCATGATAATGCCCTTATGCATCACAAGTCCGTATTAAAAAATTTTTTCTCTAAGTCAAAGTATAACATATTGCATACCCCCAAATTTGAAGGAGATTGAAAAAGTAAAATTCTGTAAATCAAAGGATGTACATACCATAAATTGTACTCGCGGATGACCCTCGCTTGAAGACGCGGGTCCACATAATGGGAGTGGACCACAAAAATCCCCTCAAACAAGGGATACCCCTTCTTAGTAACTAACAGACAAATTAACTGTAAATCACCGGGATAAGAGAAGTTAAATTTAAAAACCTCCCGATCGGAACGAATAAATTGGGAGCGCCCAACATACAAAAATTGCTCGACTCTACGATATTCACACGGCGGAACAAACACCAGACAATATTCCGACCGAGGGACGAGAGAGTAGAAATCGAAGTAGCGCATGACCATTTCCATGTAATAATCCATAGTAATAGACTGG
Organism: Bemisia tabaci; assembly: GCF_918797505.1. Classification (NCBI taxonomy): domain Eukaryota; kingdom Metazoa; phylum Arthropoda; class Insecta; order Hemiptera; family Aleyrodidae; genus Bemisia; species Bemisia tabaci. The sequence continues at coordinate 15,621,132 of NC_092799.1, read as the reverse complement.
AAAATTTACTGACGGGAGCAAGCGTAGAGAACGGACGGAGAAGCACGACTAACGAACAGAAAAGACCACCCTTAGCAAGAAACCTCACCTACTTTCACAGAAGCAGGATGTCGATACTAGGAACTTTCTCCAAAAGTCGCGGATTCTCCCAACCCTCAATGACTAATTACAGCAATTAACAGCGGGAGACATAACTACTGATACTTTTAGATGCCTAGAATATCGCACAAAATCCCGAAAAATTGAAAAGGTAAAAAGTCCTTTTTTCTCCAAAAGAACCATCCAGTGGAAAATATCCCTATTTCCCATCCTTGCCTCGGCATGATCACTCTCCCTCCTTCCCCTCCCTACCTACTTTTTCGGGAAAAAAAAAATATTAAGGGAAATTTTTTTAGTAAATATAAAATTGCTTACCGAAAAGCGGGAAAACGTTGATAAATGTACGCCTCATGAATAGGTGATTCAGGGTCTTCCACGCCTATGAAAAAGAATTCCCAAAGTATGGAGGACTCAGTGGAATAGGATACAATTTCTAAATCATAAATTGAATAAGGTGAATCACTAGCCTGAGTTTGATAGTACACAGGAATTCTCAAACACCCCGCGATATAGTTGCTTAATGCGCTAACGCAAAGAGCTCTTAGGTTCCGCGCACTCTTCTTATAAAAAAACCAACCGCGATTGTCCGACCGTCGGACAAACGTCAGGGGATCACCAAGAATCCCCGAAACGATTGTCTGAGCGGCCGTCAAAGAAAAATCGGAGCGGGAACCCATCGTCAAGAAGACGATGGTGATTCTACAGCCTCAACAAAATACGTTTCGTCGTTTGAACAATCGGGCATTAATACAACGGAGTCAACCGGGAAATTAAATGTTGGAGGGAACTCTTCGTGAACGAGAAGGGACGAGCTATGCACTTTGAGATCATGTATCTCATTGTACTTCATCTCTAAAAAGAAATCCTCATAGGTTGGAGCTGGCTCGGGGATGATGTCGAGTGGTTCAACACGAGAAATATTAAAAATTCCCGGCTGAGAACTGGGAATGATGGACATTAATGACAGCGATTGGTCAGGAAATAGCTTTCTGCTACACTTTCTGCACGGGATTGAGCGTGGCACAGCTAGCGGTGTCAGGGTTGCAGGTACAGGTCTCATTATTAAGCAAGCTACATGTCATAACAAAAGAAGAAGAAAGAAAAGAATAATTGGATGGTCAGGAAAGAAAATCTATATTCCTAAACGTTAAGTAAATAAATGAAATCGAATTTAAAAAATATGAATCATAAAAATTGCATCAACCATAAACCGTATTTTTCTGATAAATTGAAAAATTTTCGCTGAGATTTTATTTTAAAAATATGATTAGGCGTTTAAAATCCTCATAATATTGGCTACACAAGAAAGAGGCGTATGACTCAGTCAATTTATTCAGTGAAAGATATTCTGGTGTTAAAGTTTTGTCTCTCAACCAACAAGAAATCAATTCACTCAATAAAATAGTCTTGTAGCCAGAACACTTGATAGAGCTTGCAGAATAATCATTGCAGAATTCCTTTTGAAGCTCATTTGTCAACTGTGTTAACACAAACATGTACTCACTGTTTTTTAAAATTGGTTTGATATTGAAGAGTTTTATTTGAATTTTCCTTTCTACAATTTCGGGATCGCTTTGATTTTTTTAATACTAAGAAGCCTATGATGTCTACAATTTTTAACGATAACATACCATGTAGATTGCATTACACTGTCTACATTTTCTTAATCCAGCGTTCTGTTATTTTTGATATCTGCGTCAATGTACAGGATGCTTTCCATTGACGGGTAGTTTTTCATCAATCTGCTCGTTGAATTTTTGATTCTGTCTTAATTTAACACTAAAAGATGAAATACTTAATACTGAACACATAAATTTAATTCAAAATAAAAAATTAAAAAAGATTTCGCACTTCACAAAGAAAAAATCGAAAACTGCGCTGCCACCAATGTGATGCGAGATCCTATGGTGACGTGAGGGTAGGCCCGGCACCTCGATAAGTGAAGTCAACATGATGTACGGAGTAACACGGCACTCAAGCTTTCAATGTAAGTAAGAGCCAGAAAATAAAATTACCAGAAACAAGGATAGGCGGAGAAGAAACTAAGTGAGTTACTGAGTCCCCAGAGACGGGAGAACGAGATTCAACCCGCGAATCAAGCCCAGCGAGATAGCCCTGCTGACTTAACATCCCCAGAGCGCGGAAAAGGGAAATTAAGTCACCCCGGCGGAAAAATACTACAAAGCACCGAGAGGAACGTTTAACCACAAAACTAGACGCAAAACAATTGCCAACAATAAGCCTAAGTCCGCGGAAGTTTAGAGTACGCACAGACACAGGATCCATAGCGATAGTGAAAATGAAAGTAAAAAGATAGGATCAAACACTTATATAGAACTAGTTATCTCGTAGTGTACATAAACAGTATCAGAAAATTAGAGAAAGAAAAAAGGAGACAGTTGCCAAATAGAAAAAAAAAATAAAAGTTCCACGAAATGAAAAATCAAGAAAAATTTGAAATTTTACCTCAACAAGCCGTATTGCCGCAAACAATCGCCTTGAACGAGGAAGTCAATATGTCCCGGGACAGAAAATACAAACACAGAAAACGGTTCTTGGAGAGTAGCGATTAAACGGAAAACCCCTCCGGAGGCGTAAACCGCGCTAGAGGTGGACACCAAAGCCCCCACAAAACGAAGGGTTGCGGACATGTAGGAAAATAATTCGCGAACTGATGCAGCACGGCCCGGGGGACAGAAATCAGCAATGCAGCTATTCTGACAAGTCATCACAACAGAACCGGGGAGAGCCAAATTAACCAACTGACAAAGGGCAACTACGTCCATGACCGAAGAGAAACGAAGGAAACGAGCGAAGAGAACCTTCGAGACTGAGATGCAGAAACATACTAACCACGACTTTTATAGACGAATGAACCTCAAAAGCGAAAACGTAATTAGGATTCCCCATAAGGTTGCGCGGAGCGACACTAAGAGAACAGCATAATCTTACAGAACTTCTCTCGCAAAATCATGAATCTCCATATTTTCTATTTGTTAAATTCAGTAATTTTAATTAAAGTATAAAATAAAATATACATACCTCCTAAAGGTCGAAGGCATCGAGAGCCCGTTGCCGAGCCACCTCGTCCCACCAGTCGGGAAAATGACAAAACCATAAAACAAACCCAAGATTCGAATGATAGGCGGCCAGTGACGTAAAAATAATAAGGCCTCGAGTAAACTCACTCCGGCCGGTAAACACATCCCATCCAACGACGGTTAGAATTGTGGAAAAGCACCGCAACATGGCTCTCACACGCCGCGAATATTCGGGGGAAAGAATAAAACGAAGCACCGGTTAGGGCGGACATACAAGACAGAGTTAGGAATACCATTCTGGAAAATGTCAATGAGAGGAGCGAAATCCATGGTTCAGGCAACTTGCACTTCACAGAACTAAACGCTGAAGCCAACAAAAACTACCCTTAAGTATACTCTTCCTCAGAAATCGATTAACGGTCCCCAAAAACGGTACTCCTCATGACGTCAAAAAGTAGGACGCGAAAGAAGATTGCGAAATACACCTTCATGTCCGGTCACCAAGAGTGAAACGGCTAATGATCAAATGCGCCAGCTCTGAAATAAAACCAGAGTAAACGAAGAGAGAGACAACACGCCCTTAGTAAAATAGTAGATTGAAAAAAAAAAAAAAAGGGGGAAAGAAATTTTTTTTCTTTTTTCTTTTGAGCACAAAATAAAATAATGTACATAATGTAAATGAGAGAACTTACCTAAAAACAGGACACGAATCAAAAATGTTGGCGTGGATGGAGGGATCAGCAGGATCATCACACCCCACAAAAAGCAGGTCCCATATTATTTTCCCATCATCGCTGAAAAAAAGGCAATGGGAAAAATCAGCTAAGGAACCCACAGAGTCCCCAGATTCAGTCCTTACGCGGGCAACCAGACCTTTTGAGGAAAGATAAGCAACCAGGGTTGCCTCACAAAGGTACCGGCATTCCCGAGCCCGCCTCCTATAAAAAATCCACATTTTATGAATATCTCTAGGTAAAAAATAGACAATACCCTCACCACGGAAAATTTCTAGGCAACAAGCGCGAACGCGGAAAAGCTGAAATTCAGATTGGTAAGCGAGTGCCATGATCACTATGAACTCGCCTTACTCCAGTTACTCGTTTATATGCTTTTGTTTTGAAAGAATACAGCCACGAAGAAATAAGATTTAGAAACACGAGAAAGTGAGAATTACTCAACATTTTTACCAATACTCACGTGCGCACATTCAAAATTCACCGGGCCCGGTAAATGATAAAATTCTTACCTTCACCGGTCGGGATTCATCAAACGAAGTAGTATCTCTTAGGTAGAAAACTTCACAGAATGTAAATAAAAACACATCACCACGAATAATTAAAATGTTGAGTAGCACAGAAGTTTCACAGATTTTGGTAAATATCGCGGAGAATTTTTTCGGCTGTGGTGTGCACCACAAAAAACGTCACGGGGACGGTCCTCTCCGTAGTCGTTATGTGAGTTATGCGAGGGCTAGTTATCGCTTTGTATACACAAACAGTATCAGACATTAGAAAAGAAAAAAGGAGAGAGTTGCTAAATAGAAAAAAAACAATATATAAAGAATAGGAAAATAAGGAAGAAAGAACAATTTAAAAATTTTACCTTAGCAAACAATATTGCTGGAGGCATTCAGCTTGCGCGTAGAAATCAAAATACTCCAGAATAGAGAACACGTGAGGGTGCTCGAAACTTGGTGGCCCTAAGAAGGGCCGTTTTAGGGTGTGAAGAGCTGGAGCAGGTCTGAGCGGTGCTAGAACGAGCGGGAGTGCTGGAGGCAGTGCCGGAACGTGTGGCCGCGGGACAGTGTCAACGTACGGTGAAGCAAGGTGCTGAGAGTCGGCCGCTATATAGCGCCGTGCGCTGGGAGCGGGAGCCAATGGGAGGCCAGATCGGTGAGCGCGGCAGTGCGAGGCGCTGATTGGCCGAGAGAGTGGCAGGAAAGCTCGGTGAGCTTGAGTCGCCACAGCAGCCCCCTGGGAAGTGACGGAGTCACGTCTCTGGTCAAAGAGCTGGGACCAGAAAATGGGCTGAAACAAAGTGAGAGAAACATTGGCTTGTTAGTGAGATCACTTTTCCACGAGTGTGGAGGGTGGAAAGCGAAATTGGACGCGTCGCCCAGAGCGTGTCTTGTAGACTTCTTCGTTTGCTGGTTTTGGCGTCTCAACTACAGGTTTCGGTGTCTTAACTTCTGCTTTGTTGGGCGGCGCGGGTTGGACTTGCGGTGCAGCTGGGCCTGGAAGCTCTTGCGGGGCCTGAGTCTTGACGGCAGGGATTTCGTTGGCCATGAGGTAGGCTGGTTTGACCCTGTCTATGGAGACACGTGATTCCTTGCCCTTAATCATCAGAGTAACAGTCTTATCGTCACGGCGGATGACTGGGTGTGGTCCTGAGAAAGGAGGTTGGAGAGAGCGCCGCACTGTGTCATCTCTAAGAAAGACATGTTCGCAAGTTGCGAGGTCTTTGAAGATGAAGGTGTTGGGCTGACAATGGCGTGACGCAGGAGTAGGTCGCAGGGTGGCCATTTGTTTGCGAAGTCGGTTGACATATTCAGACGGTTCTTCTTGGTCACTAGCAGTGCTAGGAGCTAGGAGTTCTCCGGGTAGTCGGAGAGGTTCTCCGTAGAGTAACTCGGCTGGAGAGGCTTTGATATCCTCTTTGAAACTGGTACGGATTCCGAGGAGCACTATGGGTAGAGCCTCAACCCAAGTTGTATCAGGGTGACACATAAGAGCTGCTTTCAGGTGCCGGTGTAAGCGTTCGATCATGCCGTTGGCGATTGGATGATATGTTGTAGTTCTCGGCCGTTCTGTGCCCAAGGTTTTGCCAAGTGAACGATAGAGTTGAGACTCAAATTGGCGACCTTGGTCGGTAGTGATGCGGACGGGTGAACCAAAGCGGGAGATCCAGCAGTTGAGGAGTCCATCTGCAACTTCGTCAGCGGTGATGCCTTGAAGGGGCCAAACTTCAGGCCAGCGGGTGAAACGGTCTACTGCGGTGAGGCAGTAGCGGTAACCTTTGGAGTAAGGCAGAGGGCCGATCAGATCTATATGCACATGTTGGAAGCGGTTTGAGACAGCTGGGAAAGTTCCAAGAGGGGCTTGAACATGGCGTGAAATTTTGGCACGTTGGCAGGCTGCGCAGGATCGGGCCCAGGTGCGGCAATCTTTCCGCGCGTTAGGCCAGATAAACCGGGAAGACACAAGTTGTGCTGTAGCCTTGATGCCAGGATGACTGAGTCCGTGAATTGAGTCAAAGACTTGGCGCCGGAGTCTAGCGGGCACGTAGGGACGTGGCTTGGGCGTGCTTGTATCGCAGTACAGTTGTACATCTGAGCCAGGGATGGGAACCAGTTCCAACTTGAGCGACTGCTGGTCTTTGGAAGGCTTCAGAAGTTCTGCGAGTTCCGTGTCATCTCTTTGGTCTTGAGCGAGGGTGTGGAAGTCCACTGTGTTAGGAAGAGAGACGGCTTCAACTCTTGAAAAAGCATCAGCGACAACGTTGGCTGATCCAGGGATGTACTGGATGTCCGTAGTAAATTGTGAGATGAACGAAAGTTGGTTCATCTGAACAGGTGGGAGCTTCTCCTTCTTCTGCGTGAAAGCATGGGTTAGCGGTTTGTGATCTGTGAACACGGTGAAATGCTGTGCTTCAAGTGCAGGACGGAAATGCTGGATAGCTTCATAGACCCCAAGTAACTCTCTGTGAGGCGTGGGCCATTCTTGCTGTTTTGGCGTGAGTTTCTTGGAGAAGAAACCGAGGGGTTGCCAGACATCATTAACTTTTTGCTGCAGGCAGCCACCTACGCTCTGTTTTGAGGCGTCAGTGAAGAGACCTATGCTGAGTGGAGCATCTGATGCAGGGTGAGCTAGGAGAGTGGCGTCTCCGAGGCTCTTTTTGCAGGCTTCAAAATCTGCTAACAAGGACGGTGTCCAGTTGATCGGCTGGTTTCCTTTGAGGCCAGAAAGAGAGGCGTGTAGGGAGGCTTGGTAAGCGGCGGCTTTGGGCAGGAAACGTCGGTAGAAGTTGACCATGCCTAGAAACCTTCTGAGTCCCTTGGCGTCTTTCGGAGGCGGAAATTCCATCAGGGCAGTGATTCTGTCTGGAAGTGGGCGGATGCCTTCGGCGGAAACTTCGTAGCCGAGGAAAGAGAGAGAGGGCACGCTGAATACACTTTTCTTGGCGTTGATGAGTATGCCATACTCGGAGAGTCGTTGGAATAGAATCCTCAAGTGTACGTCATGTTCAGCTTGTGTGCGGCTATAGATCAGGATATCGTCTAGGTACGCAAAGCAAAAGTCGAGACCTTGCAGTACTTCATCGATAAATCTTTGGAACGTTTGGCCTGCGTTCCGTAAGCCGAAGCTCATGTATGGGAACTCGAAAAGACCAAACGGTGTTGTGATGGCCGTTTTCGGGATGTCGTCAGGGTTGACTGGTATCTGAGTGTAGGCCTTCACTAGGTCGATCTTGGAGAACACTTTGCATCCTCCCAGGTTTTGACTGAAGTCATGGATGTGCCGGACTGGGTATTTGTCGGGGATTGTGCGTGCGTTCAGCGCGCGGTAATCTCCGCATGGACGCCAGCCGTCGGGTTTTTTGGGTACCATGTGCAAGGGAGAGGCCCAAGGGCTCTCGGAGCGTCTTGCAGTACCGTCCTTGACCATCGCTTCAAATTCGGCTTTGGCGATGCGAAGTCGATCAGCCAGGAGTCTTCGTGGACGACAGGATTCTGGAGGGCCAGGGGTCGTCCGAATGTGATGGCAAGTGGAATGCTTGGGCTGCCTGGAAACGCCGGATGGACGGGTGAGCTCAGGGTACTCGGCCAGGATTGCGCAGTCTTCGGAGGCGGTGACAGCCTTGACGCTTTCTTGAAAAACTTTTGCCGGTTGGCAGTGCGTTTTGAGTCCTGTGATATTGTCCACCAGAGTTTTGTTGTGACAGTCAGGAAGCAACTGGAACTGAGCAAGGAAATCGGAACCAATGATCGGGGTCGCCACGTCGGCGATGACAAACTTCCAGTCAAAATCACGGCGTAAACCGAGGTGCAGATTGAGCGGAATGTGACCATAAGTCCGGATTGTAGATTCATTTGCTGCTGTTAGTTCATAGCCGGTGTCCTGTAAATTTTGCTGGACGAACCGCCGGGGGTAGCAGGAGACGTCTGAGCCAGTGTCGACCAGAAATCGCTTCTTGCTGCGGGCGTCAGTGACAAAGAGGCGGTTGGATTCTGTGGAGCAACCAGCGGCCGCCACTACTGGTTGCCGGTGGAGTTTGTCGGCGTGGACTTGGGTTTGTAACTGCAAGGTTGACGGCATGCGCGTGCTTCATCGCCAAACTTGTGATGGTAAAAGCAGACACCATTACGACGGTCGTTTTCTGAGCGGGAACGAGAGCGTGACCGTGAGCGAGACAGGTCGCGGTGCAACTTTTTCTGACTCATTTCAAGCTGGTCGAGTCGTTCTGTCAAAGCTAAGAGCATTTTCTCCAGTTTGGATGTGTGAGGCTCAGGTGGCGCGGTAGCGGCGCAGACAGATGGAGCCGGGACAACTTCCAAAATTCGGTCGGCGATTTTGGCCAGTTCATCGATTGACGTTTCTTGGGAGTGCGTCTGTAAGATGGCTTGTGCTTGGCGAGGTAAACGTTGCAGCCAGAGAGTCTTCATGAGCTGCTCATCTACTTTCGTAGTGCCAGTTAACGCTTTTAGCCTACGCAAAAATTGCGAAGGTGTGCTATCGCCTAGGTCTGCTTCAGTGAGTAGTTGTCGAACGCGGTGCGTTTCCGATTTGGACAGGCGAAGAATCAGCTCGGCTTTTAGCTTGGAGTATGGCGTGTCAGTGGGAGGTGATACGAGAATGTCCTCTACTTCGTTAGCGACACGAGTTTCCAGTTGAGATGATACGAGAGAATATCGCATCATCTCGTTTGAAATGTTCCAAACGGTGAAAATGGATTCAACCTGTGAAAACCATAGCTGCGGTTTCTCTAGATTGAACGGTGGTAGCTTTATGTTTTTCTTTTCGCCGGAGTTGGCGGTGGCAATGGGGGGTTGCCTTTTAGCGAGCTCTGCCTGATAGAAGTTCATTTCCTCTCGCATTATTTTCATCTGGTCGAGGAGGGCCAGATTCTTATCGTTTGCTGCCTTCAGAGCTGGATCGATGTCGTCAAAATTATCTCCTCCTGAAGCCATGCTGAGGAGTTTCCAGTTAGTTGAGGAAGCGGTAACTTTCAGTGGCAGCGGAATGATGATGTGAGAAAGTTAAGCTGCTGATGAGACAGTGTCCGTGAATGATCAGAAGGATAGGCGTATTCGGAGTCGGAGGTCACCACTGAGGGTGCTCGAAACTTGGTGGCCCTAAGAAGGGCCGTTTTAGGGTGTGAAGAGCTGGAGCAGGTCTGAGCGGTGCTAGAACGAGCGGGAGTGCTGGAGGCAGTGCCGGAACGTGTGGCCGCGGGACAGTGTCAACGTACGGTGAAGCAAGGTGCTGAGAGTCGGCCGCTATATAGCGCCGTGCGCTGGGAGCGGGAGCCAATGGGAGGCCAGATCGGTGAGCGCGGCAGTGCGAGGCGCTGATTGGCCGAGAGAGTGGCAGGAAAGCTCGGTGAGCTTGAGTCGCCACACACGTATATAGAAAAAGATACGGCTTGAGTCGCAGCCAAGCGATAAACATCGCCACCCTTAAATTCGCCCGAAAAAGTTGAGACGCGAAACCCAACGAGTCGCAGGGTGCAAGACACATATGAGAACAATTCGGTCACTCCTTTAGAACGTCCAGGGGAACAGAAAACAGCTACATTGCCCCGCTGGCAGATAGTAACTACAGACCCGGGAAGAGCTAGACCGATCAACTGACGTAGAGCATCAGCGAGATCATAAATCTCGTCGAGATTTATGAAAAACGGAGAGTCACGAAAAGAGGAATAGGCAGGAGAACCTTTGCAAGTAGGATGCAGAAACATACTAACCACGGCTTTTATAGGCGAGTGAACCTCAGGAGCAAAGAGGTAATTGGGATTCCTCAAAAGGCTGCGCCAGGCGAACAACGTCGCCATCTAGATCTCACTAAATTGTCTCTTACTAAGTTATATGTTTCTAAGTTCTCTGTTTGTTCAGCGTAAGTGCTCACAACTGAAAAAAAAAAAAAAAAAAAAAAAAAAAAAAAAAAAAAGAGAGTACATACCTTCTGAAGATCGAAGAGTTCGAGAGCCGCTTGCCGGACAGCCTCGTCTCTCGACTCGGACAGCGAACAGAACCACAGGATAAAACTTAAGTCACCGCGGAAGACGGCCAGGGAATACTGTGATGCGGGCCCTAGGAAAGGGTCGGCAACGCTAAAAAAGGGAATGGAATGAGAAACACAGAGTGCTAGTGCAACGGAACTCCGAACAACCTCGGCGCGGACACACAGGGGATGCAAAAGTGAATCCGTCGAAATCCGGAGGTGAGATAGGATCCCATCGATCAGTTGCATCGGGCTTAAATATGCGATGGTCCAGCCTGAGGGCTGGTGCAGTCCAGCGCATACTTGGACCGGTGCTGATGAGCGATGAGTGGTGGGTGATGCTAGTGCCAAGTGGTGCATGATAATGCCCTTATGCATCACAAGTCCATATTAAAAAATTTTTTCTCTAAGTCAAAGTATAACATATTGCATACCCCCAAATTTGAAGGAGATTGAAAAAGTAAAATTCTGTAAATCAAAGGATATACATACCATAAATTGTACTCGCGGATGACCCTCGCTTGAAGACGCGGGTCCACATAATCGGAGTGGACCACAAGAATCCCCTCAAACAAGGGATACCCCTTCTTAGTAACTAACAGACAAATTATTTGCAAATCACCGGAATAAGAGAAGTTAAATTTAAACACCTCTCGATCGGAACGAATAAATTGGGAGTACCCAACATGCAAAAATTGCTCGACTCTACGATATTCACAAGGCGGAACGAACACGAGACAATACTCCTCCCGAGGGACAAGGGAGTAAATTTCAAAATATCGCATCACCAAATTCATGTAGTAATCCATAATGCTAAATTTGCGGACAAACACACGTAACGTAAGGACGGAGGAGCACGACTGACGAACAGAAAAGACCACCCTTAACAAGAAACCTCACCTACTTTCACAGAAGCAGGATGTCGATACTAGGAACTTTCTCCAAAAGTCGCGGATTCTCCCAACCCTCAATGACTAATTACAGCAATTAACAGCGGGAGACATAACTACTGATACCTTTAGATGCCTAGAATATCGCACAATATCCCAAAAAATTGAAAATGAAAAAAGTCCCCTTTTTTTTCAAGAAGAACCACCCCTTAGAAATATCCCTATTTCCCATCCTTGCCCCTGCATGATCACTCTCCCTCCTTCCCCGCCCAACCTACTCTTTTTCGAAAAAAAAAAAAAAATTTTAAGGGATAAAACTTTTAGTAAATAAAAAATTTCTTACCGAAAAGCAGGAAAATGTTGATAAATGTACGCCTCGTGAACGGGGGATTCAGGGTCTTCCACGCCTATAAAGAAGAATTCCCAAAGTATATCGGACTCAGTACAATAGGATACAATTTCGAAGTCATGAATGGTATAAGGTGAATCACTGGACCTACTTTGAGAATAAACAGGGATCCTCAAACATCCCGCAAAATAGTTTTTTAAAGCGCCAACAGCAAGGGCTCTTCGGTTTCGAGCACTCTTTGAAGAAGTAAAATTCTGTAAATCAAAGGATATGCATACCATAAATTGTACTCCCGGATGACCCTCGCTTGGAGACGCGGGTCTACATAGTCAGAGTGGACCACAAAAATTCCCTCAAACAAGGGATACCCTTTTTTAGTAACTAGAAGACAAATTAACTGTAAATCACCGGGGTAAGAGAAATTAAATTTAAAAACCTCCCGGTCACAACGAATAAATTGGGAGCGCCCAACATATAAAAATTGCTCGACTCTACGAGATTCACACGGCGGAACAAACACCAGTCTCTTCGAAGGCGTGGGTTCGAATTCCACCGCTGCCACCAGTTGTGATGCGGGCCCTGGGAAAGGGTCGGCAACGCTAAAAAAGGGAATGGAATGAGAAACACAGAGTGCTAGTGCAACGGAACTCCGAACAACCTCGGCGCGGACACACAGGGGATGCAAAAGTGAATCTGTCGAAATCCGGAGGTGAGATAAGATCCCATCGATCAGTTGCATCGGGCTTAAATATGCGATGGTCCAGCCTGAGGGCTGGTGCAGTCCAGCGCATACTTGGACCGGTGCGGATGAGCGATGAGTGGTGGGTGATGCTAGTGCCAAGTGGTGCATGATAATGCCCTTATGCATCACAGGTTTGGAGGATGGTCGAGCTTGCCACGAAATCAGTGTCGTACGTCTGAGAGAGTGGTCGAGCTTTCCGCGAAATCAATGACGTAGTCTGTGGCTTAGAAATGTTAGTGGCGGTCAGGCTTGGTACTGACTCTATCATGCATCATTACCCGATATCATACACGGTGAGCTGAGGACACTCTTCACCACCGCACACACTTTCTCCACCTATGCATTTATATCTGTACTCCCGCTTTTATAACTACTAACGCACTACTACCAGATCACCTCGCATACCATCCGCTCGTGCTCGCAATCTAAGTATCGCGTTCCGACGAAGACGATGAGCACAAGTCCTTCAGGGTCACGGACCCAGTATTGAGAAACGTCACGGGGACGGTCCTCTCCGTAGTCGTTATGTGAGTCCATCCCAATGCGGCGCTCCAGATTGTCCTCTTCAAGAACATTTTCAGCGGTACGCCGGCCGAACACCTCGTCTCGTTCGTAGACCACCACAATTTGTAGGGCCGTGATAATTTTGTAAGGTAAAACACAAAACGTTGACGGAGACTTTAACGCTCGGGTAGAAAAGACAAAATATATAAATAATTAATAGGAAAAACGGGTCTTTAACACTCGGGTAGACACAGAACACAAACAGAATTCGATAAAATTGATTGGCAAAAACGGGGACTACACACGGGAAGACAGCCAAGAGTGACGGTTTGGAGTCGCTGAGCGCTCCAGATTGTCCTCTTCAAGAACATTTTCACCGGTACGCCGGCCGAACACCTCGTCCCGTTTATAGACAACCACAATTTGTAGGGCCGTGATAATTTTGTAAGCATCACCAGGATGCCAGCACTCTAAAATTTTGTTTGCCAAAGCAATGTAGTGTGGAGTTGGGCCCTGCAGATACATGGTATTTCAACATTTGGGGTTAAAGGCACGAGTGGTCACGGGTGTCAGAGCACGAATGAGCTCCATGAGAAATCATTTTGCAAAAGTCAGTTACTCCAAGGTGTAGGTGAGTCATCACCTGGGAGTAAAGGTAAACTGGATTAAGGATGATTTTCATTGATGAAGAACATTTTCAGCGGTGCGCCGGCCGAACACCTCGTCCCGTTCATAGACAACCACAATTTGGATGTCAGTAATGATTTTGTAAGCGTCGCCTAAAGCCCAGCAATCTAAAAACTTTTCGGTGAAGGCAATATGGCGTGGCGTGGGGGGCTGTAGATACATGGTGATCCACGAGTAAAGAAACTATGTGGAATACCAAGCGGGGCCAGAACGGACGGCGACAGGGACTCAGACAGCACACGCGAACCGGCGGGAAAACGCTACGCGGGCGTAGAAAGCGAGAGCTAGCAGAAGAGCCCCGAGCCGGGGAGCCGTATGCATTTACATATCCTGATAAGGGTTGCATTGATAAGATGCACACGGCTCAAAAGTACACATGCTCTTGACCAGATGCCAGTGTGCCCCAATATTGGGCCACTCTGGCATCCAGGGGTGCTCAGGATGATGGAGTCGTGGTGTGGGGCGCGGGACGCGGGGCGTACCACACATAATGTTACGCCGAGATGGATTGCCAGTACTTCCCTAATTACTGTCGTGCCCTTGGGTAGCGTGTAGGAGGGTAGACAAACGTAGTCAAAACTAGCGGAGAACACAGGTTGAAAATAGCAAAAAACTTACCAGATTTCTGAGCAAACTAGCCTCTTGTGTTCGCAAGAAGACGATAGTGATTCTACAGCCTCAACAAAATACGTTTCGTCGTTTGAACAATCGGGCATTAATACAACGGAATCAACCGGGAAATTAAATGTTGGAGGGAACTCTTCGTGAACGAGAAGGGACGAGCTATGCACTTTGAGATCATGTATCTCATTGTACTTCATCTCTAAAAAGAAATCCTCATAGGTTGGAGCTGGCTCGGGGATGATGTCGAGTGGTTCAACACGAGAAATATTAAAAATTCCCGGCTGAGAAGTGGGAATGATGGACATTAATGACAGCGATTGGTCAGGAAATAGCTTTCTGCTACACTTTCTGCACGGGATTGAGCGTGGCACAGCTAGCGGTGTCACGGTTGCAGGTGCAGGTCTCATTATTAAGCAAGCTACATGTCATAACAAAAGAAGAAGAAAGAAAAGAATACTTGGATGGTCAGGGGAAAAAATCTATATTCCTAAACGTTAAGTAAATAAATGAAATCGAATTTAAAAAATATGAATCATAAAAATTGCATCAACCATAAACCGTTTTTTTCTGATAAATTGAAAAAATTTCGCACATGAAAAAATTTCGATTGGTGCGATACATGAATTATGTAATTAAGGAAACTTGGTATAAATAAATATAATTTATTACACAAAAAGAAGAACAACAGTAGAAATCGGAAGTGAAAAAAAAGGAGCGGTGACTCCTCTAGCGCTCGATGCGTAGGTGAGAGTCCTAGATTCGGTACGGCGATCGGATGTCCGGGCCGGGTGTTATCAAGCGAGGTGGAAGTTCAACGGATAACAGTAAGACTCTAATGGAAAATATATCACATGCTTCATGTACTTCCGTGAAACTTATCATGTAAATCCGTATTTTATATCTTAAAGTTCCACTGAACGTCACAACAGTACCGTCAGATAAACTGTAAACCCCAGCGACTAATTGTAAGTATGTCTTCCAGTGCGCTATCTCGACCCTGTTTTATGTTGTCTGAGACTTTTTGTTGAATTGTTGTCGTTATTTTTCGAATACCCCGCCCCACCATATGTAAACTGAAGGGTGATCTCTCGTCAACGAAATACTGGACTCAATTGGTTCATGACCTACTCATGTTCTCCTGTTACCTAATTGTAGCCGATACTACAAACACACGATTTGCTTTGCTTTTTCTACAGGATTGGTGTATACTGCACTTCTTCGTCTGCCGTGCTAAGTAAAAACGCCGTATGAACATTCGAGAGTCGCCAAACTTCCTGTCAGAAAAAATTCATTTTTGAAGAGGGTCGTGATTATTTTTCCTTCAGATTTTTGGACACTCCAAGTCAAATTTAGAAAAAAAAGTTCTTTGAAAGATTGGAAGAAATTCTTCCCGAAAATTCGTGTCAAAGGAAATTTAGCAACGTTTGAAGGCTCATACGGCGTTGCTCCTTAGCACGGCAGCATGTTGTTGACTACGATTGTTATAAACCTGAATATCAGCAAGTTGTCTATCTACAAAATATGTGTCGCACTCTCAGGTAGCGTGGTGATTTTCTGTAAATTTAGTCCCCATCTTATGTGTATATTAATTTTGAGCAGCAGTTCGTCTACCTTCCATATAGACGAAACTCTACGTATAAGTAGAAATATCTCAATTCTCGTCTCAGTCATTAAATATTCTGTCAAAATTTTCAAAATCTCTTATTGAACACATGATTTCAGGTCTGAAATCACCCATTTCAGTCAGTAGGATACAAATACATTTATATTATATTTTTATTCGCTAGCTAATTACTTCTCTCGAGAAAAAAACGCCTTCAATTTTCAAAATACTTCTCCGCGACTGGGAAACACTGAAAGTGGTATCATAAGTATTAATCGGTAAAATTATTTTGAAAATATGACTTCGGTCAACTCCTCCGACCAGTTTTTTTGGATCCTGGCCGAATTTCTGTTGACTGTTTTCTTATATGTTCTATCATGTTTTCAAAGAGAAAAATAAGTGCAAAACTGAGCGAAATTTTTTTCGACGGGTAATTTATCATAGAGATTGCAGGTTTTGATCCAGGTCGCATCATTTTACCATTACATTATGTTAAAAAAGAGTTTCTCACTGTCCTTTGTTGTCATGTATTAATTTTCTTCTTTTTCCCGCAAATCCTTAAACATTTTTGAATGTTTCATAACAGTAAACTTTATAACTACATTTCATGTACCTTTGTTATGATTAATTGTAAACATTGTTCAATGTAAATCTGTTTAATTATCGTTGTAATAAAAAGATAGAAAGCAAAAAAAAATGTCTTCCTTGTTTTAAAAAGAAAATCGTGTTTTATACCCTATACGCATATCGATTGGTAAAGTGCGCCATTGCGTATCTTCATTAGACTTTTTCAAAATCTTCGCTGGTTTCAGAACATTTTGTCAACGATTTTTTGTCCGCGCAATTTCTTTGTTCAGTACTTTACGCCCATACGTAAAATAAGCAACAGTGACTTGGTCCAAGCGTTATATTTTAATCGGTATGTAACATTATATTGGCAATATGGAAATGGGAAATTGAGAGAGAAGGAGGTGTTGTTATGGTTGCTCATTTTCTAAATGAAATGTTATTACTTTCTCCTTTTGAATCATCTCTTTAAATTCTCATTGGTGAATATTTGGTTTCATTTCGATCCTTAAAATATTGAATGTACAATATACCTTATATATGTATAAGTACTTTTTTCATTTTTTTTATTCTTCTTTGCCAAATTATTACCTCATTTTGAAAACATTTATATGTTTAAAACGTGACAAATATTTGTGAAACCTTTTCCAAGCGACATTAATCTCAATGAGCCACAGTTGTGCTGACAGAAACTGCAAAAATGAATAAAAGAGGAAAAAAACCAAGAAGCACGCAATCTTTAGTTTTAACCTATTTGTACATCAATCTTTTAGAGTCAAATACGTCAAATTTTGAGTGTTTCGTTGCGCTTACACCTCGCTGCAACACAATAAAAGCACAAAATGTAAAAGAAAAAATTAAAGTGCTTTGGAAATCATTAAATTTGACACGGAATCACCAATATTTAAAAAACACACATTATATCATTATTCTCCTTTGATAAATTGATACATATTTTTCCCCATCAATTTAAATGAAAATAATCAATGCTGCAGAGTGTGCTAAAATTTCAAAATCATGAGTTAAAAAACGCTGACTATGCGAGTATACATATTAAAGCCGAACAGAGCGAAGCGGCGTACTGCTAGCGCGAGAGGCTCACTGGCGCCTACAAACCTAAGTGGATACTTCACGCATTGCGCAATGATTGAAGTATCCACTTAGGTTTGAAGGCGCCAATGTACGTATCGCGCTGGCCGCCCGCCAGCCGTGCGGCGGCGCCTAAAGCAACTATTTCACAACAGAGGTGTTGCACAGTATTATACGAAATTAAACGTATTAAGAATGACAGGCATTCTTTAAAAGTACAGATCTTTCCTCGCAAAATAAATCAAGATACTTATCGTACACTGGAAAAATATAAGAGCCTTCAGCTGAGGCAAATATAGAGGTTTATCCGGTTCAGGTATAACAAGGTGGGAAAATCTTGAAAGATAATTAAGTCCTGTTACACCAAAGAGAAGTAGAGAGTTTTAGTGAATTTTGTCTCATGGAATTAACGCTCCCCCATTTCTACCAAAACTCTCAACTATATATTATTCTCCGTTGGACCAAAAAGACAAAACAAAAAAACAAGCAAACCCTCATTCTTCCAAGACATTATATATTTTCATCCAAAAACGTCGTGAGCAATTGTCGTTTGTATTTACATGTGGGCCAATTAACTTTGGGTCTCAACTGGCACGTGGACCAAAACTCCCGTGCCGATAAAATGCGTGGACGTAAATTACTTGAAAAAACAGGTGCGCGGACAAAAAATCGTTGACGAAATGGCCTATAACCTCTCCGCTTCTAGTTCATTTTTTCGAAGAGGAACAGGTCAACATTACCGCTTGAAATTCCTACAGAATATTCTACTTACAGCGAGGAAAAATCAAGGAGGTCGTTAAACAATTGCGTTGACTAGTTTCCCAACGAAAAAATAAAGTATGACTGGAAGTCTATAACGTCGCAAAAAGAGATACGTGGTCTCGCTCTTCCATCTTTATTAGGACCACATTTGGCAATAAGGAACCCTTATTTCTGGCTCATTTTAGGTACAACATATGAGCCATTGGTTTCCCTATGCAAGAGGGTACCTTTTTGGGAGAGCTAGAAACGGTGGTTATTTATTGATAAATGTAATCCATTTATTATATCATGCACAAAAAAGGACCTCAGTGTACAGAGACAAAGTTTAAAAAAAACGGCTTTCACCAAGAGGGGTTCGCAAAATCAGGTTGAGGTTTTATAACCAAAAACTGTCTTATATGTGTCAAAGAAAAAGTTGCGGGTTGTTGTGTCATTTCGCTTAATAGAAATAATTCAGTTGAGTTATTCAAAATGTGTAGCCCTCAATTTTACAATCAAAAGACATAGATTTCCTAACATTTCCGTTATTGACGATATAATTTTTTTAAAAAATATTATTCTTCCTACCCGATCTAGATCCAATCATGAGAATCCAATGCCTCTGTATATGCAGCAGGTTCACGAGAAAGATATTTCCAATATCTCCTGTAAATATAAGGGTAAAATTGACTTGAATCCTCAAGAAAAAGAAACACGAGTTTTACTGCAGCCAACTGAATTCAAAATGAGGTCAAGCCACTATTATTTGTATAAACTTTAAGGTTAATTATAGTTTACACCTATTGTCTACAGGAGGACAACTTCATGAAAAATTAAGTTAGCCCTTAAAATATTCAACTCTTAATTTTCAAAAATATTTCTATATTTCCCAATGACAAAGGGTCAGTTGCGCTGGTCACTGAATTGTGTTTTGATGCTTGATTCTTGTAGATCAGCTAAAAATAATAAGATCTCTCTAAACAGCAACTTTCTTCGTTCAATATTAACCAAGATATCGCCCCCTGAAAAGTCGGGTTTTTGACGTCATCCACCACGGTAGTGACACCCTTGGTTTCTTCCACCTTGCTTTCATCAATCAGTGTGATGCACATTTTGAACTGGTCCCTCAACGTGAAACTCGAATGAAAGTAGAGTGGAAGAAATCAATGGTGTCACTACTGCAGTGGATGGCGTCAAAAATCCGAATTTTCAAAGGGCGATATCTCGATTAATATTGAATGTAGACAGTTGCTGTTTGGACGGATCTTATAATTCTTTGCGAATCTACAAAAATCAAGCATCAAAACACGATTCTGTGACCAGCGCAATTGGCCCAATCTCAAATTAAAAAATTCAAATAAGAAATTAAAAATATTGTAACTGTTCCTGACATGAGGGGATTGGAGGATTAGGCGTATAAATGCAGTTTAAGCTGCATCAATCAATAAGTGATTAAAGTTTCAAAATCACAAGGGAACTCTCCCACGGGGAGGAAGCTCAAACTCACTGTTTGTTACTCAGAAGTTGGATTTTACTGGTGTAGTTTTCACAAAATATATTTTAAGACAAGTTCTAAGAGTATTTATATTATTTCAATATTTTCAAAAATTGCTTTTAAGTGCCTCGTCCTCAAAGCCCTTCATATTAGCTTCTGAAATCTCTAAACAAACAAACAAACAAACAAACAAACAAACAAGCACACATACAAATAATTAAAAATCTTCCACAACCACAACCAGCAGGTGCGTCAGGGATGAAATCGAAGAAAATTTTAATTTTGGAAAACAGCCTTCTCGCATGCAGCAAAGATCTTTCAGGAATTAAACCCTTATGTTAATCACTTAACCAGCAACAGATGCAAAAAAAATCCCAACATCGTGGCAAGGTAAGTGCAAAAGATTTTTAGCGCTTAGAAAACTGAAGATGGAATTTCATCAGCGCGAGTTGAATTTGAAGAGTTTTAGTGATAATGGCGTACGAAAAAATGTGTGTGCATTGATTCAACATCTACCAAAAGCTGAATATTTATCATACTACTGACCAATCTACTTCCAAAATTTATAAAGAAGTTGGTTCTCCCCCATAAAATTTGATCCATGCAATTTTCGTACGGTATCAGCTTATTTCATGGAAATATTTACCGTGTTTTATTCAATCATGCTAGTATATAGGTACATTTTAACACTGTTTTCGGAGGTTTTATGAGACATTTTTTCATGGCCATGGGAAATATCACGAGCAACATTGGTCAATGATCTTCTTAAGCATAAAATTCAACCGAACTGTTAAATATTTGCAACGTTGAGGATGATGTTGCATCACTGCAGAGTGAGCAAATAAAAAAATATCTACCAACTCATTAGGGACTTTAAGCGCTCTAGTCCAATCCAGTAACGTGGCCAGCTTTGCAATTTATCGATTGATTTGCCATTCACACTTATGAAAAAGGATCGATAAAGAGGGTGCTCGCGACGGACACCTTAGTAATCGATTCTATACCATAGCTTCAAATGGGAAATATCGATAATCGATCACGCAAACCTTGCCACTGGTCCTATCAAACTTACGACGAAAATTTCAACCATCAAGTCATCTTTCCCCAGTCTCGCCGACTGATAGTCGCCACTTTAAAGATTGCCAGTTTCAGAGGAGTTTTTCTAATGTTACCACGAAAGGGGAATTTTATCTGAACAGTGGCAGCGCAGTTCTTTAATTAACATCATCATTTGCCCCACCTCCACATTGCCGATCCTTGTGTATAATGCTGCATTTTTAGAGAGTTTGACTTAGCATACCTTTTCTCTCAGAACTGACATTCAGAGAGAAACAAAAAAAAGCACACATATTGTTTCTGGATTGAGCGAGAAATTAATAGTATAGTTCCTACTTGCAGAGTGTAGTCCAGTTATCGGTTGGGTCTTTAGTTTTTAGTAGATTACTGAAGTCAGGTAAATAGCTATGAAAAAAGTATATCCTCTTACAGATATAAACAATGTTAGCACATAATTGTAGTATATGCATATTAATCTGAGTAACTTTTGTTGGGCCTTCTATCGCTCTAGCATTAGTTTAAATGGACTATGTTTTGCAATACGAAACTATAAATACTATTTTGGGTTTATCCATGGAGGCACCTACTTTGATAGAGAAAGTAACGGAACATAGCGATTGCCAAAGTGATAAATCACGTATCTCCGTTGCTGCAGACCTCCTGTCATACTTCATTTCTCTTTGGAAAACTAGTGAACGTAATTTCTTGAAAACCTCTTTGATTTTTCTCTCCTGTTTGCGGAATATTCTTTATTTTCAAGTTATTATGTTGGCTTGTTTCTTCACGAAAAAATAAAATAAGATAAGAGATTTTGAACCACCGCGAAGGAGATACGTGGTTCCGCACTTTAGCCATCGATATATTGCTCCAAAAATAAATCAGAAATATTAATTCCTTTTTGAAAAATGTATTCCAAGTGTATTCTATGGTTTTAACACCTTACATCTACGTATTATGTCAAATAAATATGAACGTTATTAACAGACCTTAAGATTTCTAAAAAGACGCACTCATACGCACTGGAAAAAAAAAAACTTGGATCTAGATTCCAGACTCTTGAAAACAATGACAAGAAAAAATACTCTTGATTCAATCTTCTTTTTGCTTGAATCAAAAGGAAATCCGCTTTAACTAAGGGACTTGGTTCTCGATTTAAGCAAAAATCCGATTGAATCAAGAGTATTTTTTCTTATCGACGTTTTTAAGAGTCTGGACTCTAGATACAAGCGACTTTTCTTTCCAGAGTAAGATTAACGGCATCACAGTGCGTGTCTCCAGTGCGTCTCTCCTGCTATGATTTAATCGAAAATTAGGACTTTTTAAAAAAAATTGACAACACTAGGTCTCTAATTATCTCCAGCCCCCCCCCCCTCCCCTCCTTACTCTAGCGCGACGAGCGCGGGTCGGTGGGCCGAGCCGCAGCGCTTGTTGACCGCAGATGCCCCGCGCAGGTCCGCGCTGTGGCGTGGGGGCGGGGCCTCGGTTTTATGACCGCCGCGCGGCACCAATCACATTCGTCGATCCATTTCTCGCCGCGCTTGCTGCCGCTATAGGTCCCAGGCCTCCGCGCCCCGGAAGATGGGCTCCCGAATGCCGCGTCTAAGTAACAGACTGATTAAGTGGCCACGTCGTTCGATGTATCGCCATCCAGTGGAGATGTTGCATGTGTGAGGAATTTGCGATTTGACTGCTGATTCTTATGTAAAAGTTCGCGAGAAACACGACGGTGCCACTAGTTTTCTCTGAAATCAACTCCCAAGCTCAAAAAAAAGCTCTGAAGTTGAGGCCGAAATGGAGAGGATATCCCACGCTATCCTGAGAGTCCACCTCTATCGAGACAAACTCTCCATGCAAAGATAGGGAGCAAATACATTAGCAGGGTTGCCGTGTTTTCAGTTCGTGTGAAACCATCGAAGTTTTGAATGCCAAGTGAACAAGTCACTATATCAGTCTTTGATCACTCGATTGTGGGAACCATGCTTGCGCTTACTCTCCAATGCTAAACAAAAACGCTGTATCGACATTCTGACATTGCAAAATTTCCTCGTATAAAATATGGATTTCCTTGAAAACTTGCGAATATTATTTTTTTCATGTTGACTAATGTAGTTTTCATGTACTGACTCTGAACATTTCAAGGAAAAAGCATTCCTAGATTTGGTCAAAATAAACAATTCGCCGGAAAAAATATGCATATATCTGATGTAAAAACAATTCGCCGGAAAAAATATGCATATATCTGATGTAGGCAATTGGCAATCGCCGGCAATTTGCAAGCCAGTGGTGAATAAATATAGAAAATCATGAAATTCAAAAATAAAAAAACCAAGATTAGAGTGCTGATTATGTTGGCTATAATGTGAATAGACACCTGTCCATCCTTAAAAACGTGGCTGAAATATACGCACTTAGAAGAGCGTGTAGTGAACTCCGTGACTTTAGTTGGGTCGAGATCGGACAGGCAACCAAAGTAAAATAGTGACAGGGCGTAGAGTATCACAAAAAATGAAGGCGCTTCAAGCCGAGCTCATACTTTTGAAGACCATATAATAACCCTTAAAAATTGCATTATGCCGATGCGCATTATTGCAATTTATTGAGGCAACGCGTGAACCGCTTGCAAATTGCCGGCGATTGCTAGTTGCCTGGGACTTATCCAACTCTGTGATGCCTGACATTGATAAAAAAGAAAGAAAGAAAAACAGGGTCCCTTTCAGCATCTTCTAAGCAGAAACGAGAAATCAGAGGAAGAAGAAAAGAGAAAGACGTGGCATAGTGGCATCATCGTGAAGTTGTACACTGGAAAAAAACACATTGGATCTAGAGTCCAGATTCTTAAAAACATCGACAAGAAAAAATACTCTTGATTCGATCAGATTTTCGCTTAAATCAAAAGGAAATCCGCTCAAATTATAAGAAGCTTGGTTCTTGATTTAAGCTTAAATCTGCTTGAATCAAGAGTATTTCTTCTTGTCGATGTTTTTAAGAGTCTGGACTCTAAAGCCAATGCGTTTTTTTTCCACTGTACATCTCTGAAAAAATAGCATATATATTATCACCCAGGGAAATATTACATGAACGGCGTGTAAATTCTCCTTCGATTTCAGCGTTAACAACACAAGCTCTCACGTGATCGAACGTCGTGTAATGGCACGTTCACTCAAAAGTAAGTAAAAAGTGGCTCTCACTGAAGCGGGTATAGGTTACTTCAACGTCATATCAGTTTGCCTTCAATTTTTAGTGAAGGCAAAACAAGCTCCCATAAGACGTGGAATAGTTGTGTCGTTGGAAATGGCAAGCTCAATCGCGGAGCACACTCAAATAAGAGTTTTTTTATTTAAACGGTGAGACGTTGCGCTAGCGTCATGTCAGCTCGCCTTCAAAATTTAGTTTAGGCAACACAATCTCCTCCGTGGTCGAAGAGTCGTATCATACCCCGTATATTGAGCAGACGGTTCCTGACGGCGAATAATTGTAGACACGATAACATTTGCTATAATCGCGTCAACTCATTTAAATTTGCGAATGCTCAAAGAATTAAATGCTTATGTCCGTCAAAGTGAACTCTCCGTGCGAATTTGATAAAAATCATGTTTTGCCCCTAGCCCCCCTCCCCAATTTAGATGCACCCCAAAATCACTTGACGTGCGTAAGGAGACCATGGATATGGTCTTTCGTGCAAATTTTGAGTAATTGGATTTCTTTATACAGTAGGCAACTTATAAGAACGTGATCTACTGTTGAGGGGGAATTTGGAAGAAGACAAACACAAGGAACAAAAGAACCCAAAAAAAACTTCCTCATACTTTCATCGTGACTTTACCCATTGGAAGTCCTATTCACTTGGCTGTATCTATACATTTGTACAGACATATTCACCTCGAAAAATTCAGGCTAAAATCAAGTTCAAGCCTCTTACTCGCGCAGCCATTCAAGTGGCCCCCCAAGTCGAAGCGAACTACCGCGGCGCCCCCGCTTGGAACACCTGAAGCCGGCGAGGGCACGGCACATAAATATTTGAAGAGATGCAGAGAAAACTCCCACCCTCGTGGCGCATGCCTTCTCGGAACAACCCGAGCCCCAAAACCGTCGATCCTTCATCGTAAAATGATAGTTTTACGAGCTATAAGCTCCCGTGCTAGACGTTCCCCGCTCCATACAAGGGTGGAGTGAAAAGGGCGAGGGGATCCTAGCGGTGCCTCAAAGGACCGTGTAACGGGAATCGCAGGGTGATACGCGAGGTTTGTTTACAATCGGACGGTGATCCATAACGAAACCTAACAAGTCTATTTTGTCCATGAGCCTTGAGATGCAATCATCTCTAAGCATTTTAGGGTCATTGGAAGTTGGTTTTGTTAGGCGTTAAAATCCACCTATTCCACCGAGAGAACACTGTAAAATATACAAGGCTCCGAAAATAGATAGAGGGAAGTAGGAAAGTCATAGAAGGTGTGGATTCTCCGGTATATCCGAAAACCTTCCTTTTAGTTCCTGAAACACGCGGTAAATCAGAGTAATTTGATAAATATTTAAAAAATCTCTTCGTAGTTCATTGCTTTCAAAACTCCGGGAATTATGCTTTCCTTTTACATCGCGGAATCATTCCTTTTTCCGTGTACTTGTCAAGGCCTATGTATTTAAATATCACCGTAGAAGTGATATAGCATGAAGGAAGTACAATTGGCTATGGGTGTGTACTCTGATAATTATAGTCCACATCTTGGTAAAATCAAGTTCGGATCAGTTTTTGAAGGCACGGTTTGGAAATAATGCCGTTTGAGATAAATTTACGGAATGGTAATGAATGATCTGACTAGTTGAGAATGTTTGACTTCATTATTAAAAAAATTGATTTCCAAACTCGAAACTGTTTCCGATCGAAAAAATTATCCGGGAAAATGTCTAGAAGCTCAATTGGACGTATTTCTTGAGGTTCTTCTCAGGTTGAAATCAAAAAGCGTTCCATATCGGCTGAGCGCTTAGAAATAGGTGCAAATTTACCATTAGTTAAAAATAACTGTTGAGAAAAATTTGCCTCCAGCGAACATGCTTCACGACTCAAAATTTAGAGATTTCCAATGTATAAACGTGAAGGCGCCCGGAAACCCTATCCGAACTGCTGTAAACGCATCTTGACGATCCTCAACTTGACTATCAGCCTGCGATGGATGAGTGAATACAGAGACCGCAACACCGCGAGCGCCCTAATGAATGCGCAATTAGATAATGAAAAAGGAGCGGTGGTGTCATGACGCGCCTTTGACACCCCGCACGGCCGCGGGACTCGGGTGAAGGGGGCACGCGCCATTTAAGTCAACAATGAGAACATCAAGGCCCAGTGATTTTTCAACCCTCCCTCGATGAGTGTCAAGTGGATCATAATACTGCGTTTAAACTGCACCAGGTTCACAGCATTCCTCCTATGCCAAGTTTCTCCTTAAATAGTTTCAATTGGACCGAGTTCATCAGGAAGGAACCAACCCACATTGTCGACAAAATTGAGTTAAAGATGTTCCTGAGTTCCTCTTGTAAATTTTCTCTCGCCAAAAACTTGAAAGTCGGAAAAAAATTAGTTTGTGAAAAAGGGATTAAAGTTTATTCTCTATGTTGAGTCTTATGGAGGAATAAAACTTCAAACCCCTTTTTCTCAGTCTCGACTTAATACGGGTTGGTTACTTTCTGATGAGCTCGGTCCAATTCAGATTTTTGCGGACCACTTACCTACAGCCGTTCCAAGGAAGAACCCCGTATATGCCCTCAGATGTAGCTGGATTTCCCTCGATAAAATGCGCATCTACCGGGAAAATAGTGAAAATTTGTCTTCAAATGTTTCAAGCAATTTCGTCTGCAGTTTAAACAAAAAAATCCGGAATTTTTACGCAAAAATATTCCTCAAAACTACATGTTTCAACCGAGCGAATTTGAGAACTTTCAAATGTTCACACGGCGTTCTTCCTCAGCACGGCAGACTAGACAGGAGTCCCTTTCAGGAAGAGTAGCAGCATGTGGAATTTGGCTCCCGTTTTTAGGCCTCATTGACATCACGAAAAGGTGAAGGGATTACACCTTCATATAGGCTTCAGAGATTATACACTGGAATGACCCAGGTGTAGAACGTGAATCGACTGAGATAGGGTAACGTGTTCTAACGCCTAAACAAGCTTAACGCCCCTTACCTTCGTGCTAGTCATGTGGAGGGTGGTGAAGAGCACAACTTGAAAAATATAAGATCAAGATATATTCTAACGAAGCGTGGTATACTCTAATACTGAAAAAAAGTTACGGGCTGTATAGAAATACCGTCCGTTCCGGGCTCAGAGGCCGAAAGTTCCGGGTGCTGGAGCCATAGCTTCAATTGGACCGAGTTTAACAGAAAGGAACCAAGCCACATCAGCTATTGCCAAATTTAACTGGGCAATATGATTTTTTACGAGAGAATGTTTGTGCGAATTCCTTTGAAATTTTCAAGGTATTTGCTTCAAACTATGGAGAATTTTCACTACAATTTCCACGAAAATCCGCAGAACCGTTTTCACGTAAAAAATAAAATTGCCCAATTAAATTTGGCGATAGCTGATGTGGCTTGGTTCCTTTCTGTTTAACGCGGTCCAATTGCTCCGGGTGCCGCGCCCGGAACTTTCAGCTTCTGAGCCCGGAACGCGGACGGTATGTCTGTATAGCCCGTAAGTACGGTTTCCGCGGCCGGAGTTTTTTTTCAGCGAAGAGATGCATTCTTTGACTAAACCAAGCAGGCTTCGGTGATGGTAGAGCTGCCTGCATGGCATTAGCGGGCCGATCATTGAAGTTGATAGACAAAGCTATAGACAAAGAAGACAAAAAGGGGTATGGAGGAATCCTATTGGTGGAAGCGGGTGGTTGCAATGGACAAAGGAAGTAGGTAATAGACTAACTAAAGACAACCCACGAGCAACCCGACAGTTATTCCATCATTTTCTCCCTTAGTGTATGGGAACCACACATTTCAACCAATAGGATCGCTCCATACTCCCTGTGTCCTTTTTGTCCATCGCTTTGTCTATCAATCTCAATAATCAACCCGCTGGGTGAAAGTATGGCTGAAGTTTGAGGGTGATTAGTCCCGCGAATCTAGGCAGGGAGATAATATAGAAAGCGCAATGTTCAGAGTTCGGTGATGTGATGAAGAAGGAATGTGAAAGTGATGGATGAGTGCCGTTTGGCAGACACACTACACAGGGAAATATAAGCACAGCAAATAAAACCAGAAAGGAAAGGAGAGAGAGCATATACGAAAGTAATCCGGGTGTACGTCGACTAAAGATTAAGAAAAACGTTACTAACCGTATAAAGCTTCCTGCCTAGGACCTGAGAGGGTGCAACTAAGGGATATCGACGGTGAAACTACCAAACCACGTATCTCGTTTGCGGTGTTTAAAAATCTACGCTCACATTTTATTTTTTGGAAGTAGACCAAATCAATATCATTCCTTGAAATTTTCACAGAATTTTCTCCGCGCGAAGAGGAAAAATCACAGAAATTTTCAAGACTGGACGTTAAATAGTTTTTCATTTAAAAAATAAAGTATGACAGGAAGTCTGCGACGTCGCAAACCGAGATACGTGGTTTGGTAGTTTCACCGTCGATATGGGTGTAAAGGGCATGTATACATGATGAGATTATGTGTATCAATGCAGAGTATGTTCTCTGGTCTATCTTAAAAATCTAAGGCGAAATTACAGCGCACTATGCGCTAACGTACTAAAGAGCCGTATATCTGAAATTATACGAAAAGGACCAGTTCTCACTAAGTTCGGGTATATTTTTCATCTGCTCACGTAGACATCGAAACCATCATCTGTCCGGGCAGAAAGGCTAACTTTATTTGAATCGGAGTCCATCGATTTTAGTATGCCTACCTCACACATTTACGGATCCACCAAGTTGGCAAAGTTGTATTTCTCTGTTCAAACTTATAGAAATGTATCATTTCTCGGAAAAGCATGCTAATCTAACATGCGTCGATTCTGATTTCTGACGTTTGCACAATTTTTCATATTAAAGGGGGAGTTGGTTCTGAATTTTTTCTCCTCAAAAATTCGATTTTCTGTGTTTTATCCCAATAAATTACACACATTCTCAGGGTCATTTTAAGCTTTATTTTTTAAATTCTAGTAATTATTGGAGGAGTTACAGCTGTTTTTGTCACGCAAGGTCAGTCCAAAAATAGGTCATTCCTTCTTTTTCATTTTGCGATACTGAAAAGTTTAGTTTTTGAACACTTTTGCCCCTTTTTCTCAGGATCTACTGAATGGATTTTCAAAAACTTTTTTTTGTCAGACAGCTGTAAATTTCTACTTTAGATTGACTCATGATTGTTCTGATTTGTTGTTAAATAGAGTTTTTAGAAGACTTGGAAGTGAAGAAATCATTAAAAATAAAATGAAAACTACAAAAACGTCTCAAAATTTTATTTCTAGGATCACCGAGATAATTAAATGCCAATTGAAAGAACACATTTAGACCTGTCTAACAAAAAAAAAAAAAGTTTTTAAGAATCCATTCAGTAGAGCCTGAGAAAACGGGGAATATAGTGACATAGATTTCAATGTGTAGGGATAGACAGTACCGACTGGCCTTTTAAAAACAAATCGACGGTGTAAGTCGGCAATCACATAACTCGGTTTGCGACGTCATAGACTTCCTGGCATACTTTATTTTTTAAACGATAAACTACTCAACGGCAATTCTTGAAAACTGCCGTTATTTTTCTTCTCTGTGTAAAGAAAATTCTGCAAAAACCTCAAGAAATGATGTCAATTTGTTCTCCTTTAAAAAAATAACATAGAGGCGGAGATTTTCAGGCACCGCAAACGAGTTATGTGATTGCCGACTTACACCGTCGAAATATCCATTCTAAAAAATTGAATCGAAGCTTGTCAACTTGGCAACATCTCGAGTGGGATATTTACCGTGCGTCGCGTCGCCGAAATAAATAAACTAACACCCGCGACGCGGTGCTCGTATCAAAATAATTGCAACCGCAGCCGTGAACAGAGCACACTTGCGGGAGCTGGAATCAAATTATGTCTAAATTATAGAGCATGAAGATAATTATCATTATTCTCTCCCCCATTAGATGGCGCTTTATACTTAAACGGACGGATGGATTGGATGAGGCCATTTCGTTTAGATTACGGGCAATGTGTTACACATAACTGGTGAAATTGATATTTGATTGTTTTTTTTTTTTTTTTTTTTTAAAAAAAATTGAAGTTTGAATTCAGATACGACCTCAATGTTTTTTTTGTTTTTTGTTTTTTTTTGTGAGAAGTATTGAACATGGAAGCCGCTCTCTTTGTCTTTTCATTCGTCGTCTTTGTCGTCTCATTCTTGTCAGGAATTAGTAGAATTTTCCTTTAATTATTCAATTTAATATCCCCAATGAATATTCATACTTTGCCATCTCCGGCAATTTACGAGGAGACAGCAGACAGCGTGGAGAAAAAGAATCGTTGCTCCTACACTGGAGATGTTGCATGTAAGAGGAATTTGCGATTTGACTATGTTGATTCTTATGTAAAAGTTCGTGAGAAACACGATGGTGCCACTGGTTTTCTCTGAAATCAACTCCAAAGCTCAAAAAAGCTCTCAAGTTGAGGCCAAAATGGAGGGGATATCCCACGCTATCCTGAGAGTCCACCTCTACATCAAGACAAGCTCTCCATGCAAAGATAGGGAGCAAATACATTGACAGGGCTGCCAATTTATTTGGAGACTCTAAAACTGAAAACACGGCAGCCCTGCTAATGTATTTGCTCCCTATCTTTGCATGGAGAGTTTGTCTCAGGGTAGGGTGGGATATCCCCTCCATTTTGGCCTCAACTAAAGAGCTTTTTTTGAGCTTGGAAGTTGATTTCAGAGAAAACCAGTGGCACCATCGTGTTTCTCGCGAATTTGTACATAAGTATTGATAGTCAAATCGCAAATTCCTCACACATGCAACATCTCTATACGGTGGATTCCAGGTCATACTTCCTTAACTAGTCGTTATTATGATGCTACTTATGAATAAATGAATATCTCAGTATTGAGAACAAAGCTGCATTGCTGTTAGGACAAAAATAATTTGTACCAAAAAACTAACATTGTAATCAGGATGAGAGGGGTCGGTGCCTGACATCCACGAAAAACATTGCGAGAGCAACAATGCTTTTTTCTCCGTGAGTAAATGAATAATAAACTAATACACATTTTCTGATCAGCGGGCTGATTGTTGAAATTGATAGACAAAACGATAGACAAGGAAGACGTAAGGAGTATGGAGCGATCCTATTGGCTGAAATGGGTGGTTCCTGTAGACTAAGGGAGAAAACGATGGACTAACTGAAGGGTTTCTCGTGGGCTGCCGTTAATTAGTCCAATACCTACCTCCTGTGTCCATTCGCAACCACACGCTTCCACCAACTGGACCTCTCCATTTCCTTTTGTCTTTTTTGTCTATCGCTTTGTCTCCCAATTTCAACAATAGCCCGCTGTATTTCAAGTAAAAAGAAGGAATGAGGGAGAAGAAGAGAAAATTAATAGCCAAGACCATAAATTTATTTATTTCTAAACTATACTCCACTTGACCTTATTCTCGATTCGGACCTTCACTGAGAAATACCAGCATATTCTGCAGGCACCTAAACGAAAAATCATCCCGAAGCTCTATGAAGTGATAAGAATGGATAATGGGTTGAATGTGATTTGGATTTAAGGGTGCTCTAATTGGACCGCGTTAAACAGAAAGGAACCAAGCCACATCAGCTATTGCCAAATTTAATTGGGCAATTTGATTTTTTACATGAAAACTGTTGTGCGAATTTTTGTGCAAATTTCTATGAATTTTCTCCATAATACAAAGCAAATTCCTTAAAAATTTCAAAGGAATCCGCACAAACGTTCTCTCGTAAAAAATCAAATTCCCCAGTTAAACTTGGCAATAGCTGATGTGGCTTGGTTCCTTTCTGTTAAACTCGGTCCAATTAAGCTTCTCAATCTAATCGATGCCGATCGGTTCACTTTTAAGCGCTCAGCCGATAGGCAGCGCTTTTGGGCGCTTCTGGGTACCAGATGCGCCCTTTCCAGCCGTTCGACTCCTCCGATGTAACATGTACTATACTACATACCGTTTTGCCTTATGGGTAATGACGCCATTCTGGTACACCCGGGAAAATTTGATTTTTTTCTGCATCTGGTATTCGTAAAAGTATTCGTGAAATGTTTTGCTTTTAAGCATAACAATCTCGCACGGACGTATTACCTGGTTAAACTATTTTGGGGCTTCGTTATGCTTAAACTAGGGGGCTACGCCCCCTGGCCGCTACGCGGCCCAACCCCCCGAAGGCGCTCCGCGCCATCAATGGGCCGCTTCGCGGCCCTATTCTTACCCTCCTATTAGTATAAGTTTTATTTTTCCCCTAAAAAAATTCGATATGAGGTATACTTAATAGAATGAAATAATTTTTGGTTTTGATGAATAAAGAAAAAAAAAATTTTTGAAGTCTAAAGGACGCGTTTTGGAATGACTGCTTGATGAAATATTACAGTAAAACAACGATCTGTTTAAATCGGATAATTATTAAGTATCTCTGGAGGCGGGGATCGAACCCACACCTTGATCAATGTGGACACTTCCGACGTCGTAGACGACTCGGCCACCGCTCGTCTTGAGGTAATTGGCGGAAATCTTGTGTAGATAAGTGTAGAGCTGATGCGCAGGCTACACACCTACTGCGCAACCTCCTCGACCACTGCGCATCCTCCCGCGCATAGCGGTAGCAGTCCCGGAGCACTCTGTAAATTCACTCACTTTAATAACGTGATTTTAAAAAAACCTGGGTCCTATTTCCAAAATCTGATTAGAGCGGGCTCATCTAGAGCCTATTACCTGTCGATTTACGCAAAAATCATGGAAATCGGCCCAGTAGAATGCTCAAACGAACTATGACAAAACACATAAATTTACATTGTTTATATGGGAGAATTCGGAACTTTACCACGTAATATAAAAAAACCTGGGCCATATTTTCAAAATCTGAAAAGAGTTGGCTTATCTAGAGACAATTGCCCGTCAATAGCCGCAAAAATCATGAAAATCGGCCCGGTAGAACGCTGGAACTAAGCGTCACCAGTTTCGCAAAATTAGGAGGTCTTGGAGCTTATAGTATAGATGCCTCATATTCGAGGTTGTAGTTTCAGATTGATTCGAAAAAATCATGAACTGTCACGTGATCTCTTCATTTTAGTGACGTATTACTGTGCTATTTTGTGATTGGTTCATATTCTCGGCGCAGCATCGTCAAGCGTCAGCTGTTTGCGCAGACAAGAGACCCTCCACTAGTAACTTGGCTATGGTGGAAGCTTTTACTTTCGGGACTTCAGCATTCTACTGTTGACTTACCTACATGGTTGATGTTCAACAACGTGTTGGCAGTTTCGTTTTGCAAACAAGCCGAAAATGGCCGACGTTTGGGAAAGTTGTTTGGCTTATGACGTCATCCGAAGCTCATCATCGACCAATAAGTCAACAGCCGAAAATATGGTGATGACTGTTGCTCGCTCATAATTGTCCATAAGGAATTGTTGAAACCCCGAAAGTAAAAGCTTCCACCTGTCGCTAGGAGGCCAGTGGAGGGTCTCTTGTCTCTGTGTTTGCGGCTCTGGGTTGAAGGTTTAAGGTTGCCGGCCAGGTTGGCCTAGTGGTCAGCGCGTCTGACTCTAGGCCAATAGGTCCCGGGTTCGAATCCCGGTGGTGGCGACAAATTTTCATGGAACTGACGAGTGGATCTGCAGAAACAGATTCCACTCGGCCTTAATCCCTGAAAATTTGAAAGCCTGGAGCATGGATGTGCCTAAATCCCATGATGTCTAAGGACAATAAATACTGTCTATCGATGGCTGTAGGTTCCAACGGAATATAAGCCACTAAACCAGCAAAAAAAAAAAAAAAAAGGTTTGAGGTTATGTCAGAGAGAATAGAAAGTTAGAGGCCCGACTCGATGCTAGGTAATTGAAACAGATGCGCGCGCAGCGCGCTTGCTGGCAACGTACGCAACTAATATTTTCTACTGTTTTCCAGAGACTAGCGGCGGGTATGTTGCTGCCGGACCACCTTCACGTAGGCAATTTGTTATACATCGTCCGTCCGCAATACTCTCGCTTGGCCGTATGAAAACGTTCCTCGCATGCGCAGTGTTAAAGAAGCGCCCTCCAACGCTTTGGCGTTGGAACTGCTTGTTTGATTGCGACTTGCCTCTGAGTACTAGTATACTAGTGCTAATGCGTTTAAATGGCGCACCAGCTCATCGATGTCTAGGCTTTTTTTTTTTGGGGGGGGGGGGGTCCATTTTAAAAATAAATAAAGCTGTGGAAACTGTATTTTATGCTTTTAACGTAATGCGCAGGCAGTTTCGATCGTTTGTCTACAAGAACATTTCTTAGCGGTAGAGTAATTCTTATCGAAATTGATCGTTGAACTCAAATGAAGCCTAAAAAAATGCGCCTGATGAGCTCAACGGTGAGCTCATTTTCGGGAAACAAAAATACGCGTTTAGGGTTTCCTTGGTAACCTTTGTTTGCTATCAGCTGATGTTTTATTTCCATTTCCCAGCCAAGTCGACGGAGTTTATACGTCCTTTCTTCATTAAATACATTTACTAACACCTGAGCGCTTTGCTAATACGACAGTATTAGATAACTTTCCCGCTTGTAATCTGTTTCCAATCGATTCTTGTCCATCTGGCACTATCTCGATCCACCCGTAGCCACCCGTGGTGTGAGGCTCTGGTTTGTGTCCGGAGGGTCCGGGGTGCGAGCAATCGAGCATGTCATTTCACGATGATACCACCATCCGAACACGTAGGCGCTTGTGCTGCCTACCCGTGGTAAAAATTGGCAGTAGAATCTGTGTTCCAAAATACCATAGACCTACAGCCGGCTGTAAGATTTCCAATAGCTCCTATAGCCGGCTACACAATTTCTTATAGTCTTTTATAGCCGATGGCGATTAAGCAACAGCCAGGCAATAAAATGTATGCTAAATGCTACTAATTACGGATACTAGGACTTAGTTAGTTTTTGGACTACTGCTCTCTTTTTGGGCCGTAGTATCTTAATTTATTTTGCGAGGAAAGCTCCGTACTTTTGATGGATGCCTGCCATTACTAATATATTAGAGCGCCTTCAGTTTCGTATGATACTGTGCAATACCTCTGGTGTGAAATAGTTGCTTCAAGCGCCGTGGCAGGCGGGCAGCCAGCGCGAAACACGCATTGGCGTCTACAAACCTAACAGGGATACTTCACGCGTTGCGCAATGCGTGAAGTATCCCTGTTAGGTTTGTAGGCGCCAGTGCGTCGCCGCTCCGCTTTGTGTTAGGCTCTAATATTTAATCTGGCGGAGTCAGCGTTATTAAACTCATGATTATGAAATGTTTGCACATCCTGTATGGATTATTCTCATTTTAATTGATGAAAAAAAATATGTATTAAAGGAAAATATAATATGCGTTTTGTAAATATCAAGGTGGTTCCGAATCAAACTTAATGATTTCCAAAGCACACGAATTTCTACACAATTTCTTATAGCCTTTTATAATCGATGGCGGAAAATCAACAGCCAGAAGATAAATTGTAAAGCCCGGCGATAGGAACTATAGTCCGGCTGCATAATTTTTCATCGCTTCGTATAGCCCGGCCGTATGATTTTCTCCGCATTCTACAGCCAGCTGTATGATTTTCTGTAGCCATATTTAGCCGGCTATAAGAATTCCTATGGTATTTTGAAACGCAGCTCTTATCGCCAATTTTTACCAGGGACACTAAAAATTGAAGGCGAACTGAAATCTGCATTCTAGTAACTTCCTCCGGTTCGATGAAAAGTTGTTTGTTGATGGATTCGCCATTTCACGAAAATACAATACAACTATTCCATCACTTGGAGCACGTACACGCACACCCATATTAGTATATATGTACACTGAATATGGCGGTCTGGTATGGTGTGAATGTAATTCTTTCCACTTTGAAATAGAGCTATTTTATTTTTTCGTTCTTACTTTTTCTTTTCGTCTTAACTGTTTTCTTATATTCTTCTCCTTTTCCCACTACTTCGTTCCTTTTTCGTTGTTTCCCTCTGTTTCTCTCTTCCTCTGATCTTCATATCTGCGACTAGTTGAATTCAAAACCATACTCCCAACTCATTTCCCCCAAAATGCGACTTGGTGCGTTATTGTCAAACCCAGGTTTAATTGGTGAATTTTGTGACAAAATGTGAGCAACGTAGTGCTTATACACTGTATGATTATTTATGCCGGAGAAAGAATGATGAAAGAAATATGCCGGAAAACTGAAAGTCGGCCAGTAAGAGAAACATAAATCCACACCGCAATGCTTCATACTTCACTTGGATTGACATACGTGTTAATGGATCTGTTCAGTGGAAACAAAGAGACTTGTCAAAGCAGCCCGAAACGGAAACGACAATCGAAACACAGGAAAATGCGGAAACAAAGCTAAAATACAAGATACAAAGGCAGGACGTCTCGGTACCCTATGGCACCATTATCAACTGCT
The DNA here is from genome assembly GCF_918797505.1 of Bemisia tabaci. NCBI lineage: Eukaryota > Metazoa > Arthropoda > Insecta > Hemiptera > Aleyrodidae > Bemisia > Bemisia tabaci. The sequence goes on along the minus strand of NC_092799.1, from coordinate 15,584,831 downwards.
AAAATAGAAACTGCTGCTTCTTTTTCATTTTTAATTTTATTTTAGCAGTTGAAAATGGTGCCGCGAGTTACCGAAACGTCCTGCCTTTCGGCCCGACCAAATGCCATTCCTCCAAGCTACATTGCCGACTCATGTGGAGTACTCCTCATTTTGAGCGAGCTTGCTACTGAAATCGTGCATTTCAGTTCTTGATAATTTCTTTATTACCGGTCGATTGTACTGATCATAGAATCTTCCCTTGGTGGCTGAAACATCTAAATTAGCCACATAAATTGCGATCAGTCCTTGCGGCAAGGTGTCAGATCCAGTATCAAAACTGAGCAAATAATAATATCTGAAATCCAAAAATATATTTATTCTCATTTTGAAGCATTCATAATACAAACATTTTACTCATTCAAATATCAAGATTTTAAGTAATTTTCAATCTTCAACCTTATTCCATACAAAAGCGAAATATCACTCGGGTGTAATAAGATTAACTAGGTCAGTGATTAATAATAAAAAAATATCCTAGTCGAGGATAATTTTGAAATTGATAAAAATACTAATGTTCAAAAGCCTCTAGCAAGCTAACTTTCATTTCACAGACTAATATTCTTATTACTCTGTTGAAAAATAGCTAAATTAATCAAGCTCATTTGAAACTGTGATTTGTCATATTTTGTTAAGTTTAGAGTAATGAATGTTTGGACTATATTAGCTAAATTAATCTAGATACCTCATCAGTGAAAAGAAAAAAAAATATAAATACAATCATACTGATTGTGAGTCTCCAAGTTGTAAAATACGCATTATAATTTGGCCTCCAGGAAGTATTCATAACGCACGTATCTGGGATATCCCTAGGGATAAGATCTCTGTGTCATCAGTCGAGTCGTCTGCTCACTTGTTGATATCTCTGCCCCCCATCCACTCCCCCATCCACCCCCCACCCCAGTCTAGAACAACACTCGGAGGATTTGGAGGTTAAGCCGCAGGGGAACACTCCCGAGGGCTGCTTTGACAATCCTCCCCCCCCCCCCTTCCTTCACGCTCTGTATGGGTGCATTGCGATCGGTGAAAATTCGGCTCTCGCTGAAAATATTCATGAGAAGGAGATATGGATCGCGACGATGTTGGAAATTTTAATTGAAAGTCCGGGAATCCTGTACATGGCAAAGAGGTTGTTCCATCTACCATTGAAACTGGGCCCCGAATGAAATCTCCTCATCTTTTCAGGTATCAAAGGGCATGGTCAGGGACACCCAAAAATGGTTGAATTTTTTCCAAATTCCCCCCTGGGGAGGGGGGGCGGGGGGTTATATGAAAAACGGTTTTTTGGCTATAACTTTTGAACGGTTTGAGATATCGATTTGAACTTTTTTTTAAATGAAAGGTCGTTTAAAGAGCTTTTTTTTGGTATATTATGTTTAATAGTTAGGTCAAGTTTTGACCAATTTATGGCCTGTCAAAAATTTTCCATGAGTCCAAAAATCAGATTTCTGTAGTTTAGAGCAGCGACGATCGCATGCAGATGAACAAAAAACTGTTCAACTTATAGCCCTCTCTCTGACGGTTAAAATGAGCCCAAGATCATCTTGGGGAAACGATTTGTCTCCGAGTTATGCTTCTTCAAAGTTGGCGCGGCGGGGTCCGCTTCCGCGGGGCAGCGCTCCGGAGTACGATAGTTCACTCCCACCCCCCTCCCGTCATGCCACGCGACGCAAACCGAGGAAGACTACCTTTAATGATCATTTGAACAGATAAATGCACACAATATACGCTATTATGGTGTACAAGTATTATTAAAATTATATTGAAAACGCTCTATAAAACGAGAAGCAATATACCTGGATCCGGCAATTTGTTTGACGACTATCGCATAGTGTCCACGATACATAATTTATATTTTCAACGCCTGCAAAGTGATGGTGACGACGCAAAAATTGCCATTCAAATGCTCCAAAAATTAAATGAGCCGAATATTGTGCAACAAATTGTTGAGGACGAGAAATGGCTCCGAAAAAAAGTAGTTTTTGAAAACCTGACGACAGATCATTTTGAACAATTAGAACAGTGGAGGAGCGAAGATCTTGACACCCTCTCGGGAAGTTATCAAATTGGACTTGCAGCAAGTCATATTGCAGACCATTTTGCTGATGGAAAATATTGCTTTCAAGTGACGAAGGATAACTTTTTGCCAGATTTTCAAAAATATGATATTTCCGTAAATTCGCCTCTTTTTCTTCGATCGCGGATCCTATCGAGGCATAAATCAAAAAAAGAATATCATATATTTATATTAATCGACACCAGTCAAAAATCCAGCGAGGCCATTAAAGCAAGTTACTGCACATGTAAGAACGGTGCGCGTACCATCAATCCTTGTGCTCGTATTTGTTTTACGGGCGCTATCACAAAAAACCAGCGCCTTCAGCCTTTTTGAACGAGTGCTTCCCTCTCAGAAAAGTCGATTTTGGCTTTTCAGACGACGAAGATGAGGATGAAAATGCGGATCACACTGCCGATGATCCTATGGATTGCGGTGATGATAAATTCGGTGAGATTCCACTCTTCTATTTAGTATATTAATATAATTTTAATAATACTTGTACACCATAATAGCGTATATTGTGTGCATTTATCTGTTCAAATGATCATTAAAGGTAGTCTTCCTCGGTTTGCGTCGCGTGGCATGACGGGAGGGGGGTGGGAGTGAACTATCGTACTCCGGAGCGCTGCCTCGCGGAAGCGGACCCCGCCGCGCCAACTTTGAAGAAGCATAACTCGGAGACAAATCGTTTCCCCAAGATGATCTTGGGCTCATTTTAACCGTCAGAGAGAGGGCTATAAGTTGAACAGTTTTTTGTTCATCTGCATGCGATCGTCGCTGCTCTAAACTACAGAAATCTGATTTTTGGACTCATGGAAAATTTTTGACAGGCCATAAATTGGTCAAAACTTGACCTAACTATTAAACATAATATACCAAAAGAAAGCTCTTTAAACGACCTTTCATTTAAAAAAAAGTTCAAATCGATATCTCAAACCGTTCAAAAGTTATAGCCAAAAAACCGTTTTTCATATAACCCCCCGCCCCCCCTCCCCAGGGGGGAATTTGGAAAAAATTCAACCATTTTTGGGTGTCCCTGACCATGCCCTTTGATACCTGAAAAGATGAGGAGATTTCATTCGGGGCCCAGTTTCAATGGTAGATGGAACAACCTCTTTACGCTGAGAGTGTGAGTTGAACACTAGAGTCGTCGGTGCGTTGTCGAGTGGTTCCCTTAACCTTTCGAAATTCATGCAATTCTCAAAAAAAGAGAGAAAAATTTTGGTTACCACCAGAGATTAAGCATGCACGTGAATTATACTGCCGTGCTAAGCAAAAGTGCCGTATGAATTTTCCAGGCGTTGCCTAATTTCCTTTGATAAAACACGAGTTTCCTGGTAAATTAACGAATATTTCCAATCGTTTTTTAAGATAATAATTTAGTACGCAATTTCACCTAAAGTTCCTGAAAGTTTTAAGGGAAACTATTCATAAATTTCCTAAAAAATAAACGTTTTATCGAAGGAAATGTGGCAACTCTCGAAAGCTCATACGGCGTTCTTCCTTAGCACGGCAGTATAGCACGTGTATTGCTCTGAAAGTACTACCGTTTACTCTTAATTTTATACATAGATATTAGTCTATAGTAGCAAGATCTGAACTCAAAATTAAAAGAGGCTCATGATCGGTGGACACCAATAAAATGATTCAAAATTTTGTGATAAATTGGCTCAATAGCTAATTTTCCGAATCCTTCGGATAAGATTCGGAAGCTCGTGTTGAGGCTTCAAAAATGCTCATAACTCAACTGCGATTGCATTAAAAAGTACTTTTAAAAGTTAAACGTGATTTGTATTTTTTCCGAGCAATTAACTTTTACTATACTTCAGACGAATCTTATACTTTTCATGGTAGTTTTCAGGTTTTTTTATCCATTAAGTCATCAAGCGGTCTGAAAAATCCATCGAGGAAGAACATGTGCGAGTAGTGGTGAGGTACCAGAGCGCACAATTTTCCTTCACTGGAAATGAGTCTGGTAAATTAGATTTATTCGGAACATATCCACGGTCGAGCTGCAAAAAAGCGTTTTTCGGTTGCCGTGAAAAGAAGACCGAACCAATATCATGGCTTCCCAGAATATTCTTCATGAAGAGAAGATCACTCACTCTTGCCAGAAAATGACCTTCAGTACTTTTCCACGTGGACAATAAAGCATGACAGGAGGTCTGCTACGCCACAAACCGAGGCACGCATTTGTTGCATACTTTCCTCATCGATTTGACACACTGACAATGGAGTCCATTATTGATGACATACCACGAGTACAACACAAAAGTACAATAGAAGTATCACCTGAAAACAGGTCCTATAAGATGAGGGTTATGTTATCAATTGTCGTCTCAGTTTTCTTCATCAATTACTCATTCAACGATGAACTAACAGGTTGGTGATTTTTACTTTGTTTTTGTACAGATTAGTGGAAAGGAATACATAATTTTCACTTAAAACTCGTCGGTAAACTCCAATTCATTTTCAATTTAATTCATTATCAATATATATGCTAACATGAATGAAGTATTTTAACACGTTTGAGTGCATGTGTTCGTCTCTTGTGATCAAAAACCTACCTTCAGAGAGTATTTGATAATCATATGGAAATTCAAAGTTTGGCAAAGCTCAATGGCACCTGGCAAATGGACTGCATTTTGCAGTAAGGAACTACTACTTCGGGCTCATTTAAGAAACAACGTTCTGTATACCATTAGTTTTTCTATATGCAGATGGTTGCTTCAATGGATGGACTAGAAATCGTGGTTTCTCATTGCAAAATGTAGTCTAAATATCGTTCACTTCAAGTTTGCCTTCAATTTTGCCGGATAGGCAAAAAAACCTACCGAAAAGCGCGAATATACTCACAAAAACACACCGTTTTTTCTCGTTCCATAAACTTTACTAAAACCCATTTGTGAGTCTGTTGCAGATATCGGTCAATCGAGATTCGCCTTCGATTTTTCCGCATAGGCAATACGCATACCGTGAAGTGGAAATAGTTATCTAATCAAAAACCACAAAATGGACCACTAGACAGAGTGAGAAATTCAGCACTACAGCGCAAGGTTTCTTTTCCAAATCCCGCAGAACACTTTAAATCCATCATCAAAAACACTCAAAATTAACTCATTAGTGGAAAATAAGCGTCCGTAGTTTATATTGTGAACAGCAAATTCAAACTCTCGAAAAAACCATGAACATTGTTAACCGAATTAGATATCGAAATCTAACCATTACTTAATGCATTTGCTATACAAGCTCCGTTTCACACACGTTCTCTTCCTCTGATGCAAGGTATCTACCTACAATTTTTTAAAAAAAAATTTGATACACGAGAAAATTCTTCCATCGTAACATACACGGAAATGAAGTTAGTGTTCGATTTGACCTAAGTTCACTTTTGTAAGTCACTAATGGTTTGAATTTTGGAAGTTTAAATGCGTTAATCATACTTTACGTAAGTGAAAGTTCAATTTTTCTCGCGAGGCATCAAAAACTTTGAATATTTTCAAACTTGAAAGCTCACAAGTTAAATGAGTATGATGGCTCTTAAAAACGAGACTCAAACCTCTATTAAAGCTTTTTAGACCCTCTAACCTTTTTAGACATATCCATCCTGGGGCACCTACTTTACGCAGTGATTCTGATACGGACATCAATTATGAGGTGAACTGTGAACGGTCTGAGAGGGTGCTTTTTGTTCATTCCCCCCCTTCTCCTCTCCACCATAGTTGTTTTAAGTACATATACTGATACGGAGCGGCGTAGCTCTCCTTGAAGACTCAAGAGTCAGTGGGCTAGAACACATGGCCCACATAAAAACGCACGTTTGATCGTAAAGTTTTGTAAACGCACACACATCCAACGAGCCGAACTGCTACCGCGGCTACCTTATTCGCTGCAACTTATGTGAAGTTTGAAATTAATATAGAGCTACTCCGCATTGTCATGCAATATTTGTACTGTATAGAGGACTGCTGACCGGTTGTGAATATAACGTCCTATTTAAGGAGAGAGAACTCCATCGTAACCCAATGAGAGCATTGAACACCAGTAAGCAGCGAGCAGTGAAAAAATGCATATACGTGGATGAAATATCGATGATTCAATCAAGAATGCACATATTTTGTAGGATCTAGAGCAAATCTATCTAAGAATGGTAACCTGAAATAGATAGATAGATAGATAGATAGATAGATAGATAGATAGATAGATAGATAGATAGATAGATAGATAGATAGATAGATAGATAGATAGATAGATAGATAGATAGATAGATAGATAGATAGATAGATGGATGGATAGATAGATAGATAGATAGATAGATAGATAGATAGATAGATAGATAGATAGATAGATAGATAGATAGGTAGATAGGTAGATAGATAGATAGATAGATAGATAGATAGATAGATGGATGGATAGATAGATAGATAGATAGATAGATAGATAGATAGATAGATAGATAGATAGATAGATAGATAGATAGATAGATAGATAGATAGATAGATAGATAGATAGATAGATAGATAGATAGATAGATAGATAGATAGATAGATAGATAGATAGATAGATAGATAGATAGATAGATAGATAGATAGATAGATAGATAGATAGAATTTATTGATGCATACAGCCTATCGTAAACAGCTCTGGCACAAGTCAGATTTACAATTTATACAACCAAGGCCTGATTAAGGGGCTGGCCACATGGGCCACGGCCCATGGCGGCAAAATTAGGGGACAGCTTTTGCAATTTTTTCAAATGCAGGTACAAACAAATCGGATTCAGAAAAAAATTACAAACAAGAAAAGGTGACAAAATCTCTCATTTCCCGAGAGTTCATTAATTTCTAATTTCGTCGTATTTCGGTGATACAAAAGACTGCGCACCTTTAATTAGTTGAGTTAAGAGAGAAAGCAAACACGTAATTTGGCCTGGAGCGGCGCGGCGCAAAGAGAAATGATGACGAGGACTTGAGATGGAAAGGAGAAGCCCTCAACGCGGCGGTCGGCATGTAACACATATTAGCGCCTACGAGACTGCATGAATACTTCACGCATTGCGTCAAACACAGTACGGTCAACAGCGGCCGGCGCGGCGCGGCGTGAAACGCACAGTGCCTACAAGACTACATGAATACTTCACGCATTGCGCCAAACACAGTATTGTCAGCGTGGCACGGCGGCGCAAGTTAAAATTATTAAACCACATTTATGTTTGTTCATTCTTAATTTTTTAGTTCATTTCTTACTAGTGAGAGGCCTTGTCCCCAAAGATATAGGTTTTCGGAACTGAACTTTCGCGCGAAGTTCCGTGAACTTTTGCTAGTAGTGTTGACAGGGCTTACGCAAAAAATGTGTCCAACACGAGTGAGCGCGTCTTGTGCACCCTTCTCCCTCCGGCACGTTCACTTGATGGTTTTTATTGACGTTTCAAAATGAATGAGAAGAGGGTGGCAAAATACAGGCGGCCCATGGGCGGCAAGTAGGTAAATCCGGCCATGTATACAACAGAAATACAAATAAACACAATACAAATACAAAAATACAATGAAATAGTAGAAGGCAGAATAGGGCATGTGATATCTTCGGTTGGCTGCCTGTTTGGGCTCTGGGACTAGCCCAACTGTTGGCACTTTTGGAAAAAAACCTTATCACAGTAAACAATTCTAATTATTACCCATTGAGCCAATGGCGATTCTTAAAAGTTGGCAACCCTGTTTTTTTCTCGATTGAAATACAAGTGAAACAATCGATTCTACCTAGATGAGACATCCTGCCTCACTAAGAATCGATACATTCAATGGACTTAAACGAAAGCACTGGTAGTGTTGCCAACTTGGCGGAATCCCCACTGCATAGAGCACCAGCCTGCAGTCTGGCCGTTCTATCTTTGGACACAGTGACGATTTTGCAAATTGGCAACGCTATTTCCCCTCCATTTAAAGACATGCGAAACAATCGATACTCGGCGAGGCAACTTGCCTCATCTGAAATCGATATTTTCAATGGATTTAAACGGAGGAAAACCAGTGTTGTCAACTTGCAAAGTCGTCGCTGATAGGACACCCTGTGCACGGACGATCCCTCATCAAGCGCAAATCTGACATGAGGATATGGGGGGAGGGGGGGTATCCAATGTTATAAGCGGCACGCCTCGAAACTCGTGCCTCATTTCACCGCCTCGTCACTTTTTTGGGGAGGGGACGGGGGAGGAAGGTTGTGAAAAAACGAGACAGGGTTTCATCTCTAGTGCTCGTCGTTAGCTGCAATGATAATGATGCTAATTACGCCGCTTTTGCCGCCGATCCGCCCG